>NW_008353482.1:2570133-2633396 GCF_000622305.1 Nannospalax galili | reverse complement strand
ACGAGAGCCAGCCAAAGCCAGGTGTGGTAAAGTACATCTGTAATCCCAGCGTTCCCACAGTGATATGAAAGGCACAAGCAGGAGTGTCCCCTAGACTTAGAAACGAGAGCCAGCCAAAGCCAGGTGTGGTAAAGTACATCTGTAATCCCAGCGCTCCCACAGTGATATGAAAGGCACAAGCAGGAGTGTCCCCTAGACTTAGGAGCTAAGGGTGAACAGTCTCAAACACGTGGACAGCAAAGAACAAGAGTTGAGGTTGTCCTCTGACCTTCACATGCAGGCATCCCCCCTCCCACACTAAAAAATTAAAAAAGAAAGGTCCAGGCATGATGGTGCACGCCTTTAATCCCAGCACTCAGGAAGCAGAGACATGCTAATCTCTGTGAGTTCAAGGCCAACCTGGGCTACATAGTGAGTTCCAGGCCTGCCAGAGCTACATAGTGAAAGGACACTGTCTCAAAACACAAACTAACTAACTAACTAACTAACTAACTAACTAACTAACTAACTAACTAACTAACTAACTGGCACAGCCAAGTCCTAGCAGAGCTCCTTGCTGGCATGTGAACTGGACTCTTTCCATTACCCACAATTGTACAGACATGATATGGGTGGGGATAATGTCTTCTCTTGCTTGAGAAAAGCCTGTAACTGGCCTAAGACATTAGAAAATGGTGAGACTGTTGATGACAAATAATTTTCACCTAGTATTTCAGGAAAAAAAAAATGTTCTGCCATGTGTGCATGGTATTACATAAATACAGACAGGGAATACTCCCTTCCACACCCTGCTTTGCTGCTGTTGGGCACCCTCAGCTTGTTCTGTTTTCAAACGTGTGTTAATAACTAGAGCAGAGATAAGCAAACTACATCACCGTGTGCCAGGACAGCAATACTAAAAACTCATCTTCAAGTCCAAATATATTGAAGTTTCCCACACATTCAAAATGAGCAAGGCTTTCATTATTCATCAAATGGGGAAATTAAGCAGTGCAATTATCTGTCTATCGCCCCAGGACAGCTTGGGCACCGTTTAATCAGACATTGCTAAGGAAGGCTGCAGACTGTGCCTGGCCATAAACAGACATTAAAGAGGGTTACTTCATAAAAAAATAAAAATAAAAAATACTTCCAGGTCTTTATATCCACTGTTGGTTTCCCAACAGTGGGAACTTCTGAACCTTAGAACTCAGCTGGAGTTTAGGGGAGGAAGGAAGATTCTAGAAGGTGATAACTAGACTAAAAAGCCAAATACAACAAAGTTAAAGTAAATTGCAATCTTTCTCATAACTGAATTGGCAGAGCCCCTGTCTTGCTTTTCTTGGGAGTGGTGCTCCTGGAGAGGCCCACAGGGCTCTGTATTTATGTTTGATGACTGGTCTGAAATCCTACAGCCTTGGAGCCAGCTGGCAGAGCCTGGTACAGCCTGTATGTTGCCAAGGGCAGGAACTGGCAGTAATGGCCACAGTTCAACCCAGCCCTGCAGCTCAGAATCCTGGGTGGATGGAGGCTGAGCCCTAGCTCTCCCTCCTCGAAGTTTTGTAGGACCCAAGACCAAATCTTAGAGAGTCCTGAGTTTCTGGGGGCAGGGGGGTCACACTGAAAAGTCATATTAATTTGTCCAATCTACTAGCCATTTATTTAACATATAGAAATTTTCAAGATGGAGGAACTGGATAGAAGCAATAGGAAGGTTGGAGGTTTCTAGGCACAGTGGAGTTAAGATTCCTTTCACTCTGCAGCACCCAGGCTTACTTGACCTGGGTGCCCCCAGAAGTGGCAGGATCCTTCCTCCCTCCCACATCAGAGAGAGACATGAAAAGACAAAGGAAGTCTCCCTTATCTGCAGCTCAGGCCAACTGCAGCCAGGAGAGCAGCCCCTTAATCACTTTCCCAGAGCCTCTTCCTCCCCAGGCACTGAAAAGTCACTTTTCACCCATTTCCTCTTGTTGATTCTTCCTGCCCCGCCTATCCTGCCACCTGAAAGTGTCTCCCACTGCCCCCTTTGCAGCACACAGGTGGGAAAGCTCACAAGTTAATGTCAGCCTTTCTGACAGGGGAACAATGAATGCCTGCCAAACAGTGGGGCTCCACCAGCCACCAACCTAAATTCAAAGGATGAGAGGGACTGGGTGTGTGTGTGCAGTGGTGCTGATTGTGACTGGTGCAAAATACACATGCACCATGATGCAGTCAAAACAGGCCTTTACCAGGAAACACCTTCCAAACCTGCCAGCCCAGGAATGAGAATGTGACAACCCCAAGGCCCTCTGAGTCTCCCTTTTCACAGTTCAGGCCTGCCAAAGTATTGACAGAGGCCAGCGTCTACACCAGCAAGGAAGCCTGTAGCAGGTGTGGCCACCAAAGGCTGCAGACTGTGCAAGGGAACCAGGGGACAGGGAAACATGCCTTATCCTCCATCTGTGGGGATAAGGTGAAACTTTCATCAGGTGATGGGGAAAAGGCCTTCCAGCAGAAGCCCCAAGCAGGAGAGTTGAGAGTGCTTAGGACCTTGTACACCATCACAGGGTGCTACACGTTGGGCAGTGCAAAGATCAGGCCAGGCCAGTGGCTTGTATGGACTACCAAGAGGAATTCAGGAGTGTGGTCCAGAGGGTCCAACACCTATGCTGCTCTCGTGTCCCGTCCTTGTCCCTGGAAAATTCTATCTATACTCAGCCTTAGCCACTCTGACTGCTACGGCACAAGGTGGTCACAAGGTAGATAATGGGGCCACCTTAGGAATGGCCCGGGGAGTCCCTGGCACCAGCCATTCAGCCATTGGTTCCCGGCGACGCGGTGGGGAGCTCCCTGCAAAAGAGCCACCTGCCCCACCCAGTCCCAGAAGGCGGGGCTCCAGGGTGCAGAGGCTCCTGGCTGACACCAGGGGGCAGGGCGGGGTGGAGGCACAGAAGAGGCAGCTGGGCCAGCGGAAGTCCGTGTGTCTCCAGAGCAGTCTGCACACCGGGTGGCTGGGGCTGGGGCCTAGAGACATCCTGCCTACCCCACCCACGTCCGTTCTACTATCCCCAGTCCAGTGCAGACCCCGACGCAGGACACCTCTGGGATCCACCTGCGGGCCAAGGCCTTGGGTCAGGAACCGCACAGCTGGCCCGCGGCCACCGAGCTCACATTCCCGCCGCGGGTGGCCCAGCGCTTAGATCCCCGCGTGTCTCGCGGCCACGCCGTCCGCTGTGGCTCGGAGAGCATTCCGAGCCCGGCGCCGGATCCAGGGCCGCACCTGGGTAGCGGCTGGCGCTGACCCACTTTCCCTCCCGCCTCCCCAGCTTGAGCCCGGAATAAACGTGGCCACCGCAGAGCAGGTGCCACCGGCCGTCCGGTCCTCATGCCCCAGGCGCGAGCCTCAGCTTCCGGGCGCGGGCTGGGCGGGGGAAGGAGGGAAAGGAGGAGGGAGACAGAGGGAGAACCAGAGAGGGAGGCCACTTCCCCGCCTCCTACCAGCCGCTGAGGAAGCGTTGCAACAGTGGAGTGCACTTCCGCTGGCTCCAGTGGCTCCAGGACTCCAACCCCTGGCTTGCCTCGGCCTCTTTCTATGCACCCTTTCCCTGTAGGCTGCTCACACGGAGCTGGGCTACCGCAGCCGACCTTTCCCGGGCTTGTGCATTTTCAGATGAGACCACTCACCCACCGGATAACTGCAGGCCCAATGTGCAGAGAAAAAGGTGTCTGAAGGCCTCCTTCCCTACCCTTGGGTGCCCCCAGGCCCCTTGGAGTGGCCTCTTTGCCTGGTATCAAACCTGGGAAGGTGCCCTGTCCCTGGTCAGGTGCTCAGCCACACAGTTCTCATTTATCACCCCATGTTCCTTCACTCACCTACCTACGAGTGTTCATGCTTGTGAAAGGCAGTTTATACATCATTCACCACATAAAGATGTTGCAACCCAAAGGCTGTGACTTGTCCTCCGTGGTCTCACTCTTACAATGCTTGTGAAAGGCAGTTTATACATCATTCACCACATAAAGGCCTCCATGGTGACTGCTGCTGCCCCACTCAACCTCACCAATGTACAGGGATGCATGTTAACGGTACTCTGCTGAGAAATTGGGTCAGGATGTCCCAGAACTGGTGGGTACCAAATAGTCACCAAATATCAAGCCAGGGTCTGGGTTTGAGCACATTTAACGCTCATAAACATCATTAGGGTTCATTACTGGTCTCATTTTTCAGCTGAAGAGCCTGAGGCACTAAGAGTGTGAATTGCCTGCCCAGCCTCACACAGGTGACACAGCCAGGGCTGGAGGCAGACTCCAGAACCAGCAAGGTAAGGGCTAGGCTTCCTGCCTTTCTGTGCATATGATAGATGAATCGTTTTCCCAGTAAGAGTTGTTTTCTGTAACCTTTTTAGAATGCCTAAGGAAGAAGTGGCCACATTGAACATCTGATGGTTTCATGGGTATTAACCAAACCGTGGGGGTCCTATACCCAGCCTGCTCCATCCTTGACCCTGTGCCCAAGGCACTACCCATGGTTCCCCTGGTGTCAGGAGGTAAGAGACAAGGGAAGCCCCAAAGCCAAGGTCAGAGGCCAACACGGGCCCTGGAAATGGGCAAGGTGACCTTTGGGCAGAAAATCCCAGAGCGCTCGTTGTCCCAATAGGAAGAAAAACGAAGTATTGCCTGACTGTGGCCTTGTACCATGCTGACAGGAACCTGGAAAGTGTCAGTGTATGGCTCCTTGCTGCCTAGGACCCAATGGTAACTACTGTAGGGAACACGTGGGTCTCCAGATTTATTCATTATGTTCATTATTCTCCAAGATCCCATCTCAGTTTGTGGTTTTGATCAGCAAAACATTTCATAGAATATTGCAAATGAGAGGGCTGATGAGAAGGCTCGGTGGGTAAAGGTCTTGCCATGCAAGCCTGATGACCTGAGTTTGATCCCCAGAACCTATCTAAGGGGGAATGAAGAAACCAATTCCACAAAGTTGTCCTCTGACCTCCACACATGCACCATGCTACATGTGCACACATACCCCGACATGTTCACACACATCCCCATACACATCATACAACACAATAATAATGAATAAAATTTATAAAACAAACAAGAGCATACTTTTTTAAAAGATGTTTCTTGATTTACAATGGGATTATGTCTCAATAAACGCATTGTAAATTGAAAATAAGTTGAAAGTGACTTTGACACTTCTAATCCAGTGTGGTGGTTAATACTGTCAACTTGACAAGATCTAGACTCACCAAGGAGACAAATCTCTGGGCATATCTGTGAGGGAGTTTCTAGATTATGTTAACTGAGATGGGAAGACCCACCTTAAGTGTGAGTGGCACTACTCCATGGGTTGGGTCCTGGACCAAATGAAAAGGAGAAAGCTAGCTGAACATCAACATCCATGGCTTTTTGCTTCTGTAAGTTAAATTCACTGCTGGGAGGTGGGTGCATGGCATCCAGGCTCCCAGCATGGCCCCCTCCTCCCACCGTCCTTAAAACAAATCGAGAAGATATCCCTCCAAACCACAGTTTAGAGAAAAACAGGATTTATTGGGCTAACAGAGCATAGGATAGCAGTGAGGGGTACTTACAAAGGTATGGGCACCCTTGGGCTTTTTTCCCTACATTCCGGCTGTGGCTTCCTGACCTGCTGCAGGCCAGTCTAAGATAGCAAAGGGCCTTCCCTCTCTCTGGCTTCTCCGACCCTATCCTTAGTCCCACCCCCTCATGCAGTTAAGGCTGACTGATTGGGTGGTAGGAGTGACTGTCTCCCTCTGCCCCTCCCCTCCTACAGAGAGTCTTATAGTCCAATTAGTTTGAGGTGATTGAAGCAAGCTGCAAGAAGCTAGAGAAGAAGGCATCTATCCATTGCTTATCACTCAGAGGACAAGCTTATTCAACAGCTTCCCACCTGTGGGTGCCATGTGACCAGTAGCCTCAGGCGCCTCCTACTGTGTCTTCACCTCCATCTTGGACTTCCTTTGAACTATAAGGCAAAATAAATCCTTCCTGCCTGAAGTTGCTTTGGTCAGGTATTTTGTTGTAGCAACAGAAACAACCAATACACCCACAAACCACCCAGCTTTGCAGCCAGCACATTGCAGAGCATCAGTCATTTCCCCTCCTACCAGAGTAGTTGATTGGCACTATGTGGCTATGGCTCTCTGCTACCCCAGCATGTGAGACCCTGCTGAATATCACTAGTCCAGGAAGACTTCGATCAAAACTAGCCCTGACTGAATGCATGTCACTTTGGCATCATTATAAAGTTAGAAAATTTTATGTCCAACCACCATTAGGTTGGGACTATAGCTGTACATAAATGTCTTGTTGGTTCTGCAACAGAGAACCTAAGAAGGAAAACCTCTGTTGGTTCTAGACTTTCTGCTATTGGGTTTCTTTGTTACAGCAGCAGGGCCTTACCATGACTAATTCAGAGCCTCCATGTAGGTAGCCTTTTTTGGCTTGGCTTCTGTGACCTTTCTCTATGTGAAGGTTTTTAGACTTCTTCACATGACTTTCTGGGAATTTTATTTATGAGGTAACCTCTGACGACAATATGTGCTTCAAATAGTCTCTTGTGGACGGTTATATTTCTCTTCATTTTGTTTGGGGAGAGCTTCCATCCTAGAATATGTATTAGTTACACTCTTGTAAAAACTTTATTTGCGGAGCTGGAGAGATGGCTCCACAGTTAAGAACACTGACTGTTCTTGTAGAAGTCCCAGGTTCGAATCCCAGAACCCACATGACAGCTAATACTTGTCCATAACTCCAGTTCCAAGGGATCTGACAGCCTCTTCTGTCCTCCACGGGCATCGCATGACACGGGTGCACTTACCTACGTGCAGGCAATACAAGCATACACATAAAATAAAAATAATAAATAAAAAAAAAACAAACTTTATTTGCACCAGACATGATGGCACACGCCTTTAATCCCAGTACTCAGGAGGCAGACAGGCAGATGTCTGTGAGTTCAAGGCTAGCCTGGTCTATATAGTGAGTCCCATGTCAGCTGGGGCTACAGAGAGACCTTGTCTCAAAAAGACCAAAAAAAACCCAAAAAACAAAAAAACTTTATTTGCAGGTATTCATTCCCTCCCCCCACCCCACCCCTGTGTTTGGGGGGAGGGCATAGCATGTGGAGGTCAGAGAACAACTTTCAGGAGTTGATTCTCTCATTCAACCATATAAGCTCCTTTGATTGAACTTGGGCTTGTCAGCAAGTGCCTTTAACTTGCTGAGCCATTGGCTGACCCCTGGTTACTCACTCTCTTATGACAGAAATCCAACTCAATCCAGTATAATACAAGGGGCTGTTTACCCAACAACTCATACAACTACCATCATGTGCAGTTAGGAAACAATAGATCTTTCAGTTTAATGTCCTTCAATGAAATTTAATTTTTTCTTTATTTAAGTCTTTGAAATTTTTGGTTAGGTCTGCCTAAATTGTTTCTGATTTTTTGTTGCCATTTGGAAGTGTCACTTCCCCCTTGGTATTGTGGCAAGGGGACTGGTTTTTTTGTTTGTTGTGTCTGGTTACCATTCGACTCCTAGAACCCATTGAGCCTCTCCCTGGGATATTAATCATACTCATGTTAATGTCATCTTCCAGTTCTGACATTATCCTGGGCTCTCCAGGTTCTGTTTCCTCTGCCCTGGGCTAGTCTCCTTCAAATGTGTGGAATCTTATCTCATCCCTCTCATAAATGAGCATCAGGAGAGCGACTCTCAAAACCAGTCCACACATCCCTGTGAGTTCCTGAGATTCTTTTGAGGGCATCTGCAAAGCTAAAACTATTCAGTGAGAATACAAAGACTTTTTTCTCATCAGTGTTGAGAGGGGTTCTCCAGAGCCTTCACAATGTGTGTTATCAGAACAGCTTGAGATCAACTCAAATATGGAAATCCAGCTGTTGGTTAAAGCAGACATGGGAGAGATTTTCAAAAATATAAAACATTGTCATGTTCTTCATTAAATACATTATTTTAAGAAACATAACACTAAAAATAATTACTTTTTGTTAAAAGTAACAGTAATGCTATAGTTACTTTTTTTTTAGGTGTTTTTGAGACAAGGTCTTCTTATAGTCCCAGCTAGCCTGAAACTCACTATGTAGCCCAGGCTGGCTTCAATCTCGCAGAGATCCTACTGCCTTTACCGGGCTACTATTACTTTTAAATACATGAATATGTTGATTTTTTTTTCTTCATTTGAACTTCTATCATAGTGAATGTTGAAAAGTTTAACCTGTATAAATAAAAGCACTCTGGAACCCTGTATGATTTCTAAGATGGGTTTGTCAGTTTTCCCAGTTTTCTGTGTCAGTTTCCATCACTATATATACAAATGCCTAAGATAACTCATAAAAAAAGATTGGGGCACGAAAAGTCGGCTTAATCAGTAAAGTGCTTGAAAGACTTGTGTTAGGATCCCTAGCATCCATGTAAAAAGTTGGATGCAGCAACATGCACCTATGGCCCCAGTGGTGGGGTTTGCTGGCCAGCCAGCCTGAGTCAGTGAGCTTCACTTTCAGTGAGAGACCCTGCTTCAAAAATAAGTGGACTGATTGAGAAGACACCTGATATTGACCTCTGGCCTACAGAGAGAGAGAGAAAAACAGAGACAGACAGACAGACAGATAGACAGACAGACAGAGACAGAGAGACAGGCTGTTAGCTCATGGTTTCAAGGGTCTCAGTCCCTGGTTCATTGCCCCCATTACCTTTGGACCTATGGTAAGACATACATAGGAAAAAGCAGAGCCACTCATCCCATAGCCAGGATGTAAACAAGGAGAGGGAAGGGCTGGGGTGAATGTGCCTGATGACCTCAAGACCTCCCAGTAGGCTCCACCATACCAGCAGTTCCACCCCAGGGACAAGTCTTTCCCAAAGAGACTTTTGGGAGATGATTAATGTCCAAATTATAGCAGAGGGCAAACGGTGGTATGCTTGGGAACTATTGGATTGGCCTAATCACTCCTGCTATGGGGTAGCTCTTGAGCACAACTAAACCTCCCTTGTGGCCTGGGCTGGCTAGAAACCCCAGCACTTCTGGGTACTTAGGGTTATGGGATAAGGAAGGACGTGAGGACAGAGCCTCTAATGGGGGGGGAGGGTCTTGCCTCTCATTTTGGCTGACAGTGACGGGTGGGGCAGTGCTGGCTCTGGAGACTTCTGTCTTCAGTGTGAACTCTACACTCTGACTCTTCCCTGGGGGCAAACAGGGCACCCTCTCAGCTGCTTGGGTAGCCCTGTCTATGTCCCACGACCCATTCCTGTTCCCCTGGGACACAATGTTGGACTTCTAGGCTCTGTTGGCTTCTATCACTAATCTAATTTTGTCTGCTTGGTAGCTTTCAGAAATTCTCCTATGTTCCGTTCTGAGAATCACTTCTCCTAGTTCTCAGAGGTTCCTAAGTATTTGCTTTCACATTTATTCATTTACTGATGAGGGAGCAGAAGGAGGGGCTTGGTTTGGTAGGAAATGTATCTGAGTTTGAGATCAGACCTTGTCTCAAAAGCTGGATGGGCACTGACCAGCAAGATGGCTCAACAGATAAAGGCACTCATCACCAAGCCTGACTGAGTACCATCCCTAGGACCCACATGGTGGGAGGAGAGAACTGGCTCCTGCAAGTTGTCTTCTGACCTCCATAGGTATGCCATGGCACATGCACATACATACATAGACACACACACATGTGCGCGCGCACACACACACACACACACACACATAGAGACACAGACACACACAAATATATATATAAATAGTTTAACTTTTTGTAAAACCTGCTACTCTATCTGTGTGAGAACACCTTAGGTTGTTTGAAGTCAGGGTGAGGACTGTCTGCATAGCTGCACCTGAGGAACTCAGCACTGGGTATACCCACAAAGGGGAACAGCACACAGAGGGTTGTATCAAATGTCCCTGTCTTGGGGCTTAATTTTGTTGCTGAGAATTAAAGCAATGGGGCATAATTCTAAAAGGAAAGTGCATGTGCCAATCCTGACACTTCAGAAAAAGCATAGCTCATGGCTCCTGGGCACCAGGTAAACATGAAGAGGTAGGTCTCTAGGAAGCATCCCCAGAGAAGGAGGGGGTGCCATGGAGACTATTACTTTCCCTGTTGTAAGTTGTAACCAAACCCCTAACCTGAAACAACTTAAGGGAAAAAGGATTTATTTTGTCTCACAATTCAAGGGGACTCAGCCATCAGGGAGGCATGCCAGTCTGAGTGGGAGGCGGCTGTTCCCTTTGTGCAGACAGGAAGCTTAAAGTGGACAAGAAGTCGGACCAGGCTGTAAAACCAGAAGGCCTCTCCCTAGTGGCCCGCCTACTCCAGCCAGGCTCCACCTCCTAAAAGTTCCATCGTCTTTTCAGACAGTGCCAGTAGATGGGGACCAAGTGTCCAAACATGTGCCTTTGGGAGGAGTTTCTGTTCCCACCACAGCAGAGATCATGTGGAGGATGCTGGGGACTTCTCTGTGCTTCAGGAGTACCACTCTCTCTCCTTGGGCCTGATTGCTTGATAACATCGCATCCGACACAGTTGTTTTCTCATGGAAAGCAAACAGGACTCTGTGAAGATGCTATCTCAACAGCAGCTGAGCCCTGGGGGTGACTATGGAGCTAACAGGGTAAGGAAACAGGTCGCCTCAAATTTTATTTAAAAGCAAAACTTCCCCCATGAAGCAGTGAAGCAGCAACTGAGCTACTCGCCCTGGCATGAGCACAAAGCGCAAATTCACTGCTTTGGAGTGTGACCACACCCTCCGGACATGGGACATGGGAAAAGCTTTCTTCTCCATTTCAAAAGACCCTGTTTAGCCTTTTTTTTTTTTTTTAGATGCAAATGTTTATTTGGTCTGACTTTGAAATACCTCCCTGCAGCTGAAATAATTTCAGGCTGCCCTGCGAGGCGACCACTTCCTGACCTTCTAACAGAGAGCCTTTACTGGGGCCATGAGGGTAATTTAAAGGACACCTGAGGGGCAGCCTAGGCTCTGCCCTCCAGAAGCCTCCCGGGCCCTGTGGGCAGGGTGGAAACTGTGCAGGAGATTTGCTGTAGCTGTGCAGATGGGTAGGGCAATGAGGATGGGCAGGATTGAGGGAGAGCCAGGGTTTGAAGGGAATTTTGACATCTGCCAGTCACCTCCACACGACTTACCTTTAAGGGCTTAGCTATGCATTTACCCCACATCCTAGAGGCACAGGATGTGCACAAATCTGTGGCAGGAAATGACATGGAGAGTGTTGGCAAGACTGAATTAGTAAACTGGTCACCCCTCCATATCCACAGGGAACTCCATCCGGGACCCCACAGATACCTGAACCTACAGACACTTAAGTCCCTTCTAGAAAAATGTCACATTTTCATTGTACCTACATACATCCTACCATGCACTTTAAACTTATTTATTTTTATGTGTGTGAGTATTTTGGCTGTATGATAGTGCAGTTGTGGGTGCATGCAATGCCCATGGAGGCCAGAAGTGGGTGTCGGATCCCTTGGAACTGGAATTGTGAGCTGCCATGTGGGTGCTGGGAAACAAACCTGGGTCCTCTGCAAGAGCAGTCAGTGCTTTTAACCACTGAGCCATCTCTCCAACCCCTACTATACACTTTAAATCATCTCTAGGTGACACAATACCCATCATGGTATATGACAGCCACATAAGCAGCTGTTATGCTGAAGGAGTGTTCAATACAAGTGCAGTCCCTCCTCCAGAATATCTTTGATGCATGGTTGGTTGAATCTGCATGGGGACCTGGAGGCTGACTGTAACAAGAAAATAAGAGGTGAGTGTGGGTGGGTAGGTGGATGTGACTGGTGGTGAGGAGGCCCTGCTGAATGGTGCCCACTGATTTGAGGAATGGGTCTCACGGGCTGCCACAGTGTTACCCCATTTATAAAAGAGAATACTAAGTGTTCTGCCTGCAGCTGAGAGAGGGGCTGCTAGGCAGGGCACCTTCTTGCTGGCCTGCCCATGAGTGATCAGATGGGTAGTCACAATAGATGCTGAGGTAGTTTGGAAGGAGAAGAAGGGGATAGCTCACTCTGCACAGAAAAGTGGGTCATTCAACATAGTTCTGGACACCTGGCCCTCCACTGGGGGGAAATATCAATGGCTACCTTTTATCAGCCAAAATAAATTCCAAAGAGATCCAGATGGACCAAAGATTTAAATGGAAAAAGATGGAAGCCATAAAAATACTGGAAGCAAATAATTCTTTAAAATTTATAATGTTAGAGGGAGGAGGAAGTTTTTGATTATGTTATATAGAGTTCTGATGCTATAAATAGCTTAACTGATTTATTGTTCCCGATAAGAGCCAGATATGACTGCATGGCAGAAAGTGTCCTGGATAAAGTTAAAGGACAAATTATAAACAAGAAAAACAAGCAAACAACTAGTATGGTACCTCCCTAGGATGGAGTTACCACGCAGTCATTAGCAAGAACAAGGTACATGTACGTCTGTGACAGAGAATAGTGTCATTTGCATAAAAATGTATGCAACTGATGCCATTGCTGTAAATCAGTAAGAAAGAAATCCAACAACGGAATTGGGAAATGAGCAGTAGACAGAAATGTTTCCCAGGAAAGGAAATGTTTCTAAACTTTTAAAAATATGCTTACTCTAATTACAATAAGAAAAAAATGCAAAAGGAGACATCGGTGAGATCCTGCCTTCAGCCCATCAGCTTGGATAGCTGCTGCATAGGGGCAATAGCTTGGGTCTTGGATGTCTCGAGACAGGCCTGGTCCCCCTGCAGCATTGTAAGAAGGTGGTAGAAACTTTCAGAGGTGTGGTCTGGTGGGAGGAAGGAGGGCATGGAGATATGAGATTGAATGGGATATAGGGACCTCAGACCCTCTTCTTTCTCTTTCGCTTCCTGGCTACTATGTGGTCAACAGTTTTTTCCTTCATCATGGTGGCGGGAGAGTGTGGAGAGCCTCCTTTCATCTTAGCAGATCAGGAAGCAGAGAGCTACAGACTGGAACCAGAAACAAAAGCTTCAAGACTCACCCCAGCACATCCCATTCCTGCTAGCTAGGCTACATGTCTCAAAGGTCCACAACCTTTCAGAACAGCAGCACTAGCTGGGGACCATGTATTCAAGAAGACATGAGCCTGTGAGGGGCATTTTAGACCCAAATCAAAAGAATTGTGAGAAATAAGCACCTACCATTTACAAGCCAACTAGTATACAGCAGCCCAAATTGTCTAAGACTTCAGGGGAAGGGATAGGGGCATGATGAGAAATGGAACCCTCATCCCCACCGCCTCTTCTTTTGTTCTATTGTAATGATTCAGTCAAACACAAGCGTGCTTCCAGTTCTTTAAACAGTCAACTTCATGCCTTTGAGAGACCACAGCCACCTCTAGTCTCGCCTTTGAGTGCATAGCATGGTCGCCTGTGGCAGTAAGAAGACTCATCTCCTTCCAAGGGTCAACCCCAGCAGCACAGGACTTCTAACTTACCCTGGGACAGCACACATGGGAAAGTGGATAAAGGGAACTGGGGAAGCTGTTGAGCAGGTGGCACATGGAGGAGAGCCCACACTTCCTTCTTCCAAACTGTTTGCAGCCATGTGGTTCTCTGCTGCTGTCTCATGCCATCGTTATTGCAATTTTGCATTTGGGGGCATCTCTTGCTTGTGTAGGGACAGTGGAGCAAAGCCTAGCGAGGCCACATCCGTGCCGCTGTGCATGCTTGGCTGGTGACTGGGTCACGCACGATTGGCAGAGGCTCAGAGTATGGAGATGTTCCTGGTTCTGTACACAGCCCAGACTTAACATACCATCACCAGGCTCTGTGCCACTTCTTGGGCCTGTGTAGGTAAAACAGAGCCTGGACTTGAGGACAGAGCTTGCCCAATGACTGCTGTGATTAAGTTCACCATGAGAACATGGCACCACCAGGAACTTGCTGCTCCCCACAGCAGTCCCAGGATGTGGGTACCATGGTTAGTGAACTGAGGTATGAGTAGAGTAGCAGAGAATAAGAGGACTCGTGGGAGCAGGCAGAGCTGCTGATGGTCCATTCCTTGTCTGAATCCAGTAGTCTGGGTGGTTGGAGAGAGATGACCTTACAGAAGGACAAGGCAGGGGAGGGAAGAGGGGCAGTAGGACCGAGCCATACTCGGGGGAGACCCAGTTCTCTCCACTGGCCTCTACATTCAAGCCTCCAGGGACAACAGAAGGCCAGCGTGAGGATCAGGGTTGAAAAGGGGTTGAGATACAAAGAGAAAGACTTCACACACACACACACCAGGAAGAGCTTCCAAAGCTCTTTCCTGTTGGACCCCCAGGAAGTCAACAGCCTTGGGTAAGGCACATGACCCCAGATGAAAGACTTGAAAAACATTCACATATGAAGGTCACCCTACAAAGAGCTCTGCTTTGGCCACCAGTTTAAAGCCATCCCTGTGTCAGCAAGTGTCCATGGAGTCTAGGCACACCCCACTCTTGGACAAGCACAGGATGTGGGGATGGCAGAGCACGTTGCGAAGCTGCCAGAAGCAAAGCAAATAGCAAACAGCAAAGGCTGTTAGGAGTTAGGAGAAGGCAGCCAAAGCCAGTTCAGAGGGAGGCTGTGATCATTCATACACGGAGGAAACAAGAGAATGCTGCATCGAAGAAAAGCCGAGGAAGGAGTGACCAAAGCATCGAAAGGGGACACCTGCGGATAGATGGAGGCCCGGAACCTTTGGAAAGAGACAAATAGATTGGCAATAAGAGATAAAAGACAACTGGAGAGTCAGTTCACTGATTTGATGTCCTACTAACTGGAATTATGAAAAGGGAGAGCAGAGAAAACAAAGAGATTTTTGAAGAAATACTATGAGACAATTAGCAGCTAAGTACTAGAAAGAATTTGTTAAGCATTAACACAGTGAGTTTTTAAGGTTCCACACTGAGGTACATCATCACCAAATCTGAAGACAACAGGAATAAAGAGAAAAAGGTTGGAGGCTGGGGACAGCAGGTTCGAAGGCTTGAGGATTAGGATGGCCTTAGACTGCATAGGAACAGCACCAGCAGGCAGAGGCAAGGGGATAATTTAAATTTCTATGTCTGGACAGATTATCTTCCACGTATAAAGTAGTATGCAATTGTTTCTTTTTTTTCAATATTTTTTATTTTATATGGGGGTCTCACAAGGCCATTTTCATGAAAGTACATGATGTTCTCACTCCCAGCCCGATACCTGCTGTCCTCGCTTCCCCCATATCTGTCCCTTTGTCCCCTAGACAGTTTCACTTCTGTTTTCTTGTCATTTGCATACATATGATTTGCATATATGATCTTATGAACCTATGGAGTCTAGAATGCACAGACAAGAGAAAATGTGATATTTGTCTTTCCGCTGAGACTGACTTAATTTAACGTGATTACCTCTCATTATCTCTAGACTGCACCATCTTTACAATTTTCTCTGTATCTTTTCTCTGAAGACACTGGAGGATGTTCTCCACCAAGAAAAGAAGAGCCCATGGTATAGGCAGCAGGAGCCACTACACAGTGGACAGAAGAGCCAGGAGAAGCCCTGTGGTGGCAGTTATACCAACAGAACAGGAAGCGAGAGACCCCGAGGGAGGCCTTCAGGGATGCTCTGGGGTCAGAGTCTGCGGAAGTGGACAGCTGTTTGACAGGATAGGGACATCTGGGGAAGTCGGTCATGGGGACATCCAGAGCTAAGTGAAAGACAAAAGGAAGCATTGCTCTGTAGAGGGGTAGGAGGGACTGTGGGAAGGGAGCATGCTCAGCACCCTGTACAGTGAGCATGATGTCACATCCTGGTCATGTGACAATCAATGTGAATTAAACCAGAGATGATGGTAGAAAGAAACCTGAGACAGTGAGGAAAATAGAGTAGACTGTGACCTCAGGCACCCCACTGCTAGAATTCATCTCACAGCACAAGCAAAAATAGTCATACATCATTATTGGTTCAGAATTTCTGTTGTTCTTTTTTGAGACAAGGCCTCCCTGTAGCCCCAGCTCGTCTGGAACTCACAGCCCAGGCTGGCCTCGATCTCACAAAGATTCACCTGCCTCTGCCTCCCAAGCTTGTATCACAAGGCCCAGCTTCAAGAATATTTTTAAATATTTGCGTGCATGTATGTATCTGTGGGATATGTACATGTTTGCATGGGTCTGTGCATGTGCATGGAGGCCAGAAGTCAACCTCAGGTGTCTTCCTCAGTCACTTTCCACCTTTGTGTGTGTGTGCATGTGTGCGTGTGCGTGTGTGTGTGTGTGTGTGTGTATGCTCACATGTGTACATGTGTGTGTTGTATATATGCCTCATATATGGGATCACATGCATGTGTGTGGAGGCCAGAAACTGATGTTGGGTGTCTTCCTCAATCCTATCTGCCTTATGTATTGAGGCAAATCTCTCACTTGAACCATTCCACCATTCCACACATTGTGTACACAGATGCTTAGGAGCTGAACTGTAGCCCCACACAGCCTTGGTGAGTGTTTTACCCATTGAGTCATCTCTCTGGCCCCCAAAGCTGAGGTTTTCCTGTTTGTTTTTGTGGTGCTGGAGACTGAACCTCATATAGCTAGGGAAGTTCTCTATACTGCACTGTATCTCTAGGGTCTCCAACTGATCCTGGAGGTCATCAATTCAGTGAGACTGACTGGTCTGTGAACTCCAGGGATCCTTCTGCCTTTACCTCCCCAGCACTGGGGTTACAGACATGCTCTGTTGTACCCAGCTTTTACATGGGTGCTGAATCTGAACTCAGGTCCTCATGCTTGTGTGACAGGCACTTTACAACTGAGCCATCTCCACAGTCCCACCATTTTGTTTTTAGATGAAAGAGCTTCCCCTGGGGAAGAGAGCTATGAAGTGAGAGACAACCAGAGAAGAGCTACCCCACACTGTGGGTCTAAATGACTTGGGATGTGCACACTGTATACAGCTCACTTTTCTTTTTAATATTTTACTTATTATTTTTATTTATTTTATGCATATGAGTGTATTGCCTGCATGTGTGTAAGTGTACCCATGTTGTACAATGCCTGCAAGGAGGGGGGCAGAAGATACTGTAGGATCCCCTGGAACTGGAGTTACGGACAGTTGTTAGCTGCCATGTGGGTGCTGGGATTTGAACCCAGGTCT
Source organism: Nannospalax galili (assembly GCF_000622305.1). Taxonomy (NCBI): domain Eukaryota; kingdom Metazoa; phylum Chordata; class Mammalia; order Rodentia; family Spalacidae; genus Nannospalax; species Nannospalax galili. The sequence continues at coordinate 2,616,265 of NW_008353482.1, read as the reverse complement.
TCTGCAAGAACAGCCAGTGTTCTTAACCACTGAACCATCTCTCCAGCCCCCACCCCTTTTTTGTCTTTTTAAGACAAGTTCTCCCTGTAGCCCCAGCTGGCCTGGAACTCACTTTGTAGACCAGGCTGGCCTCAAACTCACAGAGATCTGCCTGCCTCTGCCTCCTGAGTGCTGGGATTAAAGGCATGAGCCACCGCACATGACTGCAGTTCACTTTTCTAAAAGCACAAAAGGAACCAAAAAAGGAAAGGAAAGTTCTTCCCCACTTTCCATAACTAGTGTGTGTGGGATAATGGGATGTGATACAGGAGTGGGCAGTGCTAACTGCTGAGCAACCTGGGAGACCCTGGGAAACTTGGTATACAACAAAAAGAAGTGCCATGTCTCTGGGCTCCCTGGGGGCAAAGGCCCTGGGTGTGGAGAGCCCACAGGACCTGTGCTTAGCCAGGAGCACTCATCTAGCTTCAGCAGGCTTTGCCCTGGATTGGTGCTGTGAGAGGTGGAAGAAACTTCGAAGGGTGAGGCTGAGGGGTAAGTCTTGGGATCACCAGGTTTGGGGGGACTATAGGACCCTGGACTCCTAGACTCTCCCTTTCTTCTCCCAGGCCAGGCAAGAGGTTTGTTCCACCACACCACCATGACATGGCACCTCAGGCCCAAAGCTGCAGAGAGACAGGGCCAACTGACACAGACAGAAACCTCTTCAACCAAGAGCTAAGAAGCCTGTACTCTTGAGAAGTCTGTCACCTGAGGTATTTGTGACAGTCACAGGAAGTAAGTCAGCACACTTTCACCATATGCAACTAATTGGTCCTGGGTGCAGTGTGAGAGGATTTCACAGCAGAGGGCAGAGGCCAGGAGGCACTTAGCGGGTCAGCTGGAAGGCTGGCTCCAAAGCGCTAAGAAGACATTCCTTTTGGTCCATTGGAGAGTCTGTACCCTCCCCTCCCCACCACCCAACCCTAACCATAGAATCATTGACTCTTATCTTCTTCACTATGTCCATCTTCTCATCTGGTCCACATCGTCCTTGTCTTATGATGCCACGTGCAGTGCTTTGGGCACATTTCATTAACTCTTCTAGGATGAGGAAAATGAACTCACAGAGACAGTCCCACCATTAGTCAGATTGCAGAAAGCCCATGGCTCGGTGAATAGGAAAGAGAGCTAAGGACAGCTTAAGGCAGATGTCCCCATTTTAAACTTGGAAACAGTTGTGAATAGAAACCCCAGCCCCTTCCCTGTGAAGCATGGAGCAGAAGGGTCAGGCTTCAACCCAGCACCTCACACACAAACACATAATCACAGATGGAAGCCCTGATAGGAAGAGAAGTGCAGAGTAGCAATGGCAGGAGCCTGGCTTGGCTGGCAGCCCAGGCAGCACCTCTGAGAGGACAGGGCTACACGGTGGTAATTCCTGCTTGTCACTGCATCAGGGAACAAAGAGGCCGATCTTGCGATGATCTCCAGGCTGATATTAGCTTGAGAGACATGTGAATCACTTCCTTTTTCCTCACAAACATTGTTAATGCTGGAGGGTAAAGAGCAAAAGATTGGGCCCAGAATTAAACACCAAAGGCACCCTCCAGCAATACACTATTCACCCAGCAAGGTGTCTTCTTACAGAACTGTAGTCTCCCAGAAACAAACATCTAATTATAGCTGAGCCATCTGTGGAGCTAAAACAAGGGGGATCATCAACACTATCTTTCAGGTTTTTCACTAAGTCAGAACAATCTGCTAAAAATACCCTGTACTGTATCCGCAACGCCCCCAGACAATGTGTGTTTTCCCATCACCACAGCCTAGCAGCTCCCCAGGGCCCCCAAGGCCCAAGGGAGCTCGAAGCCCAGCTGGCAGCCGCCATGTCCTTTCCTTGGCTGTTTTTCATTCTGAGTGTTGTCACTGAGCAGTGGAGGATGGGCAGACAGAAAGTTAAAACTGCATCCCAGCCTACCATGGAGAGCCAGCTGGGTGTATTTCCTGGGAGCCTCGCAGAAGTCCTGGGCCTGCGGCCAGGCCCTCTGTTCCTGCATTTCTGCTGGGCCCAGCAGAGCTAAGTCATATTCCCAACCCCAGTACAAGGGGTCCCAGACACCAGCGTGTTGAACCTTGGTGTGAATTAGACAAACAAGGCCCTAATAAACTTCAGAAGCCACTTGCATCCAGGACTGGAGATTTTGAGCAATGTGCAACCTCCACAGCTGTTCATGGCTTCCTGTGTTATGTATTAGAATTCATTTACCTTTCCAAGGGTCTCTTCCCTAGTCCAGGTGAGGCCCTGCCTCAGGCTCAGGATCTCTCCCCTCATGCCCAGTAGAACAGGATAAGCACGGGCTTCTCAGCCTGTGGGCAATAATGAACTGTTGACTGTTTGGTAAGGCTGGTGGCAGGGAGCAGGGTAAAGAGTTCTGGCCACCAATCCCTGCTAGAGCAGAGGTGCTCACTTCCCTAAGTGGTAGGTAGCACCGTAAGTGTTCCTGTGACACTGGGACAGAGCACAGCTCTCTGAAATGCCAGGAGGTGCCATCTGGATAACTGTCTAAGAACAGGAGCCAGCCTTTGAAGACAAGCCCTCCTGCTAGAAACATCCAAAGAGTTAGAAACACATGAAAAATAACTTCAAGCCAGGCATGGTGGCACACGCCTTTAACCCCAGCACTTGGGAGGCAGAGGCAGGTGGATCTCTGTGAGTTCAAGGCCAGCCTGGTCTATAGAGTAAGCTCCAGGCCAGCTGGGGCTACAGGGAGACCCTGTCTCAAAAAAAGACAACGAAAAAAAATAACTTCAAAGGTCCAAAGAACTGGCTGGTTGACCTCTGGGGAAAGCACACATTAGAAGAGGCAAGAATGTTGGGGCCTCTGAAGCCTCGTTGGTCTTAAGGGACCATCAACAATCAATCTAGAGCCACCCAGGGGTAGGGTCAGGGTGGAGATCCTGTGCCTGAGAAGGCTGACACCCTCTGGATAAGGCAGGAACAGGGGCATGGCTAGACTGCCATGTTGGACATCAGTCAGGGATGTCAGACTGGGTATTCCAGGCCCTGCTGAGTATTACAAGGGGTGATATAAAGCTGGCAAAGGCTGAAAATAACCACTGAGGAAGAGCTGTCTATTAGGGAAAAGTTCTGAGAAATAGAGGTGAGAGTTCATTACCTGCTGGCAAGCTGGAAAGGCATATCTTAGGAGAAAGGACAGAATCTTAAAGGAAGGCCTGCAGTGGAAGGATTGCAAAGAAAGCACTGTGCAAGTAAGCGCAAGCAGAGCTATATGAAGTAGAATTAGTAATGTGTAGTACAACTGAGAAGACCAAAGCCTAAATAGAGTTATCACAGGGAAACTGCATTGCCAAGCCTAAGCTACATTGAGTTCCTGAGGCTGAAGGTCCTACTCTACCTGGAGGAAGGCAAAGCGTTGAGTTCATGACTTATGTACTAAGAATTCATGGCGTATGTTTATATATGAGTATAATTCTCAGTTATGTATTAAGAATTCCAATGTATTCACTGAAAGAGTAGAGAAAGCTTGTGAAAAGGAAATATACATAATCTTAATAAATAAGAAAATATGAAGGGACAAAATATGAAATTCGAGGCCAGGTTAAAGCTCAACTGTATCAATAATTAATTATACATATATAGTTAGTTAGTTTTATAAAGTATTCCAGCTAAAAGACAAAAATTATGAAACTCATTTTTTCAAATGCTATGCATATGAGTAGATTTGCTTGTATGTATGTAAGTGCACCACATGTGTGCAATGCCCACAGAGGCTAGAAGAAGGTGTTGGAGCCCCTGGAACTGGAATTACAGACAATTGTTAGCCACCATGTAGGTCCTGGGAACTTAACTCTGGTCCTCTGCAAGAGTGCCAGTGCTCTTAACTACTGAGCCATCTTTCCAGACCCTTGAAACTAGATTTTTTAAATTATATCTGTATGCTTTTTGAAAGACTTCTGAAACCCGAGGTTAGAGAAGAGTTGAAAGTAAAAGACTGAGAAAGATACTGTGGAAACATAAGGACCTGAGTTCAGATCGCCAGAACCCATATAAAAGCAAGGCATGGCAGTGCATGCCTGTAACTCAGGGGATGGAAATAGGCATATCTTAGAGGCTCACTGGACAGCCAGTCTAGTCAAAATAGGAAATTTCAGATTCAATGAGAGACTCTGCCTCAGGAAATAAGGTGGAGGGTCTGGAGAGACAGTTCAGCAGTGAAGAACACTGGCTGCTCTTTCAGAGGACTAGGGTTTGTTTACCAGCACCTAACAGCAGCTAACACTGATCCATAACTCCAGTTCCAAAAGAGCCAATACTCTCTTCTGTCTTCCTCAAGCATTACACACATAGGTGCACTTACATACATGCAGATAAAACACTCATACACATAAGATTTTAAAAGTATATAGTAAAATAAGGTGAAGAAATAATAGATGACATCAACCTCTGACTTCTGCTAGCAAAGGTAAGGGTACCCCACACACAGGCACATCCACACACGTGCATATATCTACCCAACACACACACGCACATGCACACACACACACACACACACACATACACACACACACATTATAAAAACAAATAAACAAGAAAAGAATGGGACTGGAGATAATGGCTCATCAGTTGAGAGCACTAGCTGCTCTTGCAGAGGACTCAGGTTCAAATCACAGTACACATGGTGGCAAACAACGGTCTGTAACTCCAGTTCTAGGGGATCTGACAAAAGATACACAGGTACAAAGAAAGAGAGTGTATTAATCCATTTTCCTTTACTGTAATGATACAGCTGAGGCTGCATAGCGTATGAAAAGAAGTTTATTTAGCTCAGAGCTCTGGAGGCTCAAGGCTTGGTGCTGGCGTCTGCTCAAATCCAGGGATGGCCTTGTGGTAGGAGGTGTCAGAACTTTGGATCAAAGGCCAAAAGGAGAGTCACAAGGTGAGGCAGGAAGCCAGGGAGGGGACACTTGTCCTGGGTGGTCTCTGGACACACAGTAGTAGATCAATGTGTGTTCTGCTGGCTGCTCTGTTCATGATGATGCCTTTCACTCAGTGGTGACAACTGAGGCTCCCTGTGTGAGGTGGAGGAGGAGCAGTGCCATCCATCTTTGTGTCATCTGACACCAATGAGAGGCACCAGCCTGGAAGCACACTTGGGCCTTTGTCTCTACCATCCACAGATCTTTTATTACCACTGGGAAGAGGTGGTAGTACCTTTAAGAGGCAAAGCCTATGGGAGCCTTATTTTCCTCTCCCACTTGCCTCTGGCTTCCTGTCTTATCATGTGACCTCTCTCTCTTTCACAGGCTCCACCTAGATGCCATTTACCAACCAAGAAGGCTTTCCACAGAGGCCATATTGATGGGGTCACCCGATCATAGATTTTCAGCTTCCACAACTATGAGGTGGATAAATTTCACTTCTCAAAAGCACAACTTCAGGTACTTCATTACAGTCATGGAAAACTGACTCATGCACTTTGTATGGATTCTTGTTATGAAGTGTCCCACCAGAGGAGACTGCTCAGACATGCAGTCTTGGCAAAAGAAAGTCTACACTGGGCATTAGATCCCAAGTGCAGCCCCAAGCCTTTCTCGGGGTAGGCTTTTATACAGAAAAACCATATCCTTGCCCACTCAGGGATGGAGAGTCCCCACCAACAGTTTCCTCTTGCAGGTGCAAGCCAAGCAGAGTGTAAATTACAGAAGCCAGAAACAAGCAGTTAACAAGAATGGCCAGGTACATGTTGACCTTATTCTCAAACCCATATCCTGGTGCAGCTGGCCTAAACTTTTTTATTCCCACATTTTGAGTTAACTGCCTCTAGTTTCAGTTGCTGATATCTGCTAGGGCTGTAAGATGGCATAGCCATGGTCAGCCCTAAGGGTGTTCCATCACATTCTCTAGAGCGCTGACCTTCATATAAGTGATATCATACAATACACGTTTTTTGAGGTTCATCCATATGCAAAGTACATCATTTCTCTTAATGACTGAATAATATTTCTGGGTGTGGACGTGCTGTGTTTGTTTATTTATCTGTCCAGTGATGGGCATTTGGATGTGAATCCATCCCTTACTCTTCTAATTACAAATATGAAGCAGTGCCTTAGATGGCGGCCCACCTACTGAGCAAGGGAACACCTCTTCTGCTGGATATCTCCATTCCCCAAAGCTCTGAAAATGAGGACAGCTGCCTCTCTCTCCTTGTTTTGAACTTGGAGCCCATTATGTCAATCATGCTCACCTTGAGGAAGCAAGTGCTGAGACTAAGTGCTGCTGCCTGGGCTCTCCTCTCAGATCCTGGGAGCCCTGCTCTGGGATGGCATCTCCTGCCATCAACTTGAAGGTGGAGGACAGCCACCTTGAGCTCAGTTGTACTAATAGTGCCGTGTTCCTCAGCCTGAGGCTGTGTGTTCAGGAGTGCTCCCCTCAGCAGTGCACTCCTCAGCATGAGGGCCTTGTGCTTAGGAGTGATCCCCTCAGCAATGTGCTCCTTATCACAAGGGTTCTGCGCCAAATGAGTCAGCCTAACTTTCCTCACAGAAAGGAGTGAACAGGATATCAGGGGACAGGATGTAGAACCAAACTTGCAAAACATCCAGGAATCAAGGAAGCTTTGACACAGGATCCACTCTCAAGGTCAAGCCATTGGCTTAGACTACATAGCAGTTCACTCTTGGAGCTGGCTGCCCTGTCTGTGTGTGAATTCTAACCATGACTTCATAGTCACGCCTCTCCCAAGTCTGGATGCCATGCAGTTGGGCTGGGGGGTGTGATGGTTAACCTTCTATAACCACTTCAGGACATCACAGCTGCAAGCAGTGCCCGTCATCATGCCTTTCCTGCCATGCTGGACTGCACTCTTCTGAACTGTGAGCTCAAATAAACCTCTACACCTTTATGTGGCTTTGGCCACAGCAATGAGAAAAGCAACTAGTACAGGTCAGTGGGCGAGGGAGGATGGTATTGGTGATCTGCTTCATCAGTATCCTCTCACCAAACTCCCATGATGAGGAGCTCTCTGCTGGTAGCAGAGTTGTGGGTTGTGGTAGGGGAAAAACAAGTATATTAGTTACTTTTCTCATTCTGTGACACATGTCAAACATAAGCTACTTAATGGAGGAAAGATTTGTTTGGGCTCAAAGTATAAGAGGTGTCAAACATGGCAGTTTGGCCTCAAATCCTGAAGGAGAAGATCATGGCAGCAGTAATGTGTGGAGAAGGAGGCTGCTCACCTCATGGCAGGCAGGAAACAGAGGCAGGGACCCAGGAAGGAGCTGGACCAGATACGACCCTAGGACATGCCCCATGATCTACTTCCTCCAAAGACCCCACCTCCTCTATTATGAATCCATCAAGGAATGAACTCCCTGATTAGGTCACAGTGTTCAGTTCAGGATGTAATCATCTCTGCAAGTGCTATCACCATCACCCCAGAGGTGTGCCACACTAATTTCCTGAGGACTTCTCAATCCTGTCAAATTGACAACAAAATTAGCCATCACAAGTGTCATTAGCTGGAGAGATGCCTCACCAGTTAAAAATCTGTACTGCTCTATCAGAGGACCAGAGTTCAAATCCCAGCACCATGTTGGGCATGTCACAAATGCCTGGAACTCCAGCTCCAAGAGATCCAATGCCCTCTTCTGACCTCCATAGACACCTACACACACACACACACACACACACACACACACACACACACACCTACACCTACACACATACACACATACACATACACACACATACAGACATACATACACAGACACACAAATGAAATGAGTCTAAATAAGAAATAAAAAAAAATCCAAGTGTCCCTTCTGTGTCCCTGAGTGAGAGGCATGCATGTGGGTGGGCACTGGGCACCCCTCGGCTCTGTCTCAGAGCACACCCACGCTGGTAGCATGCACACTTTAGAAGATAGCCATCCTCAGGCCATTTCCTATCCTATGAGAGGGACCCAGATGCCACAGTGAAGTTACATTGAATAATGGGATTTAGAGAGAAACCAAACCATTTTCATGCCCTTGGAGTCACCTTTGGGGTGCAGTGGGATAGGGCATCTCATCCTGTTTGAGCTTAAGGCTGGTCCTGCCCATGGCCAAGCTGTTGAGCTAGGGCACAGAGCAGCAGAACCCTCCCCTTCTAGGAGAGCCACAAATGCCTCCACACAGGGCCCAGGATCAGCCTCTTTGCTGGGTCAGTAAAATGAGGCAATCTCCATGCCCCTCACCCACCATGCCCCTCACCCCACCCTTCACTCTCCATGCCCTGCCACACTCTCCATGCTCTGCACCCACCCTGCCCCCTCCATGAACCTAATGCACAAGGCCCCTCACCCACTATGCCCCTCATTCTTCATGCCCCTCACCTACCACGCCTCTTACCCACCAAGCCCCTCACTCACCATGTCCTGACTCTTACACGGGTCAGGTATCACAGTCCCAAAATATGTGGATTCACTCGAGGTCATATGGTCACTATAACTGGTCATTTGGCTCTGATCTTCCTGACACCAGCAGCAATGGAAACCCACTAATTTATCCTGCCCAATTAATTAAAATAATTTTTCTAGTTTGCTTTCAATTGCTGTGACAAAACCACTCTGACAAAAACCAACTTGGGGAGGAAAGAGTTTATTCGGCCTGCAAGCACAGTCCATCATCGAGGGAAGCCAAGGCAGGAACTCAGGGAAGAACCTGGAGTACAGACCATGGAGGATCGCGCCTTACTGGCTTTCTCCCTGTCCTGTGCCCAACCCCCCTTCCCACCCAACACAGGACCACCTGCCCAGTGGTGGTACCACCCACAGTGGGCTGGGCCCTCCCACATCACTCAACAATCAAGAAAATGCCCCACAGACATGGCTGCAGGCCAGTCCAATGGCGACAGTTCCCCAAATGAGTACCCCACCTCCAAGTGTGTCAACAACTAAAGTCATCCAGCACAAGAATCAAAATCTGTTGGTGTGCATATTGGTTTTCTAGAGCTTCTATGACCAAAATACTAGAGTGAGCAGTTTAAACAACTTACATTTACTTTCTTGCAATTCTGGAGACAGGAAATTGGAGACCAACGTGTTACAAACTTGGCTCCTGGAGGTCTCTTTCCCAGGCTTACAGATGGCTGCCCTCTTGCTACCTGTTCACACATTGTCTCCTCTGTACATGCATGTAGCTGGTGTTTTTCTGTGTCTGACCTTCCTGTATCACCCAGATTTCTATTACTGTAACAAATGTCTGCAGATAGTCAATGTATAAAGAGAAAAGGATCAATGTGGCTCAATTTGAGAAGTTCTGGTTTGTTTCCAGCTGGCCCCTTGCTTTGGGTCAGTTGTAGTACATCATGATGAGAGGAGTGGTATAAGTGTCCTTTCATCTATGGCTCAAAGAAAGGAAGAGAGAAGGGGCCGGCATGCCCCAGGGAGAAGAGCTCTGATAGGCACTGGGGTCTTAAAGGGCCACCACTTCTCAACAGCACCAAGGGAAAATGAAGCCTCAAACACACAGGCTCTGAAGGAACTTCAGATTCAAACTCTAGCACCTTCCCTTACAACAACTCTAGCCATACTGGATTAGGAAATATCCCACAACCTTACCTTAATATAACCACCTTTTAAGGGACCGCATCTCTAAATGCACTCTTTGAAGCACAGGAATTCTGAGGGGGCAGTTTGACTTCTTACAGTGTGTACTACTTAATCTTGACTGTCAACTTGATTGGATCTAGAATTAACTAAAAGACAGACACACCTCTGGGTGGGTCTGTGACAGCATTTCCAGGAAAGATTAACTGAGGGGGGTGGGGGGAAAAAAACCTCCCCTAGAGTGGGCGGCACCTTCCAGCATAGAAGCACCTTCCAGGTAGAAGAGGTCAGAGGAAAAAGCAGCTTGCTGGTGAGCACACCCAGCCTATTTCTGCTGCTGCTATTGGAGCCAAGCTCCTTCCACCTTTCTATATGAACTCCAGATCTTCAGTACCAGATTGGGACTGCTGAGGTACCTAACCTCACAGAGTGGTGAACAGCTACTGGGTCCTCAGCCTCTCCTGCATGCAGACAGCCAGTGTTGGCTCCTGATGTATAAGCCGTCTAATAAATCTCCTCTGTAATACATATTCATTCTATTGGGGTTCTGCTCCTCTTGAGAACCCTGACAAATACACTGTGTGAAGTTCCTTTAAGGCCTTGTCTGAGAGGCCGAGCTGAGCAGTCTACCATTGCAGTGTCTTCCTTCCTCAGCCACGCTTGTCTGTTCACTGCTCAGGAAAGCAATTTCTGCCTCAATAGCCTCCATGACCCTTTCTCCACAACCCCCACTCTTTGCCATGGTTGATGGCAATGTGATTCTGTTCTCAGTGGGATGTGAGGAACAGACACTTCTTAATGCTTTGGAAGGAAGGAGGCAGCAATCTAGGAATGTGGTTTCAGAATCAGAAGTAGGTCACACTGAGGTAGGGGTTATTGCTGTTCTGTTGGGCAGTGTTGGGGATGCTGGTGACAGTGCACAGATTCCGGGGCACCTAAGAAGCCTACTGTCACCACCTGTCAGCTGGTGTGTGAGATGGGGCTATGAAAGCTTTCATTTTAGACTCCATAGCTCTTTGCTCCAGATAAAGAAAAGTTCCTGAGAGAGGGAGGACTTACTTCCATGTGGCCTGGCTTGAGGTCTTTCTTCAAGGCATGTTTTGCTGTAGAAATGGCAGAAAGAGGATCTGAAAAGCAAAAAAGTAGAGACTGCTGGAATCTGCTTTCTGTGCACTGTGGCCTCACCAGCAGTGCCATGCCCTCTAGGAACCAGCCAGTGTGTGTGGGTGGAAGGTTCCTCCTCCACTCAGAACAGGGCCTCCTCTCCTCCCAGGGGACTTCTCTCCTCATTCCTCCATCATTCCACCTCAGGGGCACCTAGGGAAAAGCTTCCTCAGCGCTCGTCCTGTCCCACGTTGACCTTCCTAGGCCAGGCAGAGGCATGAGCTGGCTGCCTCTGACTGCTCTTCTGTAGCCCCTGCAGCCAGTTGAGTTGATACCCTTCCTGCTGCATGCTCTTGGGGGACTTGAAGAGGTGTTATACTTTTTCTTTCCTGATGTTTATTCCTAAGGGACACATCATGATGGTATTCCTTGATCCAGGACTTGGGGAGAACACCCAGCAGCTCTGAGTAGCACATTACCTCATGCTGGACATGCTGAGTAGTTGGAGTATGCTATCATTCAGCCATCCCACACCACCAGGAGGTGATAATATTACCCCATATCACATGTGAAAAATTGAAGCTCAGGCAACAGTTTAAAAGTAACATTTGAAAGCCCTAAAGCTGTGAGCAGTGACTCCAGGGTGGAAACCCCGGCCTACTCAGCTCACTGCCAGCTGTGTTCACAAGCACAACGATGAGGTCTCTGCCTGGGATCCAGGATTGCTCACAGTCAGCTCCTCCGTGCAGCCTCCGTGCAGCTCTGTTCACTTCTACCTCTGGTTTGCCAGGACAGAGACCACCCTCACATGGGGGGAACCTAGAGCCTGTGCACAGTGCCATCATGGGATTCACACAGAGTCCTGTCACTCCTGAATGGCTGCACAGCCCAGCTTTACCACAAAGTTTCTGTCAAAGAAACATAGGCATAAAAAATAAAAGCTATGAGTGTCTGCTGGGGCTGCCAGAACAAAATACCACAGGCTGGGTGGCTTCTAGAAAGACAATGCATTCTCACTATTCAAGACACTGGAAATCCAAACTCAAGGTGTCCTGGGGAGCACCTCTCAGTGGCTGGCAGGGTGACTGGCTGCCTTCTCACTGTAGCCTCACTTGGCCTTTTCTTCTGAGTGAAGAGGTCAGGGGTCGGGGGGGGCTTTCTCTTCTTATAAGGCACCAACCCTGTCAAATTAGAGATTGAGCCTGTGAACTCATCTGACCTTAATCACCTCCCAAAAGCCATGGATGCAAATAGCCACATTGAGAGTTAGGGTGTCGGCATAAGAATTTGGTGACAACATAAGCATCCAGTCCATAACAACCACACTCCAGGTTTTTAAGAAAAACCCAAAACAGGGCTGGTAAGATGACCCAGCTTGTAAAGGCATTTGCCATCTAGCCTGATCACCTGAGTTCGATCCCTGGAACCCACAGGCTTTCTGACCTACACACACAATGTTAGAAAACCCCAAAATAGAGATGTGAAGACCTTTTTAAGCACCAGTGAAACTGGTTAATAGGCCCCTCTCCCACTTCAGTACTCTGCCACAGACTTCTTCCCACCCCAGTTCCAACTCCTCAACCCACATCAGCAGGTTGTAGACTGCCCCTACCTTTCCTCCACCCTGGCTACCTCTGCACTAATTTGCTCCTGTTAGCATTTCTTCACTTTCCAAGGGTCTTGGATTGCTGCAAAATAGAGGCCGTGGCTGCCACCAGCACCACAAAAGTGACAGAAGAACATGGTATCATCAAGTTTTTCTCAGGCAACTTCTACCTGTGTCTCTTAAGACCCTCCCCTGGGAGCCTTCAATAAGGGAGGTGATCCACGCTGGAGAGAAGATACTAGGGAGGGTGTGGAAGAGGGGCACCTAGGATCTCCAGATGCCTGAGCCTCCTGATACACTGGAGCCAGACATGACTTGATGATGTATTAGAGATGACCAGGACTAGTTTATCACCTGATTACAACCAGGTAAGACTGCAAATGAAAATAAACTGGCTGAGCCCAGTTGTCTCCCAGATTCATTGGCACAGTGACAGATTCATTTTAATTTATGTCATTGTGTGTGAGTAGTTTGTTACATAACAGTAGAGAACTGACATAGCCACCCAGACTACTAGAATCACATTCCATCTCCTGATCTGCACAGGTCATTGTCCTCCATCTGACTGGCTTGTGCTGAGGTCCTCAGAAATCTATAAGTGAGAGGAGACTCTGCCCTCTGGCTATGCATAATACCAATAGCTCTCATGGTGAAGAGTGCTTGACTTCATTCTGGGGTGATGGTTTAATCCTAGGAATAACTGAAAACTCCATGAATCCAAACTCTTCACTGTGTCTACAGAAGATTTCTCAGTCAGTGAAAAAAAACTAAGATTAAGACAACTTTCTGTGGAGTCCCGAGAACTTTCTTGTGGGTAGGGGATAAATTCCTTCCTCCAGCCTACTCTTCAATTGCAGTGACCCTCCCCCACCCAAGAGCCTCAACACCCTTGGCTTCTCCAGCAAACAGATGCCTCTACACTGGCTGAGTTTAGGTTCAGCTAAGATCAGCTCTCCACATATGCAAATCACCGTTCATTTGTTCCTGGGAGGTAGTGTTGTATGGGGGGGGGGGGGCGACTGAGGCTCAGAGAGATGAAGTGTAGATTTCATTCCAATGTCCATGCTTTGGGTTCTAGTGAGAGTCAAGCTCTTGGTCCTGCCTTAGCATAGTGTCATCTCCAAACCACATTAGAGAGACTGAACCCAGAGAAGAGGGGACTCATCTCAGAGCCCTAAGCCACCAGCTGTTAGCTGAACCCAGCTTGGTCCCAAATCCCTGTGGAAGCTTTAAAATGCAGCTACAAGTTCTTTGTAATTCTTTCCATCAATTCCAAATGTGGGCTTCACAGAATGACTCACTCCAATGACAGGAATGAAGGAGAGTGATAGTGTGGGAAAAGCCATTCCTGGAGTCTGGGAGGCCCCCAGCACACCCCACGCAAGGTCTGAGAGGGCCTGGACAGGAATCGGGTTGGGATGCCTCCTTTCACTCTTGGGACCCTGTACCCTGCCTGATTGCTCAACAGCAGTTTTTAGTAACGGATAAAAGAAGGGCGTTTTTAATCCCAGCCCTTGGGAGGCAGAGGCAGGCAGATCTTTGTGAGTTCAAGGCCAGCCAGGTCTACATAGTGAGTTCCAGGATAGCTGGGGCTACAAGGAGATCCTGTCTCAGAAAGACAAAAAAAAAAGAAGAAGAAGGCCTACAAAGGTGGTCATCAATAGTTCTCCAGAGAAATTTATGGATTATATACATTACAGTGACCAGGAAATATGGACAAAGTATAGGTTCCATGAAGAGAAGTCTTCAGCAACTTGCTACTACAGTGAGATTAAAGTTGGAAACTCACAGAACAGCTGTTCCTAGGAATCCTCCAGCATCTCCACCTGTATCTTTTGTATTTCTGTTTCTGTAACAAAATACCCAAGACTAGGTACTTTATGAAGAAAATAGTTTGGGGTTGAAATGGATCAGTGGTTAAGAACACTTGCTGCACTTTCAGAGAATCTGAGTTCAATTCCCAGAGGCCACACAGGATGGCTCCTGTAACTCCAGCTCCAAGGGCTCCAATGCCCTCTTCTGCCTTCTGTGGGCACCCACATACATGTAGCATACACTCACATAGATGGACACAGACATACACACAAAGTTTTTTTGTTTTTCTTGGTCTTTTTGAGACAGGGTCTCCCTGTAGCCCCAGCTGTCCTGTATTCACTATGGAGACCAGGCTGGCCTTGAACTCACAGAGATCCCCCTGCCTCTGCCTCCTGAGTGCTGGGATTAAAGTCATGCACCACCACGCCCAGCTAAAAGTATTTTTTTAATTATTTTTATTTGTATGTGTATGAATGTATTGCCTGCATGTATGTAAGTGCATGTATGTCATGCAATACCCAAGGAGGTGAGAAGAGGGTGTCAATCCCTAGAAACTGGAGTTATGGATGGTTGTCAACTTCCATGTGAGCGCTGGGAACTAAACCTGGGTCTGCAAGAGCAGTCAGTGCTCTTAACCCCTGAGCCATCTCTCCAGTCCCCATAAAAAATCTTTTTAAAGCGGAGTGTGGTGGCATAGGCCTTTAATTCCAGCACTTGAGAGGCAGGAGCAAACAAATATTTATGAGTTCCAGGCCAGCTGGGACTACAAAGAGACCCTGTCTTTTTAAAAAGAAAACTGATTTTATTTCTTACAGGTTTAGAGGCTGAATGTCCACAATCAGGCACTCTACCTGTCAACTCTGGTCAGGCCCCCATGGCTGTGTCACAGCACAACAGAGGAAAAAAGCGAGAACCCGCCGTGAAGGAGATATCATACTGAGAGACAAGCAGCCAGAGCTAAGGAGGCCAGCCTGGTGCCTTATACAACATTCTGGCTCCTGGAGACTACCTGCACTATCCCTTCTGAGGACAACCCCCCCCAACGATGCAACCATTTCCCACTAAGCCCCACTTCTTAAAAGTTTCATCACCTCAGCACCATGACAATGGAGTCAAGCCCCCAGGACATGAACCCTCAGTGGACAAACCTATCCAAACCACAATGGCACCATCTTCCTGAGAAACTTCCAGATGCTTTAGTCAACACTATAATCTTCCTTTTCAGGAGACTCAAAAGCTTTTAGACTTCGAAAATACATAAACACAGATTAAGAGATAATCTTCCTGTGAAGAACTTTTCAAATGTGGCAAGACCTGCCCAGGCCAGAACCACAGGATAAGCTTAAAGGCAACCCCTTCAGACACATGTCAACCTCCAGGTGCCGGAAGCCCCCTGAGATCTTGACTCCATCTGCAGGAGAGATGTTGAGCTGACCCACCAGCTCAGTACCACCCAGATACTCAACCCTCAGAAACCAGATGAGATAATAGGCATTATTGTTTTTAGCTACTAGGCTTGGGAGTCATTTGCTACGCAAGAACAAATAGCTAATAAACCCATTCCTTCCCGCTTCTTTATTACCTGCTTGGCATCACTCCACCCACACCAGGGAAAGTCTGTTCCATTAAGAAGTGAGCATGAATTCAAGCTTCTGCAAAATAGTGTGGTGTGTCCTCTTCCTAGAGGACATACCAAGAAACTCACTTTCCAGGGTTCTTCACAGCCTCAGTCTAAAGTCTGTGTGTGTTGTGTTGTGTGTGTATGTGTGTATTTTATATGCATGTATACATGTTCATATGTTTACATGTGTGTATGTGTAGGTACATATATGTGTGCATGTGTGGGTGCACATGTATGTGTATATGTAGGCCAGAGGTTCCTACCCACCTGCACTGTGGATGTGACCATGTCTGGCTTTCTACATGGGTGCTGGAGATCCAAACTCAGGTCCTTGTGCACAAGCTCTTTACTTTCTGAGTCATCTCCCCAGCCTTTTAAAGGTGTCCTTTATGTTTGCCATCCCAGAGGCCACACTAGGGTTCTCTACCAGCTGTGGTAAGTACAGGGGCCCCTGGTCTCTCTAACTGCTGCCTAGTCCCAGGAACCTATTGAATCTCATGCTACGTATGCATTACCTACTTAAAGACAGATCAATTAAATATGTTTGAAGTCACAATTTATCAAATACCAAACTCCACTGAGTGAGGTGTTCCTAAAAAGAAAGACTTTGAGGTCACTAAGTATAAGACGGTGAAGCAACAGGTGTCTCTCTCTCCTTCTAGGACAGTCACACTGGCATCTTAAGGACCTGAGAAATTCCACAGTAAAGAAGTCACTTAATCTGCTTAAACCTGAATTTTCCAACCACATAGCTATTTTGCCTTGAATCCTCTATAAATAGGCCTGGTTGTAAACAGCAGCTCTGTGTTTCATGCCACCAGGCTGGGGACGGTGCCATTGACAACACAGTTACAGCCACATACCCTTGGTGACCAGGTGGTGCAGAGGAAGGACAGGGAGTGGGGTGCAGTGTAGTCAGGGGTCAAGGAGGTTCTAAAAAATACATGCACAGAGAGCATGGAAAGGGGTCTCCAGAGAAAAGCATCCCCCAGCAGTCACATGGGCTTCCCACAGGCAGGCCTGCCATTCATTTAGCCCTTCATTTTTATCTACTCATTCATTTGACCTGCTCTAAACCTATTTAATCCTAAATCACACTGCCTGCTCTCAGGGAGGAAGATGTGCAGCCAAGTACTGCAGTCACTGTGGACCTGCAAAAGCCTTGCCAAGGAATTGATGTGAGCCACAGCCAGACAGACAACTCAGAGTCTAGCTCAGTATATCAGGGGGCAGGCTCCAGAGCTGAGGGGAGATATGCTAAAGGCTGGGCATGTAGTCTGCCCATCCTTCCCCTGTGCCCTGCTGGGGGAGCTGGGATTTACAGTTCCCAGTCTCTTCACCCACTGGCTCTCCGTTTGCTGTGAGACCTTCTGTATTGGGCTCAGCAACTCAGCAGGCAGGACACAGAGGGTTGCGATAGGATGGCAGTTGGAGCTCCAAGGACTAGGTGGTTCAGGGCCACAGAGTCCACACAGATGGTATCTACATCTACAGCTGCTGCTCTGACTGAGAAGGTAGCTCAACCTAGATCCAAAGTCAGTACACAGCTTCTTCCCCAGCTGCAGCTTCCTCAGAGAGACAGTGGCAGGCACCTGCCCCCGGCTCTAGCTCAGGGGCACAGTGGTGCACTAAATCTCTAATTAGAATCCTCGCCCCCAATGTGATAGCAGCAGGTGAGACCTTTGAGAGCAGGACCTCTGGGATTAGAATATTTGTCATGGGAAAGAGACTCCAGGGGGTCTGGGGACATGGCTCAGTAGGTAAAGGACTTATTGTGCAAACACAAGGACCTGAGTTTGAATCCCTAGCACTCACAGGAAGTGCAAGCCTCTGTCATCCCAATAGCCCTACAGAGAGATGGACCACAGAGACAAGGAATCCCTGGAAGCTCACAGGCCAGCTAGTCTGGCTTTGCAGTGGTGAACAACAGAGCCCTGTCTCAAAATCAAGCTAGAACTCACTGAAAACTTTGTCTCTTCTGCCTAGCTTTCATAATGGTGGAAGATGCTATGCAGGCCACTAGGGGGGAAAATGCCATCAATAGTCAAGGCTGCACCTCTGCAGGGATGCAGAGATGGACTCTGACTTCTGATCATGGGAAATGGGGCACTGAATAGTCATTTGATTATCACATGTGGTCGCTCAGGAGGGGGCACCCAGGGAAAGTGAGGCTTTGAGACAGGACATTGCCACTGCATTTAACTGTTACAGTTGACCTCCACCCCCATGTCCACAATGGGGGGGAGGGGGAGGGAGGAGGGGGATGAGGGAAGGAGAGAAGGAGGGCTAAAGGAGGGAGGGAGGGAGGGAAAGAAAGAGAAAAGAAAGAAAGAAAGAAAGAAAGAAAGAAAGAAAGAAAGAAAGAAAGAAAGAAAGAAAGAAAGAAAGGGAGAGAAAGAAGGAAAGAAAAAGAAAGAAAAGAGAAAGAGACCCTAGAAAGATCCCTCAGTTCTTCCTCCATGTGAGGAACAGGGACTGACACCACCTATGAACCAAGAAGCCCACAGGAGAATCCTTACTTCCTTGTGCCTTGCCCTTGTACTTACCAGCCTCCAAAATGATGAGGGATAAATCCCTGTTGTTTGTAAGATAAGCTGAGAGTCTAGGTCATTCTGTCCTAACATTCTAGATGGGGTGCAATTAACCGATGCAAGGGAGATGTGTGCTCCCCACCTCTGCACCACGTCTTCTTCCTTCGAGCCTCCAGCCCTCTCTTCCCTGCCGCTCTTTCATCATCGGCCCTCCACCTCTTCTGTCTGTAACCTGTTCTCTGTGCTAACCCCATGTGAAGTGATCCAGCACTGTCTGTTTTCCTGACCAGACTCTGACTCAGGGAACAGACCACAAGGTTGGGTCTCTGTGGCTGGGCTGCTCTCCTCTTGGAGCAGGGATGCAGAGATGAACTCTGACTTCTGACCATGGGAAATGGGGCATTAAATAGTCATGTATTTATCACATGTGGTCGCTCAGGAGGGGGCACCCAGGGAAGGTGAGGCTTTGAGACAGGAAGTTGTCACTGCATTTAACTGTTACAGTTGACCCCCACACCCATGTTCACAAAGACTGGAGACTGTGTAAGGGAGAATGAAGACAACAAATATAGCCACAGCTGCAACAGCCAAGAGAAAGAGGAGGAAGGAAAAAGAGGAAGAAGGGAGGAGGAATAGAACCTGTGGACAGAGTGAACTATGCTAAAATTAGGAACATATGTTTAAAAGATTCATTAAGAGAGTAAAAGAGTGAGGCTGGAGAGAAAGCTCAGTGGGTAAAGTGCTTGCTGCACAAGCAAGAGGACCTGAGTTCAGACCCCTGACACCAGGTAAAAAGCCTGGAGTGGTGGTGTGTATCTGTAACTCCAGTGCTGGGAGCAGGGGTGGGTCAGGTGATCTTGGGGCCTCTCTGACCAGTCCATCCATCTGAAATAGGGAGTGAGCTCCAGGTTAAGTGAGGGGAAGGAGTGATAGAGGAAGAGACCTAACATGGACCACACACGGCACATACAGGCAAGCACATCACACACACCAAGAAAGAAAAAGAGAGAATGGGAAGAAGGGAGGAAGGGAGGGAGGGAGGGGAGGGGAGGGGAGGGGAGGAGAGGGGAGGAAGAAAGGAAAGAAGGGACAGTTTGAATGAGGACTGTCCCCATAGGTTCCAGGTATTTGAACACTTTGCCCCCGTTGGTGGCGCTGTGTTGGGAGGTTTTAGGGGGTGCAGCCTTGGAGGAAGCACATCACTGGGGGCTTTTAGGCTATATAGCCATGTCCTGCTTCCATTTTCTCTTTCTGCTTCCTGTGCCTCCTTGAAGATGTGAACCCTCAGCTTTCTGCTTCAGCCACCTCTGCAACCATACCTCCCTGACATGATAGACTCTTAGCGCTCTGGAACCATAAGCCAAATAAACTCTTTCTTCTATAAGTTGCCTTGGTCATGGTGTTTTATCACAGCAACAGAAAAGTAACTAAGAAAGAAAGGAAGGAAAGAAGGAAGGAAGGAAGGAAGGAAGGAGGGAGGGAGGGAGGGAGGGCAGGAGGGAGAAGGCCATCCTAGTCTACATAGCATGTTAAAAGCCAGGTGTAGCTACATGAAAACCCTAACCCACAAAGAAAGAACTGGAAGGAAGGAGGGAGGGAGGGAGGGAGGAAGGGAAGGAAGGAAGGAAGGAGAAGAAGGAAGGAAGGAAGGAAGGAGGGAGGAAGGGAAGGAAGGAAGGAAGGAAGGAAGGAGAAGAAGGAAGGAAGGAAGGAGGGAGGAAGGGAAGGAAGGAAGGAAGGAAGGAAGGAAGGAAGAAGGAAGGAGGGAAGGAAGGAAGGAAGGAGGGAGGGAAGGAAGGGTACAACTGAGGAAAATATTTACAATACACATATTCAACAAGGGACCGATATCTACCATATATAAAGAAGCCTTAGAAATCAATAAGGTGGTAGGTTGGTAAACCACTCACTTGGCATGATCCCCAAAAGAAAAAAAAGGCAAATAACCCAACAGAAAAAAACATAAAGGGTTTTTTGTGGGCACTTCATTAAAGAGTATTTCTGAGCAGCCACTAAACCTATGAGAAACTGCTCAACTTCTTGACTCAGTAAGAAAGCACTTGCTAAAACTACAATGCCACAAAACCATAGTGAGATGATACCTCACACCCACCAATGGCTAATGAAAAGAGATTCAGACAAAAACAAGCTCTGGCAAGACTGGAGAGGTGGCTCGGCAGGTAAGAGCACTGCCTACTCTTGCAAGGACCTGGTTCAGTTCTCAGCACCCACATGGCAACTAACAGCCTCTATTATTCCAGTTCCAGGGGATTCAAGCCAGTCACAGGCATTACGGGATGCAGGTGTACTTGCAGATAAAACACCCATACACATAAAATAAATATAAATAAATAAATAAACAAGTTCTGGCAAGGATGTGGAGAGACTGGAACCCTTATTCACTGCTGATAGGAGTATAAAATGGTGAAAAAAAAATCTTTGGGAAATAATGTCAGATTATCTAAAAAATTTAGGAACTTTGACCCTCAGTTTTGCTTCTACATATACATCCAAAATAAACAAAATACACATTTACACAATGAATGCTCACAACAGCATTTTTCATTAGAGTCCCAAAATGGAAAAATACACATGTCCGTCAACTGAGGAATGGATGGACAAAGGGTGTGTCTATCTATACTAACGATATATATACCTACACAATGGGATATCGTGTGTCCATAAAAAGAAATGGAGACTCATAGTTGAAAGAAGCCAATCACAAAAGACCACATATCACACAATCCCTTTCATATCAAAGTCTCAGAATATACAAATTTGTAAAAGATACAAAGTAGATTTGTAGTTGTCAGACATTGAGGGAAATGGGATGCTGAGATAACAGCTAAAGGATGAATTTCTTGGAGGAGGGTAGAAATGTTCCAAAGACAATCGTGGTGATGGTTGTATAGTTCTGTCAGAATGTTAAAATAGGGAGGCTAGGGAGAGGGATCAACAGTTAACAGCATAGGCTGCTCTTGCGAAAGACCTGGATTCAGTCCCCATCACCCACATGGCAACTAAGAACCATCAATAACTCCAGTTCCAGAGGATCTGACGCCCTCTTCTGGCTTCTGTGGGCAATGCATGAAAGTGGTACTCTTATGTTCATACAGACAGAACACTCATACCCATAAAATTAAAATAAATCCAAAAATTTTTTTAAAGAAAGTTAAAATAAACTGAATTGCATTTAGATGAATGAATTATGTTTCAATAAAGCTATTAACCAGAAAAAAGAAGAAGAAGGAGGTGAAGAGTGAGGAGAGAAGGCAGAGAGGTGAGGAGGGAATAAAGGAGGGAAGGAGGCAGGCTGGCTACACTGCAGCACCGCCAGCCAGCAAAAGACTAAAATGAAAGGGTGAATTCCAGGTCAGCTGAGGAGGTAGAGAAACCAGAACTCAGATTGCTGAAGGAACCGAACTTGGCACAATCATTTTGAGGGACAGCTTTATTACTAAAGCTGTACATGTAAAGCTTGACAAGCAGTACTGCTCACAGTATCTACCCAGCAGCATACGTTCACCAAAAGATGTCCTAGAATGAGTACAGCATCACTTTAACAGTCAAAACATGGGAAATTACCCAAATGTACACCAATAGGAGAGTAGACAAACACTTGTCTCTTCACAAATGGAACCTTGGAAGCAATTAACATGTACCATCAACTCTACACACAGCACCGAGTTAAAGAGGCCAGGCCTACCTTCGATCAGTCATACAAAGTTCAATAGGCAGAACCACTTACCTGCTGCTGTTAGGATCAATGGATGAAGGGGTCTTGGAGGTACACGGGAAGTTCTGGAGTGCCTATGTCCTGAGTCTTGACCTGGACGATGTGAAACATATGAATGCCTGGTTATGCTCTTACGATTCATGCACAGGTGTCCTGTAGGTTCCATGAGGGGTTGGGACCAGGACCTCTGAGAAAACCAAAACCCCCAGATGCTTAAGTCCCTGGGTGATATTTGGCATATAACCTTCATAATCCTCCTGTATACCAGCAAACCCCAGAGATCCTGTTGTCTGTACTGCCCTAGTTCTGGGACGTCAGGCACGGGTCTCTGCACCCCGGCTGTTTTATATAGGTGCTGAAGATGGAGTTCAAGTCCTCATGTTTGCACAACAAGCACTTTACCAACTTAGCTATTTCTCCAACTCCAGATGCAATCTCTCTAAAAATATTTTTCATCTATGTTTGATAGAATTTGTGGATAGAGAAAGATGACTACTTTTTAATATTTATATAATAACTCAATTAAAAAGTTTACCAAATCTAAAGACAGGAGAGGAGGAGGGAAAATGGTAAACACAGACATACCAAACAAGGAAAGCTGCCCCACTGCAGCTACTTTTCATTTCTGTGATTCGGCTGGACACCCATCAGCACCCCAGCTTCCCAACTCCTGTTCTCTAGCCAGTTCAGGCTTCCTTTGCCCTCTGTGAGGGTCTCAGCTAGGTGGGGCTCCGAACTTGGTGGGTGCTCAAAACTCTGTTTGCAGACCTCCTCATTGACCTTTGATTACAGAGGAGGCACCTGGTGTTTCTGGGGCTTCTAGACAAGCCTAGGATGGGGCGGTGGCAGTGTTTACTTCCTCTGGGCCTTTATCCCATTCTGATGGTGAAGGACTGCCTTCTTTGCAGACTCACTGAGAACATGAGTGTCCCAGGATCCTCCAGTGCAGTTTTAGATGAGCATAGGGCAGCAGAGGGAAAGCCATTCTTCCTGTAGTTCAGACCTTCAAACCAGCGTAGCTCCAGGCCAAAGAGCTAAGAAGCAAAATCTAAGAGCCTCCCGACCCATGCACATCCCTGGTGTGATGACTAGTTTTGATTGTCAGTTTAACACAATCTATACTCATCTGGGAAGAAAGTCTCAATAAGGAATTGTCTAGATCAGATTGGCCTATGGACGTGTCTGTGGGAGATTGTCTTGATTACATTAATTGATGTGGGAAGACCCAGCTTTTAAGAGGGTGGCATCATTCCCTGGTTTGGGATTCTAAACTGAGTGAGAGTGGGAAAGGCAAACTCAAAGTAGATGTGTGTGCATGTATGTAATTTTTTTCTTTGCTCTTGACTGGGGATGTGACCAGCTGCTCCAAGTTCCTGCCACCTTGACTCCAATGGTGGGCTGTAACCTGGAATTGTGAGCCAAATAAACCCTTTCTCCCTTAAAGTTGCTTTTGTCAGGGTGTTATATCACAGCAACATGAAAGAAACTCACACACCTGGATTGCTGGAGCCACGTGCCTGGCTGCAAGAGAAATACTCATCTTTCTTGGCTTCAGTGCTGGCTGCAGACGTGGCTTCTCACCTTTGCTTAACAAGAGAACTGCTTTCCCTCTGAAGATCACTATTTTTAGTAGTAATAGTTTTCCCTGGTGAGGCAGCATGAAGAAAAGAACTTTATTTTCTCGGTTCTAGAGAAAGAAGTCAATGGGATTCAAGGCCACAGCAGGGCTGGTTTGGGGGAGGTTTCTCCTTGGCATGTCTGAGGCTGTCTTCTCCTAGCAAAGACATGTGGTCTTTCCCTCTGGCATGCCCTTGGTATCCCTGGATCCTCTCCTCATCTTAAGGCCACTGGTCATATTGGATCAGAGCCCATCCTTGTGACCTCATTTTAACTTCATTATCTCTTTAAGGTTCTTCCAAATACAATCACATTTGGAGGTCCTGGGATATACGGGGGAGGGGGCACAGTTCAGCCCATAATAGCCTGCTTGACCTCTGATGATGGAAATAGCCACTCTCCATAAGAGCAGGGGCTCAGCTGTGGCTGCCAAGCGGAGGGCAATGAGGACAGAGCCTCAGCATCAGGTACCTGGGCATTGAGCAAGATGGTCTTGTGCCGAGTCCATGGGGTGGAGCTGAAGAAGGGCCTTGGGGGCTACAGAAACCATGAGACATGGGCTGCTATCTCCAAGGACAAGTTGTGGTCAGTGAAGCTGAGGAAGGGGCTCTGCCAGAGGCAACACAAATGACTCACAGGGACCCAGCCTCCCTGGCAAGGGTAAGGCACACAGTGTGGGGGTGGCCAAGAACACCTGTCCTCACATGCTGCTGTGCTGCAGGGCAGGGCTGCCCAGTCCTAGGAATTCACAACTACATGGACTTGCTGTGTATACAAGTCACACCTTCATTCCTCGGATTAAGAATAAAATGTCAGTGACCTGACACAGCAGCACCAAGTCCACCATGGGCCTTATTTTCCTTTGTCATCTCAGCAGGTTGCTATTTCTGTGAAATGAGGTAAACACATAGCCAAATATGTTAGGCCTTGGGAAGACACAGATGTGCTGGTCTGGTGTGAAACCTGGGGCCCTGGCTGGGTTCTGAGTGTTGCCGGAGAGGCAGGCACTGAGTCTTTAGTCAGTAGGAGCCCAGGCACACAGGGGTCTGAAGGGCCATGTGGAGGAATGGGAGCCAGCATCCCATGAGGATACCCCGGACCAGCTAACGCCAGACCCTCCACAGAGCCTGACTGCCACTTCTAATTTCTGAGCAGGCACCTAAGGTCCTTGCAGCCCAGCCCCAGAGAGGGTCATGGAGGCCATTGAAATAGTTGTAGAGAAGGAGAAGAGAATGAACAACAGGCTGACCAGAGTTAACCAGAGTGGTCCAGTTGGGATTGGATACCTGTTTAGTTTTCAAATTGCCTCTGAAGCCTTATTTTGGATTCTCCCCAGGAGGAGAGAAGTGAGATGGAAAACAGGAGCTGGTCTTCATTAGCTGTCCCCTGTCTTCAGAGACACTTGGCAGGACTTTGCTTGGAGATGAGATTCTGAAAAAGAGGGAGGCCCTGCTCCCCCAGACCTCAGGACAGTCCTTAGGAGCAGGGATGGGACTGTGGCACACAGTGCTTGGATGATGTTGACTGTACTAGCTGAACACAGTGAGGAAGTCATATCGCCAGCCAGACTTTTAGCCACTTGGCAAAAATCAAGAAACTTACCTGCCTACATCTATAGCTATCCCTGCAGACAGCATATGCAAACACAGCTGATTTGGGAAGGAGCCACATGCATGGGTGCCATTTTTACTAAATAAATTGGGTTCTGGGGTATGTGTTTGTGTATGTATGTGCAATGTGTATGTATGTATCTATATGTGCATGTCATGTGTTTGTGGGTATGTACATGAATGTATCTATATTATCTGTGTACATATGCTATATATCAGTATGCACGTGTGTAAGAAGCCCACACTGTCAGCACCACCGGCACTTTCCTGGGGTGTGATACAGATTCGGGGGTTCATTTCTGTGGAGGATAGAAAGGCAGGGGGGTTAAGGGGACATGGGCAAGGAAAGGAACCCTCTACTCCAGAGCCTTGTTGAAGTTTTCTACCTGCTAAGAGTTGAGAATTTCAACACAACTAACAAAATGTGCTGTGAAGATTGTCTCCATAGACACACTATTCCATTTATGTAGAGTTATTTCAAGTGAGAATGTTAAGTTAGCAATGAACCATGCTTAAGGACTGTGATCTTCAAACATGACCTTCTTCTTTCCCAGATAGGAACCTGCAATTGTCTGGGAATCTACAAACAAGACTGTAAACTTCATTTACAGTAAAAATGTCTTAGCTCCCTTGTGCAACCCTTGTGACCCATAGTTTTACCCTATCAACCTGTAATCATATCCAGTGTACCTCAGAAATCATCCTATGGTCTTATTTACAGGGGGCAGGGAAGGATTGCTTAAAAAGCCTTTGAACAATATGACTTCAGAAGCCACCAAAATTGTATATTGCTATTGCATACTTAAAGTGTAACTCTCTAGAGTAGCCCACACTTGGGTGTGTGGTATCCTCTTCTTCAGGGAGACCACAGAGGCTGCCCCAGTAGAGGGGATACTGCCCTATATCCTATCTAGTACTTCCCTAAACTGCTAAATTCCCTACCATGTAACAGCCTCAAGGTATGGTGGGATGGGAGAATTATTGTTTCATGTTCTATCTAGTACTTCCACTCAGCTCAAAGAACCTTCCTCTTGAAGTTCAAAGATTCTTCCCTTCTAAACTCAAAGACCCCTCTTCTCTAAGCTCAGAGATCTCTCCCCTGTAAGCTCAGAGACCCTTCCCTTGTAAAGGCTGTAAATGTAAGGAATTTCCTTTGTTCTTCTGTTGCTGTTGGATCTCCTATGGGGGAGGGAAGCTGGGAATGTTTGTCCTTAGTAAAAGACCTGAAATCTGCCTCTGCAATTGGAAAGACTATTATTTAAAACACTATCAAGTAATGCCAGTGCTTAAATCTGTGTTAAAATCTCTTCTTCATAAACTAACTTCCCTTCATACTAAATCATCCTGAAATTCTTCCTGGGACACGGCAATAAGGTAGAGATAGGCAATAACCTGGTGTCAAGGCAATAAGGCAGAAAGTGATAGAGGAAAGCACCCAAACTCCTGTGTGCATGTGGGCACAGGCACTTAATACACTCATGTGCATGCACCACACACACACACACACACACACACACACACACACACACACACAAAGGAAGAACACAGGCCGCCACAGGCTGCAAGGGCTTTGACTCCTGCTCCTGCTTCTGCTTTGACCAGATGGGCCTTATTGGACGGACTCAAGATAAACCAGCCAGAGCTCCCCTAAGGAGCAGGAACTGGACCTGGCCTGGAACTGGCCCCAAGATCGTAGCTTATTTTACAGAGATATAATCTTGAGGAGACTTGGGCAAGATAAAGGAGCTCTGGGGAGTGCACAGAGCCCACAAGGAGATACGCTGGACCCTGCACCCTGGGAGCCCAGGCCCCCATTCCAGAGCCCACCCCACCCTGCCCTGGGGTTCTTTGGAACTGCAACAGGGCTTTGTCTTCCACGTTCCTCTTTGCCTAAATAGCCAGCTGGAATTGTTACTTGCATAAGACCTAAACCATGCAGACTTTTTAGTGGAACTTCTCTTGTAGAGTCTGAGCATGAGGTTGTAGAAAGCTGAAACAACTCATTCTATACAAATAGACTTGGCGCTGGCTTCCACCTGGAAAGGCAATTGTCCCTTCCAGGTTTTAATTATGTCCTGCATCCCTTTACTTGAGCCTGGACATTTCCTATGTCAGTAGAAGGAATCTCTGCCCAAACTTCATAATGCTGCCTCCCCCAACTATCTTCCAGAACCCCTCACTTATCATTCCTTGGCTGAGGACCTGGCAAGGCTCACTCCTATCCTGCTCTGGTCACAATCATTTTCCCTGCCCCCAGCCCAAGTTCCAGTCACAGGGCTGGCCAGCAGAGCCTGTTACACTCTCCTCTGTTCCCTTGCTGTCTCAGAGAAGTCCTGCCTTCCGCTCCTCACCCAGCTGGCCTGCTGGGGACTAGTCTCTGGGGATCGGCCCCCTGTGCACCTGTGAGCAGACATTCCCCCTGTCATCTGCACAGAGTAGACACTGAGGAGGGAAGACCTGCCCCACCTCCTCTTGGCATCTCCCTAGGGCTGAACACCTTGCCTAGCCCAAAGTCAGGGTTCCGTAAATGTTGTGGAACTGAAACCCTGTGGTAGCAGATCTTTCTTCTTCTCACACCCAGCTCCCAGTCCTGAAGTAGAGGCTCAGCCTGTGTCCAGGTTCCATCATTTGCAGTTGAGACAGTCTTTACAGGAGGTCCCTGCCACCAGGGTTCTCTCCTGCCAGGGCTTCATCAACCTGCTCAGGACATTCAGCCATGCTGGGCCTGGTCTGGAAGACTTCTGATATGGCTTGGGAACTGAATAGCCAGCTCTAGAGGCAGGGTAAAGACCAGCCCCAGCATCCCTGTCATCCACCTGAGCAGTACCAAGGCTTGCCAGAGGCCCTCCCTTGCCCACTTCTTGTGTTTCCTTCTGTGGGCACCTTTCAGAGACACACAGGCCTAACTCAGCATGAGATCCAGAGGAGGAACTCTGACTAAGCATGTAGAGAAGGGTGTTTAGGTATTGAGAAAGGAGGTGGAGACGAAAGGCAGGGGATGAGAGTCTACACTTGGTGCTGGGGATGTAAGCCTCACACCTACACATACACACAAGCACACATATAGAAATAGCATTCTTACGTACATACAAAGGTAACTGGGCATGGGGGAGGGGACCACAGGAGGAAATGCCTGGCTGCCCTAAGTTTGATGTCCAGGAATGGAGTGTAGCGGAGAGAG
Organism: Nannospalax galili; assembly: GCF_000622305.1. Lineage (NCBI taxonomy): Eukaryota > Metazoa > Chordata > Mammalia > Rodentia > Spalacidae > Nannospalax > Nannospalax galili. The sequence goes on along the minus strand of NW_008353482.1, from coordinate 2,587,857 downwards.
AATGCATGCCCACAAGCATACACAGCCACCCTGCTACAGATGCCATGCAAATGCCAGCTGCATTCCCCTGCCTTCTCCCATTCCCTCTATATGCTCTAAGCTAAGCAAGATGGCAAAGGGGCTACCGAGGGCCAGGAAAGCAGTATATTCCCCAGTTAGCTAGGGTGAGGGTCACAGGCCTCCCCAAGCTCTGCAGGAGGCTGAAGGAGCAGAGGGCCAAGCTTCTAGACCTTTAGACCATAGACTACAATGCAGGTGTGGACATGTGGCCACAGCTAAGCAAGGCAGGGTATAATTGGAAATAGGAGAATCTAGGACCTGGAGATACTGTTGGGATAGCCCATCAGGATGGCAGTACCAGGGAACACTTGGGAAATGCCCAGGCTTCAAGAGAGGGAGCTCTTTCCAAACCAAGCGTGCCCACTCCTGAGAACCCAGGCCAGTTCCCACAAGAGGGTTCTGATACCATTTGGCAATGCCTCTACAGCTCTGAAGGACTGGGCAGGGTCCTGCCTCATTCTACTGCTTGCTCTCACCCTAGAGTGATATCCCGGAGTCAAGTAGGGGTCATCTGACATCTGCCAGGAACTTCCTGGGTGGCCCTGGGGATGAAGGCTCTCGGGTAGAAGTAAGAGAGCTGAGACATAGAATCAGGACAGGCTGACTTCCAGGAACTTGGGACATTGTGGGGCTCCAGCCAAACCAGCACAGCCGTTGGAGAAGGGGTGCGAGCCTTAAAGGCCTCCCCATTTGGAAAATGCCTGTGTGTGCAGTGAGTGATAAAGGTGGTGTTGGCCCTAGGAGCAGTGCCAACACTAGACCTTCTATGTGTCCTAATCTTACCAGAACACTCCTTGACAGCCCTGTCCTTCTCCAGGTGCCTGTGGGAGCCACTGGAGCCCCTCACTGCTGCAGCTATGTCAGTTGGTGGGCTCAGACAGAGTCCAGGGAACGTGTGGGCTGGCAAGGAGCAGGAACCCAGCCCCCTCCACTGATGACACTGAGTTGACACAGTGGAGGAGTGCTTTCTTCGGTTGTTATGCTGAGAAATGAAACCTTGCCTAACCCCATGAGAAACCACAAGAAGAGAAAAACACACGAGGTCGCTGCAGCTGGGCCCAAGGGCTCTGCCTCCCTTCTCATTGTCTGGGTGGTGGGTGGGGCTGGCATGTTTGTGCTAAACACAAGAAAAAGAAGGTTTGCTAGGGTGGAATCTGTTTCAAGGCCCCTAAAGATCCACATCTGTCGTGAAGAGTGACATTTGCTTAGGGACCCTGGGACCTGGGTTCTTTGTCATCCTGTTCTGCTCTCTGGGGCAGCCCTAGCTGGGCTGGGCTGCACACCTGCTGGGGTCCCCACCTGGCCCAGGCTTGGGGACAAAAGAGTATAGCACCCCCTCTCTGGGCACAGGCCCTGCTGCATCTCTGAGGGACTCTCTAGGCATCAGGGCCCAGGCTGCTGCTGAGTACCTCCCAGCTCTCCCAGCTGTCACAGCAGATATGCTAGGGCAGGTTTGTAGGGGTGTCACTGTGAAAGTGGCACCGGAGGCTCTGCAGGTCTAGAAAAGGCTGTTTTCTTCACTGTAGAAGTACATGTTTTAAGCCTGACAATGGGGGGGGGGTAGATTTATAGTCTGGGGTAGGATCCACCATCCTTTGCCTGGCTACTCCTAGGACTAGATTATTGGCAAAAAGGCCCATCCCTGGCTCTCTCTTTCCAGAAAGCACCTAGTTGGTCCCTCCGCTCACTTCCACCCCTGCCCCAGACTCTGCTCTCCTCAGAAGACAAAGTGTGAGGAATTTGGGGCCATTTGTGGAGTGGCTTCCATTCAGGACCCACCTCTGTGGCAGGGAAGTCAACTCCAGTCTTCACAGAAGGAGCCTGGTGTCCTGTACACTCCAGTCCCAAGGACTCCTGCTGCCCTGTGGTGGCCAATTATGAGCTGCTTGACCAGCTGTCCTCACTCCCCTGGCCTGCAATCTCTTCAGTAGATTCAGAAGATCTAGATGCTGATCCTGCCACAAGCCTGGGCAGGCAATGCTTATGCCGTAGAGGAGCTCAACAGATGCCTGCCCCACAGCACATGGGCCCTGAGGGCTGAGCCACTCCTAACGGCCAAGCCACTTGGCAGCATGTTTTCTCACAGCAAGAAAAGGACCAATGGGAAGCAGATGGTAAAAGCAGCTAGCACCCTGGGAGTCCTTCCCTGTGTACAACCAGGCATCAGAAAGGTTCACCTACCACAGCAGACACATCTCAACACCTTTGGTTCTGTGACCATCACCAGAATAGTCTAAAGATGGCAGAAGGGTGCAGACAGTGGATTAGTCAATGCTCCCTCCGACATGTCTGGCAACAATGAGGGAGAGGTGGCAATACTGGTCTTTTGCCTCTAGAAGCTGGTGGAAAGGCCAGGCTAGACCACTCAGTAATAGATGTGGCAGTAGGGAAGGGAGTGGGGCAGGAACTGTACTCAGCTTCTCCCAAAGAAAAGACAGAAGACACAAGATTCCAGGACAGATGCTGAGGTGCACTAAGGTGACTGCTCCAGCAACCAGGCCTTATGGGATGCTACCTAATGCTTCTCTGGGAGAGAAATGGACTTCTCTGTCTTTTCTCATCTTTAATTGGACCATATTAGTTGTGCATACTTATGGAGTGCAGTATGTTATTTCCTTCCATGATACAGTATGTAAGCGATCAAAGCGGAGGACTTAGCATATCCAATCTCAAACATTCACAATAGCCAAGACACGCAGCCAGACTGAGTGTTCAGGGATAGATGAAGAGAACTTGCTGCTTACACACAGTAGAATACAATCCAGTCATAATAAGGAATGAAACCCTGTCATTTATATAATGTGGATAGAACTAGAGATCATTAGACAGAAAAATACAGAAAGACAAATACCACATGTTCTCACTCAAATGTAAGATTTATGAGGGCTGGGCATGGTGGCTCATGCCTTTAGTCCCAGCACTTGAGAGGCAGAGGCAGGCGGATCTCTGTGAGTTCAAGGCCAGCCTGGTCTACATAGCAAGTCCCGGGTCAGCTGGGGCTACAGGGAGACGCTGTCTCAAAAAAGACCAAAAAGAAAATTATGCATGTATGCATGTATTGCTTGCATGTATCTAAGTGCACCTGTGTCATACAATGCCTGTGGAGGTCAGAAGAGAACATTGGATCTGCTGGAAAAGGAGTTACAAATGGTTGTTAGTTGCCATGTGGGTGCTGGGAACCAAACCCAGGTTTTCTGCAAGAGCAGTCAGTGCTCTTAACCGCTGAGCATCTCTCCAGCCCCTCATATGTAGGCTATTAACAAAGGCAATCTCACCGAAAGAGTGGAATGATGGCCACCTGGGAAGGACATGTGTGAGGGAGGGTGGATGGAGGATAGCTAATGAGTACCAAATACCACTAGATAGGAGAAGTAAGTCTAGTGCCCTGTGGTACAGTAAGGCACTGTGACAGTGAGTGTTGATTGTCAGTCTGATATAACCTAGAGTCACTCCCAGGTTGCCATGGAGATGGAGCAGGTGGTAAAATCTTGATATCCTTAAAGGGTAGAGGAAGGACTGACAGCCTCAAGCTTTGACAGCCAGTGTTCCACAAAGGCAATCAGGGACCTGCCTATCTAGCACCAGGTTTTGACTGGCGCACACAGTAAACTCTGGCAAGCACTTAGAGGCTACTGGCTGTGTCCTCCTGGGGGTATGGTCTTCAGCTGTTCATTAAAAAAAAATGCCAACATTTTTTACATCTTTTAATGAGTAGGCAGGTAAAGGGGCAAAACATCTGTGGTTTTCATTTTCCTTTGTTGTTTTATTTGGGCGGGGGGGTTGATTGGTTGGTTGTTGGTTGATTGGTTGGGTTTTTTTTTAATATATATTTTTGAGGTAAGATCTCACTGTATAGCCCTGGCTGTCTGGAGCTTACTATGTAGATCATGCTGTCTTCAAATTCACAGAGATCTCTCTGCCTCTGCCTCCTGAGTGCTGAGATGAAAGGTGTGCGCCATCACATCCAGCTTGAGTCCACAGTTTCCACAGAGCAAAGCTGAACCTGTCGAGCAACAGGCTGAGAGGAGACTGAAGGGTTTGGAAAGGGGATTCCCTGTCAGACCCTGCTGCTGCTATACCCTGGCTCCTGGCTCCCAGGGATGCTGCTTGCTCTGTTTATCCATCCTCTGGTCATCACTGTCCCTATGTGACATTGCTGCAAATACACAGAAGCCCATGATAGTTAGGGGAGCTCTGAAAATACTGCCCCATTACAAGTCACATGTATCAGACAGGTCCTCAACCATGGCCTGGATCCTGAAAGTTGAGGAAATGTCACTTCCACCTTTTGCTACAGCCCTGACCACTTCCTTGTTTCTCTGAAGCTCAAAGACCCTCCTCTCTACACATGTAGGAAGGCAGACTGTCCTCAGACTGCCATACAAAGAGGAAGCCCGTGCTACCCACATGGAAAGGCAGTGAGGAGGCCCACTAAGGCACCAGGCAGGCAAGGGAAGGCTTCCTAGACCTTCCAACTGAGGCCACCTGCCAACTACATAGTAACAATTGTCACCCAGTCAATACATATGACTGAGTTTCCTGTGGGACATGAGAGGTCATGGACCTTAGACTTTCATCTGTGGAGATAGACCACACAACGACATGCACCTTGGGTATCACTTCTATCAGGTGTGGTCCTTTGAGCCCTGGGGAATTCAGGAAGGTAGTCTGTCACCTTATCCTCTTCTAGAGAAGGCTGTCATTGATTAAACTGCATGAGGCTACACTGTGGTTATGTTACTTAGACATATTCATCAGGAAAAAAAAAAAAGCTGTGAAAAAGAAAAGTGAGCTGGGGAAAGAGAAGGAGAATGTGCAGTGCCGGTTAGTCTTGTCAACTCAGTTGGCTCTGGGATCAACTAAGAGACACACCTGTGAGTAGGACTTTGAGGGTATTCCCTGGACCTATTAACTGAGCTGAGAAGACCCTTCTCCAGAGTGGCTAGAACATACCAGCAGCTGTGAGGATGTGAAGAGGTCTGAGGGACAAGCAGAGCTGCTCTGTGCACACCTGCTGAGTACATCTACCCTATTGCTGCCTCTGCTGTTGCCATTCTTTGCTGATACCAGAACCCAGCGTCTTCCTCCTTCCAATACGGAGCTCTCCAGGACTCCTCTGGGCCGTCAGTGCCAGATTGTGACTGCTGAGGCATCTGGCCTTGTGGACTGAGGGCTACTGGGTTCTCAGCCTCTCTGGTGTGCAGACAGCCATTTTTGGACTACCCAGCTGTATCGTGTTTGCCAATCTAATAAATCCCCTTTGCGAGATGCATTCGTCCTCTCAGTTCTGTTCCCCTAGAGAACTCTGAGTGATATGGGGAATAAGTGGTGGAATGAGAGTAGGGTTCCCATAATGCTAGGGAGGAGGATGGGAGCAACAGCAACTCAGTGCGCATGCAGAAGTATAGCCGAGTTGCGACTCAATTTTTAAAAATATATTGATTTAATTTTTAATTGTGTATGTGTGTATCTGTATGTGAGTCTGTGCATGTGAGTGCAGATGTCTCTGGAAACTAGAAGAAGGCACTGGACTCCCTGGAACTGGAGTTCCAGGCAGTTGTGAGCAACCCCATGTGGGTTCTGGGAACTGAACTCCAGTCCTCTGGAAAATCAGTACGTGCCCTTAGCTACTGAGTCATTTTCCAGCACCAGTTCTTAGTTATTGGTTATTCTGTGACTTGAGTATGTCCCCTAAAGAATCAGGCACTGCAATATTAATTCCTTGGTGCAGCCATGTTGGGAGGTGATTGGGTCACGAAGGGACGGATGCCTTCCTAAAGGGACTGTGGTAGCCATGGCAGAGGTCAGGCTCGCCCCTTTGTCCTGCACTCATGTTACTTCTCTACTCTTCCAACTTCTACCATGTTACAAAACAACAGGAGGCCATTTTCAGACATGGCCATCTGACCTTGAACTGCCCAGCCTCTGGGCCTGCGAGCCTAAAGAGCCCTCTTTCTTTATTACGCACCCTTGGAAAATGGAATCATGGTTTAGCCAAGGCTGATAGTCAGTCACATTGACAATTTAAAGCAGTGGCAAAAGATGGCCCAGATGACCAAGGCATGCCTTGGGCCAAGCCAGTGCTTGTGCTACAGCCATGGGACTGTGGGAGAGATGCAAGTGAGAAGATTTTAGAAGAATGGCTAGGTACTTCACCTCCTAAGGCCACAGGACAGGACATGCGCCCCTCTCTGCCCTGTGATGGTCTGTTCCGTGCACCTGGCTTTGGTATGTGTAGTGGCCAACAGAAGAAGGAGCCCCTACCTGCCTTTCTTCTGGCTCCCTTCATCTTTGGCACATTGCAGCCTTGAACTCCTAGTGAGAGGTGGAGAACTATAGCCCATCTCTGCCTTCCCAGCCTAGTTTCTGGCAGGGACCCACAAATGCCTGCGCAGTGACCTCCTAGGTTGCAAAGCTTGGTAGGACTGTCCAATGTAACCTAGGCTGGCTGGTGACAAAAGAACATGAGGTGGCTCCTTGGAGGGCCTGACCTACCAGGGAGGCTCTTGCTGTCCCAGATTGTCAATCCCAGCTCTGGCCATTTTGACTTTGGTTTCAGGAACCTCAAGAATACATGAAACTGCTAATACCACCCCCGTGGCCAGTTTGAAGCATGAAATGGCATAAGGCCCTGGCAGGACTCTGTGGGTGTAGGTGTAGCCTGAAAGTCTGTCAGCAATACTTACCATGTAGGGAGCCTGGCATCACAGTTCTGAACCCACTGGGCATGGGGTGGAGGAACAGGTGGGCTTTCCAATGCAGAAAACAGCCAGCACCACGTGGAGGGCAGGGCAGCGGGCTCTCCCTTCTGGAGTGGCAGGTCATCCATTTGGCAGCGGCCTAGCAGGCATGACCAGATGGTAAGAGGCCTGGATATCAAGCTAAATTTGAGCTTGGATGGAAAGGGAAAACTTTAGGAGGCCTATGCAGAAGGCTGGCCTACCATTGGCAATTTAAAGAAAAGCCTAAGCATGGGGCTCAGGGTAGGGTGTCCTTGGTACCACCCTGGGCATCATCCAGTATCCAAGTGGGTGTGGCTGGGCCTTGGGCATAGGCAGGCTAATTCCACACATCCTGTTCTCCAAGGCTCCTTCCTTGGTCCCAACTCTCACCTCACTAGGGTGGTTTCCACGGAAGCCCCAAGGCATCTGCCATGGCCTACCCCTGCAGGTGGAGCCCAGTGCTACCTGCACATGGGCCAGGTGGAGCTGCACCTTGGCCAGGAACCCGCAAAGGAGGAGCAGCCAGCCCTGCTGCTCAGCATGAGGAAAGGAGGCTATTTTGGGTTGAAAACCAGGCTGGGTGGATTCTGTCTGCAGAGGAGCTTCTGCCTGCAGTCCTGGGAGTACCATCTGCTCCGAGAGCAGACTGCAAGCTACATCATACAGGCCACCCCCTGAGGCTCTGTGGAGGCCTGCCTGGGAGCAACCATTCTGACCCTGTTCATCACAGGGCCTGGGCAGCTCCATGGCCCAGCCTTCCCATCATATTCTGCTTCACAAAACTGGTGTGTGTGTGTGTGTGTGTGTGTGTGTGTGTGTGTGTGTGTGTGTGTGTGCAGTTCTAATCTCATTTTGTAAATCTGGAAGTTTTTGCATTACAGAAATGACAATCCACCCTGCAGAAGAGGCTAGTAAACAGTAGAATTGGGGATTTTGATCTGGGTTGTCCCCCATCATGAGGTGGGTGAGTCTGACATCTCCAGCTTCCATGGGGCCAGAAACTTCCTCTCAGGTCCAGTGGAATCCAAATTACCTTGGAGGAGTGAGCAAAGGTGAGTCTACCATCCTGAAGCCCCAGTCTGAGGGATGGAGAAGGACCTGCCACCAGCACATTCACCAGGCGGGAGGGGGAGGAGGGATGTAACAGGATGCTCACCTCTGCAGTGAGTCCTTCCCTCAGTGGTGTGGTCTTGGGCAGTGGTTCTGTTGTTACTTGCAGATCCAGGGTCTTGCAGTTGCTCCTAGCACTATCACCAGGGATCCTCTACCTCCCCTAATGCCAACTTGGCCTGGAAGAATACCTCTTAAATGGAGATCTTTGTATAAAGGGGCCTCTCTGCCAAAAGCCTCTTTTTCCTTAAACACAAGGCTTGCTTTTTCTGGAGGCTGCCCAAGCCATGGGTACTAAGGTTTGGCTGTGCTCCCCAAAGTTTATGTGTTGGAATCTAATGGAAGTGCAGTTCAACCATGCTGAACATTGGGGCTCTTAAGAGGGTGCACAGTCAGGAGGGCACTTGTCCGCATGCGTGGAGCAATGCAGATATGAAGGCAGTGAGTTTGTTATCACAGGGGTGGGCTCCTGATAAAAAGATGAGCTTGGCCCCCTTTGCTTCTTCTTCTAGGCCCCCACCTCACTCTCTCTTTTGCCCTATGCTTTCTGCTACCTATGATAATGTGACAGAAAGGCCCTCATTAGATGCAACCCCTTGACCTCGAACTTTCCAGCCTCCAGAACTGTAAGAATAAGTCCTGTCCTTTATAGGCCTTATTATAGGCCTAGACTTATAGGCCTAGACTTGGGAAATCTATAGCAGCATGCTAAAGTGAAAATGACCTGGGATGTTCTCCCTAGAACATGGCCCGCTGCTAAGCCTTAAATGTCCAGGGTACTGTTCAGAAAACAGAGTGGCTTCAGTCTTGCAAAACTATTGGGCAAACTAACTTTACACGCCGCATAAAGGAACAACCTGGCCTTAGAAACACGCCTGTATTCATGTCTGTAATCTTTATTAAAACTTTCAAAAAGAGCTTTAAAATAAATCCATATGGTCAATGAACCTGGGTCCCCCACTTGCAGGGTACCTGCCCTGGGCCTACCTTGCAGGTTTCCTTTGGCTCCTGGTGGCCTTGAGATCCCTTTTCCTGACAGGAAATCAGACCCTTCCAAGGGCCCTTGGGCTAAGTGTGAGGCCGGGTGGAAGCACCTCTGGATCCTTCAGTTGGAGCCAGCTCAAGGCTAGCAGAAGACAGGCAGGCACCTCCATAAGGCACTCAGCGGAGCTGTGACAGGGTACAGGAAGCACGATGCTCCCAGGGCTGCCTCAGATGACAGGACACTGGAGAGGGTTACAGTCCACAGAATGTGTCTGTGGAAAACCTGGAGGACTGGCCTTCTGTAGGCAGAATCCTACATGAATTCCCTCTTCCTGGAATGATCAGACAGCCCAGGGTCCTTTGGATCACTATCCATACAACACAAATACAAACACTTCTGAGACTTCTCCCTTCTTGTAGGAATGAAAAGAAGGTTATTCCTAGAGGGATAGCTATAACAGTGTCCCTAACCTGGTGAATCTGGTCTACCTGAGATTTCTGCTGACTTAACAAGTGTGATAATGTGCTATTCAGATTTCTGTTACTCTAACAAAATACTTGAGGTAATCCACTTATGAAGAGGAAAGGTTTATTTTGGCTCACAGTTTCAAAAGTTTCAGTTTAGAGTCTGTTAGCCCCACTGGCTTGGAGCCTGAGTATCATAGCAGAAAGCACATAGCAGTTGACATCATGGTGGTTGTAAACAGAAAAAGGAAGAGACCAGAGTCCCACAATCCCTTTTGAGGGCAGGTTCCCAATGACCTAAGCCTCCCCTCCCCACCAGGTCCCAGCAGTCAAAGGTTCCCCCAACCTCTGCTAAACTGTTAATACATAGACCCTTGGGGGATACTTACCCAACATACAAAGAGTAGAACACTCTCTGATATCTGGTGTTAATGGAGTCCAGACTCATGAATCAAATGGAGATAGGGATACCAGTCTTATCTCTTTAAGTACTTGGTTCTCCAAGAGCCGTACTAATCACATTTGATTTGCTGCCTTGCCTGGAAGGAGGGGCTGCTTCAGCAGCTTCTCCTTGGCCACCTCAGTCTCATAGCTCTTACCCTACAGGCAAGGTGCCCTATGGGGGTGCTGCTGACTGCCAACAACCTCCATCCTAGATAACTTCAAAGGTGGAGGCTGGGCGTGGTGGCACACGCCTTTAATCCCAGCACTCGGGAGGAAGAGGCAGGCAGATCTCTGTGAGTTCAAGACCAGCCTGGTCTACATAGTGAGTTCCAGGACAGCTGAGGCTACAGGGAGACCCTGTCTCAAAAAGACCAAAAAAAAAAAAAAAAAAAAAGTGGAGAATCCATGTGTGAGTTTAATGAGCCAGACCTGCTTCCACATGTTCTTCTCCAACAGGGACTGTGGGGACCCTGCCATCTCTACTGAGTATCAATTCAGACTGTCCCAGTTCTGACTGAATTGACACTGGCTTTGGTTGCTCCCCACTCCCTGCACTGGGGAGGCCTAGGGGTGTCACTACTTATACACCCACCAGTGGCCAGTCTGCCCTCAGAACCTGTCTCTCCTTCAGCCGTGGTCAACCAAGGGATTGTGACTGAGGAGTCGGGCCCTCAGCTTCCTTGTCATCCATCCAGAGTGTTAGTTGCCCACCAGTCCACCTCTCTGGATGGTGGTCCCAGCTGCTGTCCAGCTGACCACCCATCAAGATAATAGTAGCTACCTTGCTTCTGACAGTAAAGTACCCCCATCATCTATTCCATAACAATCCTGTCATCCTCCCCATTGCTATGGAGGCCCCTAGAGCAGCCTCTGTTGTTACCCTTGGTTCTCAAGAGACAGTCCTGCTGTTGTCTTTGTCACATTAATAAATGGTGATGGGGACATCAGCCTGGGATTTCTGGCCTCATACAGCCTTAGTTCCTGAGCTTCATGGTCCTGGCATTTCTCTGCATGCAGTATGGGCTGTCTCTTCCAAGCTATTCTGAGAGTTATCCTAGTACATGGGAGCATTGTTTCCCAGAGTCCTTTCCAGTATACAAAGTTCCCTGTCAGAGGGCTGCCCACGTGATTGGGCTCACCCCCATCCTGACCTTCACCCTTGTGGTGGTTTGAATGAAAATGTCCCCTTTAGGCTCCAAGTATTTGGACATTTTGTCCCCAGATGATGGTGTTGTTTTGGGAAGTCTTAGAGGGTGTGGCTATCCTGGAGGAAGCACATCACTGGGGGTGGGCTTAGAGAGTTCTTAAACCTTGCAGGATCTCAAGTTGCTCTCGTTTCCTGTGCCTGCGTGATGATGTGAGAGCTTAGCTTCTGCTGCTCCTGCTCCAGCCACCTCCAGCCACCATGCCTCCCTGCCATGATGGACTATAATTCCCCTGAAACCATAAGCTCAAAGAAACTCTTCCTTCTATAAATTGCTTTGGTCAGTGTTTCTATCACAGCAACAGAAAAGTGACTAATACAACCCTCCTGGGTCCAGGAACATGCTAGTGTTCTCCCAGGTCCTATTTGGACCTGCAGCCCCTGCAGCAAAAAACTCCTTCCCCCTTTGACACCTGCTGCAACATAGATGAACCTGGAGATATGACCCTGAGCGAGGTGGGCCAGTTACAGAGGATAGGCCTATATGGTTTTGCTCATCCAAGGTGTCTAGCACCATCAGACTTAAGGAGAGAGTCAGGGAAGGTGGCTATCAGGGGCTGGGTAGAGAGTCGGTGTTTAACTGGGGCAGAGTTTCAGGGTTTTTTGGTTTTTTGGTTTTTTTTGGTCTTTTTGAGACAGGGTCTCCCTGTAGCCCCAGCTGTCCTGGAACTCACTGTGTAGACCAGGCTGGCCTTGAACTCACAGAGATTTGCCTGCCTCTGTCTCCCGAGTTTCAGTTTTGCAAGATGAAAAGACTTCTGTGGTTGGATAACATGGTCACATAGCAGTGTAAATGTACTTACCACATTGTCTTGTACCGTAGAAGATGACTAAGACTGTCAATTATATATGTATTTTCTAACTATTAAACATTAAACTAACAACAACAAAACAAAACTTTTCTCTCCTGCCTTAGACTTTTCATTGCTGTAACAAACACCTGAGAGCAACAATCTTAGCGCTCACCGTCTCAAAGGCATCAATCCACGACCAGCTGACTCCATCGCTGTAGGACTGTGGTGAAGCAGAATTTCACCATTACAGGAGTATGTTGCAGAGAGGAAAGAGTGAGCTGTGTCAAAGTCCAGTCCATCCCCAATGACCCACTTCTTCCAATGAGGCCCCACCTCTGGAAGTTCCCATTACCTGCCAGTAATGCCATCAAATATGAATCCAGCAGTGGTTAATCCACTGGTTAGAGCAGAGCCCTCAGGAACAGTCACCTTTTAATGACTGGTTCCACCAGCTGGGGACCAAGCCTTTCAAAGTACACTTCATATCCAATCTTATGCCTTTCTCTGTGGGTTCCACACCTCCCCAGCTGGCTGCACTGGGGTCCTATCCTCCTTGCTTGTCTGTACAGCCATGCTGAGGGACTACAGAGGCAGGTCTTGTTAGACTACAGAGGCACTGTCTTGTTAGATTCCTGCCTTTCTTGAGGCCATTGCGTGGTCTGTGAGTGGGATGAGTGGTCTCTTCTGCAGGCCCATCATGCTCACAGGAATCTGCAGTTCCCCACACCTTCCCATCCTGTGTCAGGTTCCACCCTTCCCCATCTCCATCCTGTCCCCAGAAGGTAGAAGCTGAAGGCTCCACATTTTATGAGCCTAGTCCTCAAAATCAGCACCTTTCTCCCCACCCACACACCCACACAACTGCCAAGAATCAGGATTTCCCTGAATGCTGCATATGTTAAACTAATCTCTTTTTCATTCAATGAGAAGTGCTCAGAACAGCCTGTTCTCCCAGCTCCAGGCCTCTGGGATTTCCCACAGGCCAGGATGCTACACCAGCCAACAGGTCCCCTCTCCTTAAAGACCTTCTTGATTGTGACTGCTTTGCCAGGCTGTGCTCTACCTAGCATGGTAGACCCTTGGAGCATGCTGTTGGCAAACAATGCCACACAAAATTGAGTGTGGGGGAGGGGTGCCTGTAAGGAAATGGGAGAGAGGACTATGCACAGGGACAGAGGAGGTCACTGCCTCCCTCAGGAAGATGACCTTGGATGAGCTTCCAGATCTATCCAAGATCTGAACCAAGGACATTAGTGCCATTAGTGGGACACTGGACACAGATGGGGTTGAGGGGAATCTTGTGCAAGCGTTTCCCCTGAGAGTGGAATATAGTTCCTTGGGAGGAAGAAAGAGTGACCCACTGACAACTTATTCCTGGAAATGGGAGTGGGCAAGTGGGCTACCAGGGAGCCCTCGATACCCTCTCACCTCTAGCTCAGCCTACATCTCATTAGCCTCCCAATCTGGTTCTTCCTTGTGTTAAGGTGCCTCAGGTTTTGTGAGGTGAAGGCTCGTCTCAGACTCTGTTCTGCAACAGCCTCCTCTACTCCTGCAGGGCAGTAATCACTCAACTGCCTAACAGCTGGGAGCAGGTTGATCTCTAAAAAACAGGAGAAAGAGCCTGCAGGCAGGGCCAACTCAGTGGACGGCCACATGAGACTACGCAGCCCTCTCTTAGAAACTGGCCACGGCTTGGAGTCAGCATTCTGCAATCACTATTCTGGAACTCTTCCTGTTTCAATCCTTGAATCTAAATTTTGTAAATGATGTTGATGGGGCAATGGAGAGTCCATGGGGGCCCTCTAAATGCACATCCTCCTGCCTCCAATAAAGGTTGTAAAGCCACCTGTCCCCATCCCACTGCCAAGGGACCTCTGCCAGGCAGGGCTCAGGCCTAATTCAAAAAAGTTGGGTACAAGGCATCCCATAGGCACAAACCAAAGCCTGGGCACCTAAAAAGATTTGTGCCTGCCTGGCAGGCACCCCTAAGCCCAAAATGGTGTGAGATTCAATCCTATATCAAAATGCTAGTTGGGCATGTTGATGATCACCTGTAATCTCAGCATGAGAATTTAGTTTGAGGCCATCCTGAGCTACACAGCAAAAGCCAGCATAAAAAACAATATTGTTCCCGTACTGTGAACCGGGGTCCTGAACCTTTCCTTGTGTCCTTGTGCCTGGCCCTCCTCCTCACATCCTGCTTTCTTAGGAATAAACCAATGAAAGACCTTCCAGAGGCGGGGAGCGCTGTCACATGGCAGTGGGGCCATCATCCTCTCCCACCCTGTGCCTTTTACCTGCTTTCCACTACCTGGTCTCCATCAGCTTTTCCAAACTGGCCAAACCCACAAAAGCGACCCCAGTGTTGCTGTTTGTAACCTGGAGGTGTTCAACTTGAACTCATCAGAGCTTTCCGTGATTTCCACAAATGCAATATATGGGACTGACTTGGGAACCTTTCAGGAAACACAAGCCGAGCTCTGCCCACAGCCCGATCTCTGTGGCTCCAGGTGGGTACCAACTGTCCTGCGGTGGCTTAGATATACTGTCATAGTCTTTCCTGCTTAGTCAAACAGGGTTGAATTGTCACCTGTCCCCAGCTCTTGAAACCATGTTTGAAGTTCATTTATTGTTCAGCTCACTCTGGGTGTGACAGATGAGCCCTGTCCCCAATGCCAGCCACAGAAGCAGGCCTGGCTCTCCATCTGCCTGGAGCTCAGGGAGTCCCTAGATGGCCCCGCCCACCCCCATGTCCCACCCCCTGCACAGTAACTCACAGGCCACTAGGGACCCATCTGGCTGCTTGTTTGGGCGAAGAGCTCTGTGTTTAGAGGCCTTGCAGGCAGCCCTAGCAGAGGCAAGGCTGTGCCAAGTGGGTGTCAAGCAACAGCTGGGTACACATTCCACATGCCACACTGCAGGAGGGTCCAGACCTCCCCCGCTCCTAGGGGAGCCACCTCCCTTAATAATCCCTCCCCTGCTCCCTGGGGAGGGGTGAGAGAACACAGGATAATTGTCACAGATCATGTGCTGGGGAGAGACACAGAGACCTGAGGCTGGGGGAGACCAAGCCATGAAAACAGCCCTTTGTCCACAGCCTCGCACCACACACTGGGCTTGTGTTTCTGCTTTATGACAATTGGGTGAAACATTAAACCAGGGCATCAATTATTCAGATTTCACTGTGAGGTCAGAACACAGCTCCAACCTGCCTCTACCCAGAGGGAGTCAGGTCCAAGAGGGAGGCTGAGCAGCTTCAGCTTGAGCCCCACACCCTCAGATTCCAGCTGCTCAGCACCCATTGGTCCAACCTCTTTTACTCCCACCAGCCGAAGCATTTCCACTGCCTCCCCAGGCATCTGGGTGGCACGGCACACCCTCAGGGCATCACTCCACTGTGGGGTGGAAAATACAGCCTGGAAAATTCTCCCTCAAAGGAGCTTGGTGACCCAGTGCCCACAACACACCCACATCCACACCCACACAAAAACACATACACACAAAGACAAGCAACACACAAAGACACACACAGCAGACACATACAGTACACTAAAACACACATAGCATGCACATACACATCCAGCACGTGCATACACACACCAAGACACACACACCAGACATACACTCACATGCACAAACACACACAGCGCCATTTGTTTCTCCTGCTTCATCTGTTTGCTCCCTGTCTCTGTCCAGGCCTTGCCCTGGCCGGAAGGCCTCCAGCATCTCAGCATCTCTCAAAGCATAATTGGGATGTGGCTGGGTTGTGATCCACCCTGCCACTCACCTTTCTCCTTTCTAAAATTAGTATTTCAGAGCACACGTTTCCCTCGAAGCACTGTTCAGCTTTCCCCTGAGAATTGGCAGGTTGCCTCTTCCCTGTCACTCAATTCACAAAGCTTCTGACACTTCACCATTTCCTTTTTCCCCATGCAGTTTTTTAAAGGATTTATTTAACATCTACATATTTGAGGACTTGCCACACATCTCAATGTGATTGATTGCTCTCAGTTCTTCTGTGGTCAGGCACATTTTTCACCATATGATTTTCAGCCCTCTTCAAATGCCTTGAGACTTCTTCGATGATCTCATATATGTTCTGTTTTAGTGAACATGAAAATCAGGTACCTTCTGCAGTTGAGGGATGCAAGACCGTGTGGAGGTTGTCTGATTAGGCTGACTGAAACAGTGTTCGCTCAAAACTCCAGGAACAGCAGGAGATTTCAACACTCCACGGGCAGAAAATTGGGTCAATTTCCCCTTTCAGTTCTATTGGGTTTTGCTTTGTGCACCTTGAAGCTCTGTTATGATGAGCATGCACACTTAAGATGATGTCTTCCTGTGCGCCAGCTGCCATAGCAAAGCACCATAGGCTGGATGCTTAAGCCATAGACACCCATCCAGAAGCTGGGAAGTCTAATGTGAGGATGCTGGCATGGTTAGGCTCTGAGGAGGGCTCTATTCTCCAGCTTGTGGATGGCTGCCTTCTCCCTGTGTGCCCACACAACCTTTCCTCAGTACACACACATGGATAACTCGGGAGCTTGCTCTTCTGTTTGTAAGGACACAAATCCTTCCATCTCAGGTCCCACCCTCAGAGACTCATTTCAACCTGAATGACTTGCCCGAGACTCTATAGTCACATAGGAATTTTCTGGGAACACACGTCAATCTATGCCAGATGGTTACAATTTGTTTTGGTGCGGGGAGTAGGGTCTCACTAGTAGCTGTACTAGGCTCCAACTCACAGGTGTGGAACACCACTCCTTGCTTTGCCTAGTCATCTTTTTTTTTTCAATATATATTCTTAATTGAATTTTTGTGGATTTCACACAATACATTGAATCATATTTAGATCTACACCCCACCTGCTTGCCCACAGAATGTCATGTATTCTGTCTTATATGTTAAAGTCTATTGAGTCGAGTTTGTGTACCCAGCTATCTCTCAGTATGAGTCCATCCACTGGAGCCTGTTCAGCCTATCTAGCATCACTCCCTTAAAGAAGATCAACTCTCCTTCACCCAGCAGTGATCAGCTGCTAATAGTTCCTCAGCTAAGGGTGAGGCCTTCTGCTCATTTCCCCAGTTCTATGTTGGTTTTTATCTGATGGCGTTTGTATGGGTCTTGTGTATGTTGTCACCATTGCTGTAAGTTCAGATGAGCAAGCTCCCAGGAGCTTGTAAGACTGTCTTCCCTTATGGTCTACAAAGCAATGCCTTTCCTTCTGTCTAGCCACATTCCTCTTCCTCAGGTCTATTTTAGCCCACATTTTGGAAACAAATCAGATTGTTATGACCAGTGCTCCCACCATAGAGAGAAGTTCCAATGTGCTATTGCACAGTAGATGGCTACATGGAAACTGTGTATTGTACATGTCACACAGCAAAGAGAAAGGATTTTGAATGTTTTACCATAAAGAGGAAATAAATACTGGGTGTGGCGGTGACCATCTATAATCCCAGTACTTGGGAGATGGAGATAAGAAAGTCATGTAAGAAAGTTGTAGGTTCAAGACCAGCGTGGCCTCAACAGCGAGATGGAGGTAACCCTTCTCAGCACAAGAAGACTGCCTCAAAATACATAAACAGACAGGCCTGTGGTGCTCGCCTTTAATCTCAGGCAGAAGCAGGCAGATCTCTGTGAATTGACGCCAGCCTGTTAAGTTCCAGGCCAGCTGGGGCTACAGGGAGACTCTGTCTCAATCAATCAAACAAACAAACAAACATTCAAAGAAATGACTGAAGAGATAAAGTGCTTAGCAGATGTTGTTTGTTTAGTGTATGCATTTCCCAATATCACATGGTACACCTTTAAATAGGTATAATTTTTTGTGAGGTTTGTGTATAAATTTAAAAAAAATAAATTCAATTTTTAAAAAGTATAACTCTTGCCAGGCATGGTGGCCCACGCCTTTAATCCCAGCACTCAGGAGGCAGAG
>NW_008353482.1:2528465-2570083 GCF_000622305.1 Nannospalax galili | reverse complement strand
TACACAGTGAGTTCCAAGCCAGCTGGGGCTACAGGGAGACCCTGTCTCAAAAAGATTGAAAAAAAAAAAAAGAGAGATCTGCCTGCCTCTGCCTCCTGAGTGCTGGGATTAAAGGTGTGTGCCACCACACCTGGTTTTTTAAAAAGTATAACTCTTACAGCTAACATACAGTGTGGATTTGTTTTTAATTCAGTATGGTGTCAATGAGATGGTTAGGTGGGTAAGGGCACTTGCTGCCAGACTAACAACCTGAGTTCAATCCCCAAGACTCACATGGTGGAAGGAAAGAAACAACTCCAACAAGATGTCCTCTGATCTCAACATATGACATATGCACATAGTACAGGCACCCTTATCAACACAAAAAAAATTTTTTAGTTCTGGGAGTGATTGGCTTTAAATTTTCCACCCTTCCCTTTATCTCCTTTCTATTTGTTCCTTCTGCCTTTTTCAAATTATACATTTTCAAGCACTTCGTTTTTGTCTGCTTGCCTGGCTTATCAGCTATACCTGCTACCTTCCTTGACTTGCTGCTTTGAAGTTTTTAATGTCATAGTAACTTATCTAACACTGATATGCTTGCTCAACAATTTCTCAGAAATGACACTTAAAGCATCAGTGATAAAAGGAGAACTAGGTTCATTTTATTAAGTCAAAGTGTAAATCCTGAGTGTTTCACATGACCCCATCAGAGAGTGAAAAGAGCCCATGGAACAGCATAAAATATTTAAAACTCATAGATCATATTTGATAATTGTTAAGTACTCAGAATACATGCATTTAAAAAACCTTTAAAGCACAAGAATTTAAAAATAAATCAAAATAGATATATGTAGGCATTACCCAAAGCAGATATGTAAATGGTCAGTAGAATATAAACAATGCCAGCACGCTAGCCATTGGGAAACACAAAGCAAGACAGCAATAAGATGCCAGCTCATAGTCAAACAGCTCCACAGATAAGGACAAGTGGTGGCCAAGATTAGAATGGAGCTCAGGGTTATGGGTTAATGAGAGGATAAAGTGGTGCAGACACTGAAACACAGAATCTCCATATGGCCAGCAAGTCTACTCACAGGTACAGAGCCAAAAATATGAAAATGTGTGCACAAAACTCGCACATAGAAGCTCCCAGCAGCATTATTCAAATAACCACAGATGGAAAGAACTCAAATATTCACCAACTAATGAATGAACAAAATGTGGTAAGCTCACAGGAAATGCTATTCAGTCAAAGACGGGTCTGGAGAAATGGCTCAGCGGTTAAGAGCACTAGCTGCTCTTGCAGAGGACCCAAGTTCAATTCCCAGCACCCACACAGCAGCTTACGACCATCTGTAACCCCAGTTCCAGGGGATCTAATGCCCTCTTCTGAACTTCTTGGGCATTTCAGGACATGAGTGCCCTTACATACATGTAGGCAATATATTCATGCACATAAAAAAGATTAATAAATATTTTTTAGAAATATTCAAAGACAAGGAATGAAGTATTAGAATGTGTGAAAATATGGATACACGTTGAGGAAATACGGCTAAATGGAAGAAGCCAGATATAAAAGGACACAGATCGTATGTTTATATGAAATGTCCCAAATAGGAAAATGTGCGGCAATAGAAAGCAAATTCAGTCTTCAGGGAGTAAAGAAAGAGAGACTGGGCAGCCACTGCTAGAGGTAGAAGGTTTTTGTTTTGTTGTGGGTTTTTGAGACAGGGTCTCACTATGTTTAGGCTTACTTAGAACTCAGTATGTAGCTCAGGCTAGCCTCACGCTCCCAACCTCCTGCCTCCACCCCGGGAGTATTGTTATTACAGACGTGTACTGCCATGCCTTGCTGCCTCAGCAGCTTCACTGCTTAAGCTATATAGTAAGTCTTTAAAATTGATAGTGTGAACTTTGGGATTTTATTTTTCTTTTTCAAAATTCATTTTTTAATATTGTGTTTATTATTTTTATTGTAGCCTGTATGTCGTACGGTGTCCATTGAGGCCAGAAGAGGGCATTGGATCCCCCAGAATTGCAGTTGTTAGCTGCCATGTGGGTGCTGGGAATCGAACCCAGGTCCTCGGTAAGAGCAGTCAGTGCTTTCAACCACTAAGCCATCTCTTCCAGACCAATTTTTGCAAAACCTTCTGGCAATTCTATCTTTTCCATTGCATACGAAGTTTAAAAAATTCTTGTCCATCTGTATAAGAACAAGAGGGTGGCAGACATGGTGGGATTTTGATAGCAAATTGGTTGACTTTATGAAAAGTTGACTTTGGAAATCAATTTGGGGAAAAATTGACATATAAAATACGTTGTACCTGTCGACCATGGACATGGTAACTTTTCTGTTTAGTTAGGCCTTGATTCTTTCACTAGTGTCTTATAGTCTTTGGCATATACATACTGAACAGGTTTTGTTCTTTTTATAGTAAATATTTAATTTTTGGAACTACTTATGTGACATTTTCTAAAATTTTGTTTTCTAATTGTATGTTGCTAATATGTAAAAATACTTGATTTTACATGTGTAGCTTTTATTCTGACTTCTTAGGAAACTCATTTTTTTATAAAATCATTTTATTCTAATTAACTCACACATAAAATCATCACACAGCTAGTTTAAGGAAGTCTCTTTAACATTCACCCAGTCCCAAACTCTATGTGTCTCAGTGACCTTCTACAGTTAGACTATCCATTCTGAAGCAAGAAAGCCTCACTTAGGAAACTCATTTATTCACTGTAAGAGTTTTGTAGACTTTCCACATAGATAGCTTTTCATGCATGAGGACATTGCAATTGTTGTATGCAGCATTACTATGCAATGCTACATTAGAGTTATGCCTAAATAAAAGCAGCCTGACTCAGTATCCATTTTAAGCCAAGAGTGAACCCAAACTACTGAGAACCTGCTCCTTGGACTTTATTTATTTATTTATATTATTTATTTGTTTTTATTTATTTATTTATTTATTTATTTATTTATTATTTATTTTGAGGCAGGTTCTCCCTGTAGTCCCATCTGGCCTAAGGCTGGCCTTGATCTCACAGAGATTCACCTCTGCTTCCTGAGTGCTAGAATAAAGGCATGGGTCACTACACAGGCCGGGCATGGTGGCGCAGGCCTTTAATCCCAGCACTCGGGAGGCAGAGGCAGGCGGATCTCTGTGAGTTGAAGGCCAGCCTGGTCTACATAGTGAGTTCCAGGACAGCTGGAGCTACAGGGAGACTCTGTCTCACAAAGACCGGAAAAAAAAAAAAAACCACCTTAACTGCAACTTCAGTTTCTTTAAATGACACAGTACTTGTCCGTTTCCACTGGTGGGTTTTGGAAGTTTGCACTTTCAAAGCATGGGAAAGGATGGGTTCAGTGAATCTGAGTCACAGAATTTATGTGTGTAGAATTGTTCATAAAATCCGTTAATCATTCCCTTAACACCTGTGACAAATATGGTACTGGTCATTTGCATCTCCCCTCTTCCTTCCAGCATGACTAGAAGTTGGTTCACGCCACTGAGCTTTCCAGAGAACCATCCTGTTGATTTTCCTCTGCTACTTTTCTGTTTTCGTTTTAAGAATTTCTTCCTTTATCCTTTATATTTCCTTCCTCTCCTTTGCTTAGTAGGGTAGAAGCTCAGATTTTGTATAAATTCTTGCTTCTTTTTAAACAAAAAAAATTAGTAAATGCTAAAAATTCCTCCAATTTTTTTAGCTGCATACTCCACATTTGGATATATTGTATTTTAAATTTTATTTAGTTAATATTTTCTAGGGCCGATGAGGTGGCTCCATGGGCTAAAGTGCTTACTGCCAAACCTGAAGGCATAAATTCAATCCCCAGGACCCACAGGTGGAAGGAGAGAACTGACTCCTGCAAGCTTTCCTCTGACTGTCCCATGAGCATGTGGCAGGTGCATGCCCATCCCCACAGGTGGAAGGAGAGAACTGACTCCTGCAAGCTTTCCTCTGACTGTCGAGCATGTGGCAGGTGCATGCCCGTTCCTCCCACCACAGACACACACACACACACACACACACACACACACACACACACTGAATAAATGATTTAAAATGTTTTCTAATTTCTCTCACAATTTCCTCCTGTTCCATGAATTATTCTGAAGTGTTTGCTGATTTTCCAGTCACCTTTCTGTCATTAATTTCTAATTTGACTCCATTATTGTCAAATAACTCACAGGGTTGTTCCAGATTTTTTTATTTGTTGAAGTTGTTCTAGAACACAAGATAGCATCTGCTGTGGTGAATGCTCTGTGTGCACGGGGAAGAATCTGTGTTCTGCCATTGGAGGAAGCACTCTGTCAACAGGGTTCCACGGCCAGGTGCTCAGTCCCACAGCCTTGCAGGTCTTCTGGCTACTTGTTCTAATGGCCACTGAGAGGATTGTTCACATTGCAAATTGTAATTAAGAGCTTATCCATTTTGTCTTTCAGTTTTCTCAGTTGGTTTCATTTGAAACTGGTTTTAGTTAGAAACGTATGAGGCTGTTGTATCTTCTTGGTGATGAATTCTCTGTGTCCTTCATATCATAGTGTGGTCATATCGCCGTCATTCTTTTTAAGGCTTCACTAATTACATCTGTTCATCTCAGGGTTGTTTCAGGTTGAGATTTTTCTAGTTCTTCAAATTCAGGGTGTTTGGGGCTGTGGCATAGGCATTTTGAATACTGAGACGCTATGTCTCCTTTAAATCTGAAAAGAATTATTTTTTTGCTATATCTTATTTATTATTTGGCGTGTGTGTGTGTGTGTGTGTGTGTGTGTGTGTGTGTGTGTGCATGGAGAACAGAGGACAACTTTAGGAAGTTGGTTCTTTCCTTCCACCACATAAGTTCCAGGAATTACACCCAGGCCATCAGGCTTGGGGACAGGAACCCCTCCAGAGACCCATTTTACCATCCTTGGTACTCTTGTTTCCCAGACAACTGACCCATGAGACTCAGACTACAAATTAGGACTCACCATGTGTGGGCTGTAACTCTGATGTGAATTCAGTTTCAAAGACTTTACAGTGTTATTTGGATACACGCTAGCTATGCTTCCTCCATAGGCCTGCCTGGGTCCTAGATGCTGGTCAGACTTTTATCTCAACTCACAAAGTCTGCTGTGTCTGTTTGGAGACAGATCTATGTAGTTCAAAACTTTACACACAACAAATTGGGTGTGGTGGCTCAGGTATGTAAACTCAGCACTTGGATGGTGGAGGCAAGAGGATGAGAAGGTCAAGGTCATCCTCAGCTACATAGTGAGTTCAAGGCCAACTTGCCTACTTGAGACTTTGTCTCAAAAAAATACTAATAAATAATAATTCACACACACCCCTACACATCCCTCTGGAACTGAGCTCCTTGTTCCTGTGGTCCCTGAATAAAGGCAGGGCTTTTGTGTTGCACTGAGTTACTTTCCACAACTATGACTGCACCCAGGGCCAGTCTGTGGGCAGACATAGGGCAAGACTCAACAATGGCAACTCTGTCCCATACTCTTGGTACCAAGGCTCTTCTGGTCAGAAAGAAAGATTCTTGTTCATTAGCATTCCAGCCACTGCCATTGTTGTACCCACAGCCATCATGACTGGGGAGGAAAGTAACCCAGGCATGGTCCTCACCTCTGACTCTCAGGAGTCCTTTCCTGCCCCTCAGGACAGAAGAGCATGGCTTCTCTTGGAGCTCCTTCTGTCTATAATTTTTGTGCCTGTCTAATGTTTAGGGTAGTGTCCAAGTCCAGGCTAATGTAATACCAAAGGAACTTTAAGCACCCCAATTTCATGGTTTAATGATTGTATTGTCCTCTTTCCATTGCTACAACAAAATACCCAGGACTGGGCAGTGTACAAAGAAAGGAAGCTTATTTAGCCCAGAACTTTAGTTTTTATTGTTTTTAATCATATATATATTTTTTTATTTTGTAGATATGTGAAAGTATGTGCGGGCTTGAGCCTGCCATGGTGCATAAGTGGAGGTCAGAGGATAATTTGCAGGAGTGATCATGGGGGTCCCGGGGATTGAACTCAGGTTGTCAGGCTTGGGTTCAGTTGTCTTTACCCAATAAGCCATCTCATCAGCCCTTAGCTCAGTTTTAGAGACAGAAACTCCAAGATTAGGCACCTTCTTCGGTTCACCCTCAGGGTTTGGGGAGGGCCCTTTTAGCTCTATCATATTATAGTAGATGGCAGAGCTCACAGAGAGGGAGAGATCACATGTTGAGACAGAAAGCTGGAGAGCAGGGAAGGGCCACCCTTGCTCCCTTGAAAGAACTCCTTCTTAATAACTGACTAGGATTCTAAGGAGTGCCCCCTAATGATCTAATGACCTTCCACCAGGCACCATCTCCTAAAGGTCACATCTACCTCTTACCACACATTACCATATGAAAGCCAAACTTCTGACATGTGAATTGATAGGGGACAAACCAAAGCTCTGGACAGCCTCACTCTGGCCTGTTCCTTTTCAGAATCTTGTGATAGCTTGTGCCTCCATCAGGAACCAAGAGTCCATGAGTGGGGAGAGGGGTACATTTGACTCAAGAGAGCCCCATGTAGGTTCATGAGATCTTTTCTCTGCCTGACTCCTTCCTCAGCTTCCCTGGTGCCTAAACTCTAGTTTGTCTCAGTGGAAGCACTTTCTTGGCTAGATTCTTCTCTGAAGAGGCCAGGCAGTGCTGTAGGAGGACTGCAGGGCTCAGATTGTTCAGTATCTCAAAAGGAGCAGTATCCTGCACTGCCTGTTGCCCAATGTCTATAAACCGTTGTTACTCTTTTTGAAAAAATCTTATTTATTTACTTAGTTATTTATTTGTTTGTTTTTGAGACAGAGGCTCCCTGTAGCCACAGCTGGCCTAGAAGTCACTATGTAGACCATGTTGACCTTGAACTCACAAAGATTGACCTGCCTCTGCCTCCCAAGTGCTGGGATTAAAGGTATGTGCCACTAAGCCTGGCCCTCACTTCTAATTGCACTTAGAATCTCACTTCTAATTACAACAGATCTACATGAAAATCTATAAGGGGTTCTCTTGAGTCTGGGTGAACACCATGTCCCTCTACAGGGTGACCCTCCACAGGGGCTGGAGGGTGGTAGACATTATAATTATAAAAACTCACAAGGTTTAAGACATTCTCCTGTTCCTACTGGCCACCAGAACAGGAACACTCATCTGCTCTGGTTTTGATCTGCAATCTCTCTCCAAAAAGTTCCTGTGCTGACTTGACTCCCAGTGCTGCTATATTCAGAGGAGGAGCTTTTATGAAGTGATTGGCTCATAAGGGCCCTGACCTCAGCAGTGGGTTGATCCATTGATATGTTCATTGTCTGATGGACTACTGGGAAGTGATGGAAACCTAGGTGGGACCTAGGTGAGAGGAGTAGGTTCTTTGGGTCATGCCTTGGGAACCATATCTTCATCCAGGTCTTGTCCTCTCTTCCTCTGTTTTCTGGTAGGTGTGAGGTGAGCAGTTTTGCTCTATCTCATACTCTGCCTAGATGTCTACCTTATCTCAGGCTCAAAGAAATGAGGCCAGTGACTATGGATTGAAACCCTGGAAAATGTGAGCCTGGTATGGAATAAATTCCTTAACTGAGGTTCCCTTTTCCCACATGATTCCAGTTTTTGTCAAGTTAACAAAAACTGACTAGCACAATTTACTCCTTATCACTTGATACACAAACACATCACTGTAAGCCATGCTCTTTTCATTTCTTATCCCCAAGCTCTCATGTTCATATCACAATATAAAATAGTCCAATTTTTAAAAAGCCCAGTCTTTATAAATTACAATAATTTAAAAGTTCAATTTTTCTTTGAAAATCCAGTCTCTTAGCTGTGGGCCCCTGTAAAATAATTTTTTAGGTTATTATCTTCTTTCTTATTCAAAGAGGGAAGAGCCAGGTCATAATAAAAATCACACTTAAGTAAAACCAAAGTCCAACACTGTAGCTCCAAATTATATAGCTCACTTCTGACATTTGGGACACACTCATGGTCTTCTGGAACCAAAGAACTTAGGCAACTCCACTTCTCCAGTTTTGCCATTTGCAATACACAGTTTGTCTTATAGGCTCAGGCTGGTTCTACTCCATAACTGCTGTTGTCTTTAGTGGTCATCCCAATGTCCTGGCATCTCCAGTGTGCTGGGGTCTCCACGACAACTGAGGCTGCACCTTTACCAATGGCTTCTCCCAGCCTCTACCAGTGCCAAGCCTCAGATTCTCTCCATTACCCCTTCATGCCTTCAAAACCCATACCATGTGGAAAACTCTTACACATTGCCAAGTTCAGCTTCCAGATACAGAGATGCGATCTTGGTCCCCTCTGGAGCATAGCTTCTATGTGCTGACCCTGAGCAAATACTTCCCAGAAGATTTCATCTCAATGATACTGCTCTCTTGTTAATACAGCTGATTTTTCAGCCTCAGCTAACCAGCATCAATCGTCCCAGTGAAGCACAGGTTTCAGTTCCACAGATTATTAATACAAAATATTACATGAATGGCCCTGATAGTATTTGCTTCCTTCTGAAAACTTCATAAGCCAGGTCTCCATCATCTGCATTTCTCTCTGTATTATTATCTTCCAAGTTCCTTCAGAATTGCCCATTAAGCTCTAAGCACTCAATGGTTTTCTAGCCCAAACTTCCAAACACTTTCATAAGCCTCCAAAAATAACATGGTCAAGTCTTTCACAGAAATATCCCACTCTCTGTTATGAATTTCTGTCTTAGTTTGCTTTCTGTTGCTGTGATGAACACCATGACCAAAACCATCTGAGGAGGAAAGGGTTTAGTTCATCTTACACTTCTAAGTGACAGTCCATCCTTGAAGCGTTAGGGCAGGAGGAGCTCAAGACGATCCTGGAGGCAGGAACTGAAACAGAGACTATAGAGGAATGCTGCTTACTGGCTTGCTCCCCCTGATTTGTTCATCTACTTTTCTTACATAGTCCAGACCCACTTGCCCAGGGATGGCACTACTCACAGTGAACTGGGCCATCCTACATCAATTAACAATTAAG
Source organism: Nannospalax galili (assembly GCF_000622305.1). Lineage (NCBI taxonomy): Eukaryota > Metazoa > Chordata > Mammalia > Rodentia > Spalacidae > Nannospalax > Nannospalax galili. The sequence goes on along the minus strand of NW_008353482.1, from coordinate 2,561,072 downwards.
AAAATGCTTCACAGACATGTCTACAGGTCAGTGTGTTGAAGAAAATTCCTCAACTAAGGTTCCCTCTTCCTATGTGACTCTAGTTTTTGTCAAGTCAACTAACCAGCATATTCCACATCACTGTTTCAAAAGCTATTCATACTTATCATTCAATAGGTAAATATAATGGCTGGTAAATTCTCCCCTACAAAAAAGTCAACACACTCTCCATCATTTAACAATTATCATTCTTTCTATTATAGTGACCAAACATATATTCTATTGTCTATATATCTCTACAAGTTTGTGAAAATTAACTCACGTGTGAATATCATTTTTGAGTCTCCCTAGCAGAGTAGATCTGGTGAGAGGATCAGAGAAATATATCAACACATCAAATCCACAAGCAAGTTATTTATTTGTTATGCTGACCAGGAGTGGGCTTGTGGCTGCATCTGGGTGGCAGCTTGTGACAGTTGATGAGTTGACTGAAAAGCTACTAAGGGCTGTGGTCACAGAGGACATCAGATGACAAGCCCTCATTGCCCCTGGGCACACAGGGGACACACAGAGAATCAACCCATAATCATGCTAGCCCCTCCCCGACCCCACTCCTATGAGACAGTTTGGCAGACAAGAACACAGGGGGCCATCTGTCCCAATAGTCCCTGGAATCCTTCTGGATTCATTCATTTTGCAGTGTTTGAAAACAATGTGATAAAGTAGGTTCAAATAAAAGAAACCATTTAAAGAAAACTATGTCACACAGAATTTTCAAAGACAAATTATAAAAAAGGCAGGAAAATCATAGTATGAAACTTTAGACAAAAACTAGTTGCTGTGAATTAACAATCATGTAAATTTTACCTTCTTAGCAGTCAGGCAAAATAAACAAATAAATAAATAAATAGTATGGTAAAGCTCCTGCTATCTAATATTATTCACCAACACCTTACTGTAAGCTCTGGGGGATTGCTGGGTTTCAGGACAGTCGGTGTCCATGCAGTGAGTCTGTGCACGTACTGTGGATTAAGTAAGACTTCATCAGGACTGAGGACATCATCCCTTCACCAAGAACATCCACATGCCTGTGGTAAAGTCTACAAATTTTCAGTTTTCTTGATAATGCCTGACCAGGTCAGGTTTTGCTACCAAATGAGTTTGCCACTGACTTAGAAGAAAAGCCTTAGTTTTCAAAAGTATTTAGTCTTTAGAATTGTGCAACAGAGGCTATGGGCCTGTAATAGAAGCTGTTAATTAATCTCTGGGGAGGGACAAATGTTGTCCTAGTTCAGATATCTAATACCATGTGGACTTTAAGATACTGCATAACAATATAAGCAGGCTCACCAACAGAGGCTTCACAAAAAAGTGCATTGTTTGAATTAATTCCACTGAATGATACTGGATGGGCATCTGGTCTGTGCCACAAACACAGGGCCAGACAAGAGAGGGCAGGACACATCCATGAAGGAGGAATGACCTCTGCCCCTCAGGACCCTAACTAGGGTCCCGAGCACAGAGGGTCAGGGGAGGCTTTGTAGGGGATGGACTTGTAGGATGCATCAGGCTACAAATAAAAAAGACCGCTGGGTGTGGTGGTGTACCCTTTAATCCCAGCACTTGGGAGGCAGAGGCAGGTGGATCTTTGTGAGTTTGAGGCCAGCCTGGTCTACACAATGAGTTCCAGGACAGCTGGGGCTACAAGGAGACCCTGTCTCAAAAAGAGAAAAAAAAAAAATAAAGAGCAAAGGCTAAAGCTGGGCACAGTGCTCCAGACCTGTGACCTCATCACAGGAAGTAGAGGCAGGCTAACACTATGTGCCTGGCTCTGGGCATCTCTCTGGTCCTAGCCCTCCTCAGCAAGCAGCCTCACCCTGGGCTAGTAAAAGATATGACATTCTGACATGCAAATATAGAAAGGAACATTCTAAGCCATTGCTTCCTGCAGATCTGCTTATCAGAAAGGTAACCTCATCTGTAGACTCTCTTCAGACTTCTGCTCATGGCTTATCAATGGGATGGGGGTACCTAGGTCTCCAAGAATGAGAACCTGGGTAGGACAGCTGGCAGAGACCAGCCAGAACTGATCCCTGAGCCTTGGCAGGGAAATCAAAGTGGGTCCCACATTGTGAGAAAAGGAAGGAATTGGGTTCACCCGCACTGAGGGAGAAGGGTAAGGGGAGAATAAGACAGAAACAGAAGGAGGTCATTCCTAAGACCCTGAGGTGGTTGCCAGACCATGGGGGATGACTACCTTGAAGATAGTATGTCTTTGGCATGTGGGACAAGGGCCTGGAGAAGGCAGGAAGCTAGAGGATGGGACACTACTGCCCAGGCTCATACTGGAGCTGTGTCTTCAGCAAGGAGACCCTTTAGAAACATCAGACTTGAGTGAACATGAGTGTGGAAAGCAGTGAGCAGCTCGGCCCAGCTTGGGCAGCGCTGCAGAAGGCAGATCCAGGACTCCTGCAAGGCTACCATGCAGGGGATAAGGAAAGGTCCACTGCTTTGTCTGTGATCCTGCTCTATGAGCACACAGCAGTCGTCTCCATCTCTACACGAGCTGTTCAAGTCCCCAGTCCTGAAGACACTGAGCAGGTGTCTCACTGACCAAAACCATCCCATCCCACAGGCTGAGGGCTTTGTCCCACAGGAAGCTCCATCTCACACACCAGGCACAAGTCCAGCTTGTCCCCTGTGCTTCTGACCCATGGGCTACAAATCAGGGATTCCTGAGGCTGCTTCCCTGGGCTCAGCCATTTATTACAAAACTCACAGAATTAAAAAAACGTTTTTTTTTTTAGTTTTATTTACTAGTTTTATTTATTTATTTTTATTTTTATGTTATTTTGTTTTATTGAGATGCCAAGATCAAACCCAGGGCCTTGCACATGCCGGGAAAATGCTCTGAGTTACATCTCTAGCCCCAAAGATCATTACAAAGGATACAGGATGAAGAGCAGAAAGGCAGAGATGCAAAGGCATGGTACACGGAAGGGAAAGGGATCCTCTGTGTTTCCCCCAGGCCATTTACCTCCAGGAGTGGCCAAGTGCTCAGCAGTAGAAGTTCCCCAAACCATGTCCCCACAGGTGATTCCAGAGACCTCATTACATAAGAATGACTGAATCCATTGTTGGCCATTAGTAAGCAATTCCACTTTCAGCCCTTTCTCCCCTTCCCAGAGGTGGGGCTAAAAACCTCCAATCCTCTTGTGTTTGGATCTCCTGGTACCTAGTCTTCATCCTGAGGCCACTTAGAAACCTAGGTCACCAGTCACCTTCATTAGTACAGAGAAAAGACACATCACGTGGAGGTTCTTCAGGCTTTAGGTACCATGTGCCAAGAAAGGCAAGAAAAGCTAATCATAAAAATCATTAGCCAGGGGGCTGGAAAGATGGCTCAGTGGTTAAGAGCACTGACTGCTCTTGCAGAGGACCCAGATTCGATTCCCAGCACCCACATGGCGGCTACAAACTGTCCTTAACTCCAGTTCCAGAGAAATCTGAAGCCCTCTTCTGACCTCCGTGGCATTGCACAACACAGGTGCATTCACATACATGCAGTCAATACACTCATACACATAAAATAAAAATAAAAAAATATTTTTAAAAATCATTAGCCAGTTTCCACATTACTGTGACAAAATATTTGAGATAACCCACTTAAAAGTTGGGGCTAGAGAGAGGGCTCAGTGGTTAAGAGCACTGGCTGTTCTTACAGAGGACCTGGGTTTGATTCCCAGCACCCACATGGCAGCTAACAACTGTCCATAACTCCAGTTCCAGGGGATTCAACACCCTCTTCTGACTTCTGCAGGTATTGCACAACATAGGTACATTTACACACTTGCAGACAATACACTCATACACATAAAAATAATAAATAATTTTTTTTTAAAAAAAGGAGGAAAGGTTGATTTGTATTCAATGTTTCCAGAGGTTTCGGTTCATGGTCACTTCACCTTGTTGGCTTTGGGCCTGTGGCAGCATGGAACATTGGGCAGGAACATGTGGGTAGAATGAAGCTGCTGACCTCATGCTACTGGTATGCAGAGCCAGGAAGGGACCTGAGGCCTGATATCCCCTCTAGGATACATCTCAACTTCTTTCTACTAGGCCCCATCTCTTAAAGGTTCTACCACCAACCAAAAGCATCCAGCTGGGGACTAGGCCTTTGGGAGATACTCAATATCCAAACCATAGCACTCCAACCCTAGATCCTTCCCAAATGTGGGGCACGATGCCTAGAGTCTGGAAAGGTGAGGAACGAGCTTGGGGGGAGCTTCTGACTAGGGGGTTTATGTGGGTTTATCTCTGAGTCTGAGGTTCAGACATGCTTGGGGCTTGCAGGAAGGTGTGAGTGGCTTCGGCAAGACACTCTTGTTGTTTTGCTCATGTGTGAAAGCAGCACTTCTGCAGTCCAAACCTGAGTTTAGAGACATCTCTCCTCCTTCACGGTAAGACTGGATGTCAGAACCACTGGCCAACCAGAAAGGAGAAAGTGAGGGGGGATGGGGCCCCAGCAGGCCCAGGATCTGGCTCTGACCCCACTACTGGGCCTATGTAGTCCTCCAGTCCTTAAGTCCTGCTCTGTGCCTGGGCCCAGGTTCCTTCTTACAGGAAGACTGCAACACAAAGGGCCTGGGATAGAAGGGGCCAATGACAGAGACAAAAGGATCAGGCTCTGGGCAAAGACAGGCCTGGCTCCTGAGTTCCCAGAGGAACCCAATGGTAGCACAGCAGAAGTGAGGCCTCCCCCGGAGTACTAAAGCTGTGCCCTCTCATTCCTCATGGCCCTCATCTGACCTGGCTCCTGCTGCAATGGTCAGAAGTGAGGCTGCAGAGTCCAGCCTAGAGGAAAGCAACAGGCACGCCTGTCTGGCAGTCGCCCACCCTTTGTGGTCACATGCTGGCTTGCCAGCCAGAGGCCCACAATGCAGCTTTGTGTGACAGCTGGCTTCAAACACACGTCAGTGTCTGGGATAGCCCTGGTTGGCGGGCAGTGCCAGCCCTGGAAGCCAGAGATGCCAGGCTGGGGAGAGAAAGTATTCCCTGCCAACCCCCTCCTAGGTCTGGGCCAGGTACTCTCCAGGAAGCCCCAGGGGAGGCTGCCAGAAGGCTTCAGGGAACACCCAGGACCCTCAAGATCTGGGAAGAGGCCTGGCCATTGATATATCCACCAGCAAGATGTGTGCAGCACCCTGGGACCACCTTGTCAGACACTGGGCCCAGCAAGTTAGCCAGCTTGCAGGTTCCTCCAGAGCTCCCCAGCCCTGGGAGAACAAAAAAAAAGACAGCTTGTTGATTTTCATAATTATGAATGTTTCCATTTTTATGAAGTTTTTTTTAAACATTAAAACATCCTTTGTAAATGAAGTGATAACAGCTGGATAGAGTTTTTTGTGAAAACACCACTAATTGAGGGGAAAATATATTGGCAATTCTATTTTCATCCCTCTCAAAAATTTAATTTATGAAGACCCCGGATACTGACCCCACAGCACTGGCTGCTCTAGCTTGGGGGTCTTGCAAGAATGCAGTAGCTGAGCAGTGTGTCAGGTAGGTCAAGGAGCATCTGGAGCCCTGGGGAGGAGAAGCCCCAAGGACCTGGGTTTCTTGAACACAGTGTTGAATCCCTACACTCTGTGGGGGATGCTGGTGACCAGCCCAGTCACTCCTTGCAGGCCTCACCTCAGGTCTCCTTGGCAGATGGAAGCATCCTGTGTCTTTCCTTACTTCAGTTCTCTGAGTGTTGCCTTCAAAGGGAGCACTGATATTTCAGGAGAAATAGACCTGAGTTACTCCAGTAGTGTGCTGGGTAGCTTTAGTGTCAACCTGACACACCTGGGTTGAGGAAGCCTCAATTGGGGAATTGCCTCCATTGGACTGGCCTGTGGCCATGTCTGTGGGGGTATTTTCTTGATGAGTGATGTGGGAGGGCCCAGCTCATTGTGGGTGATGCCACCCCTAGGCAGGTTGGCCTACATTGCATAAGAAAGCAGGCTGAGCATGGGCCAAGGGAGGAAGCCAGTGAGCAGCGTTCCTCCATGGCCAGTGCTCCAGCTCCTGCCTCCAGGTTCCTGCCCTGAGCTCCCTGATGAACTGTGACCTGGGAGATGTAAGACAAAATAAACCCTTTCCTACCCAAGTTGGCATCAGAGTATTTTGTCACAGCAATGAAGAATCAAACCAGAATAAGTAGCTCCACCTGGATCTGCAAAAGTAGCCCTCCTTCAGCCAGCAGGGACTGTCCCCTGCCTGCCTTCTTAGGGTAGCTGCTGTGTGTGCACAGGAGGGGCAAATAGTTCATCTGCCAGGACAGACTAGTGGCAGAATAGTATATACTATATAGCCTTAATCCCTTCCACCCCAGGAGACCTCTCCAGGCCAGACACTGGTCCCAGAGCACTAGGACCCAAGAGGGTCTCACAGGCACTTGTTCTTGATTCATGGATATGACTCAGAAACAAACCCAGAGGAGTGATTTGGGGGTTTTCTTTTTTGAATGGCACAGCAATGTGTCAAACTCAATTTAAGAAATATCCTCAAATATTTTTTATTTCCTTTTGCATTAGACTACATGAAAGTTTTGTTGTTGTTGTTTGTTTTAATGCAAAAAGCCCTACAGAGCCTTAGGCTTCTTAACCTACTTCAATTCTTTTTTTTGCGGGGGTTGGGGGGTGTCTCCCTGCAGCCCCAGCTGGCCTGGACTTAAATTCACAGAGACCTGCCTGCCTCTGCATCCCAAGTGTTGGGATTAAAGGCATGTACCACCATGCCTGGCCTCCCGCTTCACTTTGGTGAATAAGTAGATGCCAGTGGAGACAGGTCCAGCCCTGAGTGACTCCCTGCTTCTAAAGATACCAACCAGTATTGACATCCCTAACAGGGGGCAACAAAGGGTAGCTCTGAGAAGGCCACAGCCCCCTTCCCTGTCTGAGGGGTTTGGGAGGCTAGAGGAGCCTTGGTGCACCAGTACTGGATGCCACAATCCAATGCTGGGGCCCCCAGGAGATTCTCAGTCTAATAGGAGGTTCCTGGGAGCAAAAAGAAAGCAGTGAATGACTGCATGCTCCCAGGGTGCTGGGATGATGAGTGGGAGGACAGTTACCTAGAACTCCAGAAAAGGGATGCCCAAGTGTGTGGGCCTTGGCAGTCATCCATCGAGACCAGGAACTAGCATGCGTGAGGGCTGCAGAGTGTGCCTCTACAAGCACACCACGCCGCCCTGCTACAGGGTCCCTCATTCTTTGCGCAGCTCTGAGTCCAAATCATGTAGGAACCTGCTAGGAACCTAAAGAGCAGGGTTCCCTGACCTTTGACAAAGAAGGAACAGTATGGCTTTGGCCAGGGTGGCTGAGGGGCACCTGAAGGCTGGGAGAAGTGGTATGGGGCCAACTGGGTGATCCTAGCCAGCGGAGGTACACAACATATATCTGAGCCAGTTTCTCTGGCAGATGCCAGGCGCCCAGGAGAGAGACAGCAGCTAGACAGGCTCCAGATCTGCTGCTGTGTGATTAGATCATGTGACTAGGGTGCCTAGAAGCATCACATCTCCTCTCGGGGTGTCCCTGCTCAGGGAGGCCCAGAGGAGAGATGGAATGTTCCTATTTCTGGACTTTGTTGCTATGACACCCCAGGGCTCTGTGTCAGCAGTAACTGGAGGACCTTCCAGCAGCTTGTCCCTTGTGCCACACCCTCTAGTTTCAGCCAGAATCCAACCCTGGGGGCGGGGGGTGGGGGGTGGGGAATGACAAAGGTGCTTAGGAAAGAAAAGAGGCCAGGGATAGAGGAAATTCCTGCTAAACTGGCTGGTTGCACTGGGCTGTGAGCTGGGTCTAAATGAGCAGGGGCCAAGCCCACTCAACCAGTCTCGCATAGGACCACCAAGGTCTGGCAAGATCCCACATTCATCAACGAAGCTGCCATGAGAGGCAGTGTTTAAGCTAAAAGAAACATAATCTTTAAGCAGGTTCTGTTGAATAGCATTTGATACTAAATGACAGATGTGTGATTCTCACAATATTTCTGAAATTTTGTTGGGGAGGGGTTTTGGTTTGTTCAAGAATGGGGGGGTTGGGTATTAATTGTTGTGCAGTGAAAATGAGACCACACTCCCAAGCAAGACTCTGGGGTAGCCCTGGTCCCCTACACTGACAGGGGGCCCACCTAGCCTTCTCAACTCATATTGGGAGAGATGATGCCTACAGCCCTGTGCCCCAAGGCACACCCAGGTCAGTGGCAGGAAGAGGGGTGTCAGGGTTGGGCTCCACTTGCGTGGGAAGATGGCCCAGGACTCCTTGAAGCCTTGCAGCTCCCCAGGGCCCCAGCTCCTGCACAGGAAGAACAGTTCTGTAAAGATCCAACCGCATGGGCCAACATTAAGGACTGCCTTTGAAGGGTACTAAGGAGCAGGTGCACTATGTGGATCACCAGCCCTTAGCCAGCCACACCCTCCAATGAGTGAGAATGAGGCTGATGAGGGCAGTCTACAGCACTTCCTGCCCTAAACACTGTCCCCTGAGAATTTTGTATGTACTTCATCCTACCCCTGAGTTTATGTTGTAGGATTTTGAAAGTACTCCTGGGTAAAAATACAGTGTGGCCCACACTTTCTATCCACCCAGAACATAGCTTGAGGACTGAATCCCAAGCAACTGACAGGCTCAGCTAAAAGCCTAGCTCCTCTGAATTTCTAGTCCTCAGCTCCAATGGGCTTACGTGAGCAGGAGTAGGTAAGGTGGAGGCCTCAGATGTTGATGTCATGGGGCTGATGGGCACATTGGGGTGTTCATGAAGTAGCTGTGGTCAGGAAGGTGCCACCTGATCCATACCTGAGAACCTGCAGAAGGAAGGCCATGCAGGCATGTCTGTAGAAACTGGCAGAAGTGCAGATAGTGCCTTCCCAGATCCCTCGTGCTCCCTGAGGCCCTGATGGCCTGGCCTGTTCCCCAGCCATATTGATTTACAAAGTCAGCCTCAACTGAACCCATAGGTTTCATCCCCAGCCCATGTAGGCAGGAGGGCTGCCTGCTGGGCTAGGGTGGCCATACTCAGAGTGAGAGTTAATCTGCCTTTGTCCACGGATCCAGACCTTGCTGGTGCTGAGCACCATGGCTATGTCTACCCATCACAGCTGCTGATGTCTTACACAACACCAGCTCCATGTCATAGGACAAGGCTGCTGCTTCCTGGTAGCTTCCCCAGGGAACCTCTGTCTCCTTGGAGAGACAAGGCTATAACAACTTCAAAAGCAAGCAGTTTCCAAGGCTGGAAGGGTAGGGTGGAGAAGGGGGCAGGGAGGTGCAGGAGGCTTGGAAAGCAGGTAAGTAATGCCAGCTGGTCCTTACACCTGTGTTCATATACAGGTGGATAACTTAGCCAAGCTGCCCAAGACCAAGCAGCTCTCCTGCCCAAATGAAATCTACCTGCCCCTCTCCCTTCTCCAGTCATTATTTATTTATCTAGAAGGTGCTTTGATGGCTGAAATTGAGGCTGATGAGGGTAATAAGAATCAGAAAAGGGGACCAAGATTGTCACTTGGGTCTGTCATGGGAGGCAGCCTCCACCAGCACAGCACAGTTTGCAGATTTCTGTAGTCACTTCAGAGCTGCTCCTGGCCTTTCTTTGTTACTCCCTGGAGGCCCCACAGTACAAGACTGCCAGGCCCTCTCTGTGTAGGTGGGGAGACTAAGGATAGGAACCTACCAAGCCTCAGTTACAGAGGTGCCAGTGCAGGCAGCCCTGCTGGGGGTAGTTTGCTGCTTCTTCCTGTGCTCTGGGCACTGCCCACTGGCTAAAAGTTACAAGGGCCTGCTGTTGCCATGGTTACTGGTTGTGTGATTCTATCATATCGCACTCAGTACCCATGGCAGTCTATTTTTGCAGGAGAGAGAACATCTATGTGGAGAGAGAGAGAACCCATACCCCTACCTTCTTCCAGGGCCACTGGCCCCTCTGCTACAGCAAAGAAGGCTCCCAAGACCCCCTGAGCACTGCTCCTGGCCTTTCATAGGTTGTCCCCTTTGTGCAGGGCTTGTGATCACCTCCCAGCTCCACAGGAGGCCAGTCCCTTGTAGCAGGACACAAGGTTCCTGGCTATTTGACTACATAACAGTCTGTTATATGGGTAGACAAGCAGCATCCATTTAATCCTGCCTGTAGCTGTGTAGTTGGGTCCTTTCCAATCTCTGGCTATTACAAACAGATCTACATAGAATTACCTCAAACATATGTCATTTTGCACACATGAGAATCTTTGTAGAATAAATTCCTAGAAGTAACATTACTGGAAAATGAGTATGTGCTCCCTGTGATATGACCCAGGCCCAAAACTCAACATTTTATCTGTATTATTTTATTTCTTCTCATTGAGGACCTAAAATAGAGGCCATTCCTACCTTTTTTTCACATACAAGTTAATAGAGGATGAAAGAAATTTGGGAACTTGTAATTCACTGTCCAGGCTAGTGTGGTAGATAAGGAGCAAACCACATCATCTATGGACACATGGGCCTGCCCTGGCCAGTAGGCACTGCCAGAGGGTTCTGTCTCCATGCATTTTTCAAACCCCATTCAAGCTTTGCCTGCCCAAGAGCCCAGGACTGGCCCTCCTCGGAACCCCAGGCCCCCCCTGCAGCCTGGCACTAGCTTCCCTACCTGGGGGCCTTGACCCTCCCAGTTCCCTTGCCTGGGAGCTAAAAAATGATGTCCTGGGTCAGCCACCTGCAATTCTGGGTATGTCTTTTGGCCTCAGCTTCTCTTCCTGGCTCCTGTCACCTTCCAGCAAGTCCAGGGGTTCCAGAAGAGTAAAGCAGCAGCATGGTGGCAAGCCCTGGGGAGGACAATAGAAGAGGCACGGCCAGCTTTAGGATTTGGAACTGCAGGCTGGCTTCATCTGAATCACAAAATGGTTAGCAGGCAGGCAGAGAGGGTAGCTCTGCTCGGCCTCATTTGCATGACAAAAGTGATTGCCCAACGGCTCTCTGGGGCTTTGTTGTGATCTGGCAGCCTCCACCAGCACAGCCTCAGGAATTGTTCCCCAGCACAGGTCGTTCCCTGGCTCCACAGCCACCCCAGCGACAAAGCCACATTGTAAGGCCAGTAGCAGCTGCCAGCACCTGCTCCCAGTCCGCTGTTGTCCAGGGCCTCTGCCATGTACCCGCTGCCCCGCACTACGCTTTAAATCCTAGGGCTATGGTGTCACCCAGAATACTATGCTGGTAAGTGAAACTTGCCTTGTCCCCAAGGGCCTGGAGAGTTGGCTCAGGCTGGGTAATGGTGAGGATTCCAAGGTTACCAGCAGCATACAGTGACCTTAAACTTATAAAAGGAAAGAAAACTGCACATTATAGGTGTTTAGGCTGTGCCAGGAAATTGCATTCTTTGATACGTAGCTCATAGTGGATGTTTTCCATGCTTTTCACATAGGAAGGAGCTCAGAGAGGCTTACTAGCTGCCCTGAGTCAGGAAGCAAGCCTTCAGCCAGAAAGCTGAGGTTCCAGGGGCTCAGGACCTAGGCATGTTGCCAAGGCTAGGGGCCCCCTTCCCTTTCCCTAGCATCACCGCCTGCTCTTGCCCTCCTCCTCCTTCCCAGTTTCCTTCCTCAGCAGGCAAGCGCATGGCCCTCCACCCTTGCCAACGCCCTTGGACAGAACATCACCTACCTCCTTGGTGCTGCCCTCTGGCTAAGGCCCCCCCCCCCGCCCGCATACCTAGTTGGTCTAGGGCTGCTCTGACTTGCCACCTCTAACACATGGAAATTCCCTTGTCTTTTATGGACACACAAACTCCTGTCACCTGTGCAGCCCTTGTCTACATCCCCTCTTCCTGGAAGTCCTTCCTGAATGCCATCTGTCTGTGCACACTCCCCTGTCCTGGCATGGTGCATTTTGGCACTGGTACCTGGCCCGGAAGCCACACCTTAATGCCTACAATCAGCCAACACCCATGGACCTAAATTGCTTTAGACTGTGATCCACATGAGAACCTTGTGGCTACTCTGACTTACAGGAGACCCATTTAACCATGTCTGGAGCTTCGGCAAACCTGGAGGACACAGGGTTGTACTGGCCACAGAGATAAAGTCACTGCACACACATAGACCTCTCTTGAGGCCTTGACAAAGACATGAACTGCACAGAGGGATCTGTGCAGGGGGACCAGACAGGTGCATCCACCTGGGATGTAAAGGTGGGGGAGGGGCCCATGTACCCAGTGGTTAACCCTGCTGGCAGAGGAGCTGTGCCTTGAACCTGAAAACAGCTTGGTCAGGTAGGTTCCCCTCAGAACAGAGACCTCTTCCTACAGGACTTGGGGGTGGGTGCAGGTCACCTGCTTCCAACACTCCCCTGGCTGCAGGTCCCAAGTCATGGCGGGTACCTCCAGGGCAGAAAGCTACATTTTGTGGATGGTGAGGGGGAGTGACAAGCATTCGATCCACCTTCTAGCCCAAGAAAATCCATCTCCAGAAATCTGATAATGGGAGACCCTGGTTCTTTAAGAGTCTGTTGACTCTGTTTTCCTACTCTCTCTCTCTCTCTCTCTCTCTCTCTCTCTCTCTCTCTGTGTGTGTGTGTGTGTTTGTGTGTGTGTGTTATGGGGGATGGAACCAGAGCCTTGCACTACTTGCACTCTACCACTGAACTAACCTCCCAGTCCCAAAGAATTTGTAACCATTAAACTGGGTTGGGAAACCGGGATGTCTTGATAGTTGACTTGGCCCAATCTAGACTAACCTGAGAAGGGAGACTCAATGAGGAATTGTCTAGATTGGGTGGGCAGGTGGGCATGCTTGTGAGGGATTTTCTTAATTGGGTTAACTGAGGTAGGAAACCTCACCCTGAATGGGGTGGGCTCCATTTCATGGACTGGGCACTGTACTGAATGAAAAGCAGAGAAGGGCTGAGCACAGCTAGCATCCATGCCCAAATCCATTACTTGGTGCTCTTCATTGTGACTATAATGTGACCAACTGCTCTAAGTTCCTGTTTCCTTGACTACCCTACAGTGATGGACTATAACCTGGAATTGTGAGCTCCTAAGTTGCTTTGTCAGGGTATTTTACCACAACAACAGGAAGCAAAACTAAAACAAACTTGGAATCAGAGAAAGGTTCCAGTAGAGGCCCTGGTGTGGCCTGGTGCGGCAGCTGTCATCAAAATGGTTTTCTGTCCTCACTGATGGTATATGTCAGAGACTGTGTGTTTAAATAGATGCTTACTTTTCATAGTCCTGAAGCTTGGGAAGACTGATAGGTCCAAGGTCAAGATGCTATAGCAGAATCAGTGTCTGTTGGGGGACCCTTAGCTCATAGGTGGTGTGCTGCTTCCCTCATGTGCAAGAGTCTCTGCATCTCTTTGTCTCTGTCTGTCTCCCCCTCTTCATACAAGGGCACTTGATACCATCACTGACTTCACTTTCAAGCCCCTCACAGTCAAAGGCTCCTTCTCCTAATACCATCACATGGGGAGGCTTAGGGCTTCAACATATAAACTTGGAGGAGACTCAGTCCAGTTCATAGTCAGTTGGGAGACCATAAATCCTTTCATGGAGACTTTGTGGAAATCAGACAAACCCATAAGGCTGTTTGGGCAGTCAATGGGCAGACAGATATCTATTTACACCTGGGGCTCTCTGTATCCTCCAGACACATGCGCTGTGCATGCTTACCACTCAGCTGCGCCCCAGCTCAGGACATTCATTAAAGAATGAGCTGGTGTTGGCATGAAGCCTGGGATGTGTTTGGCTGTGGGTCTGAGGACAGCCTCATGGTGAGGGTAGCTGGAAGTGAGGCTAGAGGGCCGAACACTCCAAAACTAAGAAACCTCATGGTGCTCTTTGTCTTGGTTCAGCTCTGTCCTTTAGAGTCAAAGATAGCAATGAGAAGAGACATACTAGATCCCATGAGTTTCCACTGGGGTGCCACCTCTACTGTCCTCAACCTGGGACTCCATGAAAAGAACTAAGGTGGGGAATGTTTGGGGAGATGACACAGCAATCTCAGCTTGGTGGCTGAAGAGAGACTCAGCTTGAACAGAGGCTGGGGAGCTACAAGGTTTACAGTGACACTCTAAGCAGTGTGGGCTCTGTGACTGTCGACATTTTTGGAAATGCGTAGGGATGAGGGGCATAATGGTTCAGATAGTTCAGAAAAAAATGCAGATATGGGGGCTAGAAAGATAGCTCTGCAGTTAAAAGCACTGTGGGTTCAATTCCCAGCACCCACATGGCAGCTAACAACTGTTCATAACTCCAGTTTCAGGGGATTTGATGCCTTCATCTGTCCTCTGTGGGCATTGCATGACATGGGTGCACTTATACGCATGCAGGCAATACACTCATACACATAAAATAAAAAAATTAATGTTTAAAAAATATTTTAAAAAATTTGTCCATCTATATGTGGACAAATAGATGGAGAGAGAAATAAAGCCAACCTATGAGTCTAGCATATAGCTGCTGGTCAGTCTATGCCAAGGACGGTCATCTTGGGACTCTCCTAGCCTATCTGGATTACAGAGAACTTCTGGAATAATATGATAAGAAGAAAAATCAGGTGTTATTGTCCCTGTGCTGTGGCCCTAAGTTGAAGGGTACCTGCTACCCTCACCAGAGTAGTCCTCTCCTGCAAACCCAGCACCATGCAGAGCCCATCCTGAAACGGAGGGATGAGGGACATATCTTCTCATCCTATGGCCATCCACCAGCGAGAAATGATGACTCTGGTTCAGTTTGCCAATGTCAGATGGTCAAGGTCACTCAGTTGGGTCTAGCCCACATTCTGCACTGTGGCTTGGGCCTCTTTAGGCAGCCCCTGGACACTTCTTGACCCTGCTGATTGCTATCTAACATAGTCCCCTTCAGCAAATGAGATCTGAGAGCCTCCCTGAGCAGCCTACCAGGCTCACCTGCTTACCAGAATCTTCACAATGGCTTACTGTGAGAACCACTGGTAGGGCCAGTGTCCTTCAGGGGTCTGTCCCTAAAGACACAGAGGGTCAGCAGGAGGAGCTGAGACCACTGTGTGGGTAGAGCCCAGCTGGGGCCTGCAGACTAGGAAAGGATGGAGCCAGGAGCAGGGCTAGCCCTGGTTGTCAATCCTCAGGTTACCTGTCTTCTTCCCCAGGGCTTAGAGAGCTCCAAGGCCCCTTGCCAGGTGCAGACCCAGCTGAAGAAGAGAGAGCTCTTTTCCTTCTCATAGAGCAGCCCAGAGCAGGTGTGGCTACCCTGGGGCTGCAGCAGGACTCTGGCTCTTAGGTTAGGGCTGGAAGGAAAGGAAGGCTGCAAAGGGCCCTCTTCTGGTTATGGTAGTTTCTTGGAAATCACCTAACATTGGACCCTTAGATTCCACTGGCCCGATGTAGTCACCTGGCACGGTGTCAGGGAGACTGGGAAGGTCAGGAGAGTCCTGTGAGACAACAGGACACATTAGGGTGGGGCAAGGCCCTCCCAAGGGCCACCTCCCTGTGTCCCTCGGGGAACTGGCTTGGGTGCTGGAGCTAACAGTTAAGCTGGAAACTCCTCCTTTGTTGTACAGATTTTCATAGAGCACATGCTTGGAACAGGAGACCTGGCTCACCTTGGCACTGGTGAAATTAGAGTTTGTCTCTAAAAGGAAAAGCATCCTTCTCAAAAAGGAAGCTGTTCTCCTAGACAGAGGTCAGGAGACCAGTTTCCCTGATGTCCTGTGAGCAGTCAGAGGGCTTGCCTGTGTTATAAGGGGAAGGCACACCCAGACCAAGTTCCTAAGGTTCCATGTGCCAGTTCCAGCACAGTTCCGTGTGCTGGCTGCATAGAGTCTCCTACTTCACCACCTTTCCTTCTAGAACTTCACCACCTCTGTGGAGAGAGGAGTCTAAGCTCCTACTCTCCCTGACCCTGGGTAGCCTGTACCTGACCCACAGAGCTCTGCAGAAGTGTTGCCATGTTATATGCAAAGGCCACATGCTCTCCTGAGATATTCACCCTTGGAACACATGTAGCATGCTGTGAAAAAGCCCAAGGCCCTCTCTCACTGCTGGGCCCAAGCTCTGAGTGAGGGACCAGGGCATGGGCACCATGTTGGAACTGGGTGCATGTGCCCAAGCATTATAGGCTGCCCTGCTCAGCACTAATAACTGCTCTTCCCTACATTCGTCTAAGTAATAGGGTGTGAGAAAATTAAAATGTTGGTGGTTGTTTTTAAGCCCTGCATTAAGGGCTGGTAAGATGGCTCAGTGGGTGAAGGCACTTGCCTCCAAGCTTGATGATTGAGGTGGCTGCATTTTGCCCTGAGGTCTAGCCATGGGTCTGGTAAGCAGGCTGTGGTAGGGTGAGGGATGTCTGAACAGGCCCATGGAGAGGCCCAAGTGACTAGAAATGGTACCCCTGCTGAAAACCACCCCAACTTGCCAGCCATTGTGGAGGCTAGTTCTCCCTTTAGGCCACCAAAGTTCTAGACAATGTCACAACTTCAGGCTCCTAAAAGACCACCAACTACCCTCCCCCAAGTTTAGCTACTCCCAAATCCACAGTAAGTAAAGTACTAATAATTACTGTGATTTTGAGCCTCTTGCTTCTGGGAATTTTGTTATGCAGTAGTAGCTGCCTAATGACAATTAGCAACAGTGTATAAGGCAGCATGGGATGAAGCAAAGATCACATGAAAGAAAAAACAGCTCTTTTTCTGAAGACAGTGGAGATTATAGGTACTTTGAAAAGTTTAAAATATATTTCAAATTAAATAATAATATGAGAAGGAAGTACTGAAGCATGGGATCTAAGAACATCAGAGGGGCCAGGCCTGCAACAGCCATTTCCCTAAGGAGGAAGGTGGATTGCAAGGACCCCATGTGGACAGTATACAGAGGCTGGCATGGAAGTGAGAGAGTCTGACACCAGAGGCACCTCAGGCAGCGTGACATTGAGACTACAGATCTGTAAGTTAAATTTACTGCTGGAAGGCAAGCATGTGGCTTCCAGGCTCCTGGCCCCCTCCTCCCAGGTCCTTACCAACTGAGACAATATTCCTCCAAACTACAGTTTAGGGAACAAAAGCATTTATTGGGCTTGCCAACAGAGCATATGATGGTGGTGAGGGGATACTTACAAAGGTATGGGCACCCTTGGGCTTTTTCCCCTACATTTTGGCAGAGGCTTCCTGACTCACTGCTAGCATTCCAAGATGGTAAAGTGCCTTCCCTCTCTCTGGCTTCCTGTCTCTATCCTTAGTCCCTCCCCTTCATGCAGTTAAGGTTGACCGGTTGGGTGGGAGGGGTGACTGTCTCCTTCTGCCCCTCCCCTCCTAAGAGAGTCTCATAGTCCAATTAGTTTGAGGAGATTGAAGCAAGCAGTGAGAAGCTAGAGAGGAAGGTATCTATTCATAGCTTGCTAGTCTGGCTTGCCACTCAGAGGACAAGCTTATCCAACAAGGTCAATCTCTAACAGGAGATTGGGTAGGTTCCTTGCAGGTGCTTCTGCTGGTTGAAGAGCACAGACCTCAGCCTTGGACCCCCTTGGCTCCATCCTAGGGGCAAGGCTGAAGGGTCTTCTCTGATTCAGTTCTAGGTCAGTCATCTCTTGGTTCACAATATCCCAGTGTGTTCCAGTTACTAATATCCCTGGTCTGTTTTCTGTTGCTTCTAGAAACAGAATACCAACAAGTGGTATCAGGCTAGATGTTGCTGCATTCAACATAGCTGAGGGCATGGAAGCAGGAGTCAGCAGGCATGCAGAGTGTGCAGCAAAGCTGCAAACCCAAGTGCAGAACCCTCGTGCACGAACTAGTCACCTACCAGCCCAACCTCTTAACACGCAGTGTCAGGGCCAAGTTTCTAACACATGAAATTTGGGTTTCCAAAGTATAGTGCTGTGTAACAACCACAACCAAAGGCCTAAGGCACCCATACCAGTCTCAGGGAGTCTGTCCCAGCTCTAGAAGGCAAGGGTTCCATTAGCTAAGGGCCCTCTTATGTCCCAGGGAAGAGTAGTTCAGAGCTTAGCATGCCGTCATCCCCACAGACCATCAGCTCTGAGGCCTCGGCTCCTCTGGCCAGGTCTACAACAGAAATTATTTCTGGACTTGCAGGAAATGGCTTGAGGTTGCCTCTTGCAGGTCTCCAGTTACCTGAAACTCAATTATACCTGTTTATTTTCCAACTTTCCTTCCCTTTCCTTAGGGAAAGCCTGCATTTTTTCTTCCAAGCCTATCAATAGGCCTGATTGTACAGTCCACTGCTTTACATATGAAAGAAGCTTCCTACCTCAGACCAAACAAAGTGAGTTCCCAGCTGCCAGAGACAGAATCAACTCCAACTGCAGTTTGGAAATATTTTAAAGCACCTTGTTGCATGATAAGATCAGGCTTAATTGCAGCTAAATCCTTCAATGCACCTCACTCCCATGACACCAGGAGAGTAGGGAGTACCTGAAGGGTAGAGCTGTCTGTCCCCACACTAACAGATGGGCAGGCTGCCTTGTCCTGGCTAGAGAGCTGCACCAAGCACAGGCTCAGCTCCACAATTCACATCAGTTCCATGCTTTGAGCTTTCACGATGCCAGGTAAGGGCAGCAGCTACTCACCTTAGCTCTAACAAGGACAACTGCTCCCTATGTGTGTGTCTGTGCAGCTGATCCAGCCTCTAGGGCCAGATGTGCCACAGCAAGCACCAAGAGGGCAGAGTCTACAATATTTCTCAGGTCTTCCAATTCCATTAACAGGATTGCTCATTAGACAGGGTCCCCAGAGTCCTGGGTGGACCCACCTCCTGCCTATGTCATTGATTTGATGCATTCTCACAACAGTTAGGCTTTCCAGAGGCTGGGAGCAGGAGTGAGGGCTCTATGGTGAGGCCAGGGGACTCAAAGCCTACTGACTCTGGCTCTCGATGTGTGTAGCTTTGGGGAAGTCTCTCCTCTGGCTAGTTTTCTCATCTGTGAGATGGAGGGGACTGTTTCTTCCTGCATCAGAGCAGCATTCATTTGTTAGACTCAATGTTGTTGACCTTGGGCTTGGCAAGGATCAGAATCAAAAGAATGAAATGCAACATTTGACCTGGGCAACCACCCAGGGTACCATTCCAAGAAGGAACCATTGTCAGTGAGACCAAGCCCCTGGGATGGTGACTAAGGAGAGCAGGGACCATGTCAGTGCAGCATTTAGGAATGGGGCCATCTCCTTGCAGTACATTGATCTTGTATGCTCCCATCATACTGCAGCAGGCACCCTTGGTGTCACCCAGTCTTGTGATGGCAGGGTCTTGGAAGCACTTCTGGTTTTAATCTTTCCCTGTGAAAACGCTCACCAGATGTGAAGTCAGCTTTTCATCATGAAGACTCGATGAGTTATTTTGCACTCTGCACCATGGGGGGCAGGACATGAGAACAGTTTTCTCCCCACACCCATGTGGTGTAACAGCTCAGCTTGTTCCCTCTTCACACATCAAGCATCAGCCACTGAGATGAGGTTTGACAAGATGTTCCTCTCCCAACAACCTAATTCCGAATGACCAGATATGAGGGTGGAAAAACCTCTGGGGCTTTCTCTGGACAATCCTTTAGTTACATTGGGAGTAACTATGGAGACCAGCAGAGGAAGTGGAGAGCCTATGGGAAACTCCAGACCTAACCAGCAAGAACACTGCATGTGAGTTGAGAGTGCCAGTCACAGGCATCATGAGACAGCCTGCGTGAGCCAGACATCACTGCCCAAGTTGCTTGTTGTAAGTAGATGAGGATGGTCAGTGGGTATCCTGCAAGGGAGGCAGGATGGACTAAGAAAACTATAAAAAAAGTATAACTCTCACTCACTCCTGTTACCAAGTCCTTATTTCATACACTTTTGTGTTGTTTTTCTTCCTCATACCCATCTTCCACCTTTATGCTAATTAAGGTAGGCTAATTAAAGGTAGACTCCAAATTGTACAATGGCTCAAACACATGACAGCCCTGGAGAATGTTCTTGACTAGGTCTCTGGGCCCAGCCTTCTTCTATTTAGTGTCCCTTCATATCCTAAAGCTTTGCTGTTATAAACTTCATGAACATCCCTTAAAGCCAGTGTCTGTCAGTGTTCATCCCTAGGTTGGTGGCACTCAGAAAGAGTAGAACTTTTAAGAGGTGGGGCTTGGTCAGGGGCTGTGTTTAGGGTACTGGGGAAATTTTGGACCCCAAGCTATGAATAGGTGTGGGGGGGGGCTCAACACCTGTTCCTGCCTGGAAGTGCTGTTTGCCACAGGCCCAGAGCTGCAGCCAAGCAACCACAGATTGCAGAATGTGACTCAAAAGAAAGTCCTTCCCTCTGTAAGTTGATTGCCTCAAGCACTTATGTGAGGAAAGGGAGCCTACTAACAGAGATGCACCCTTCTTAAAGCCCCAGGTGTCAAATCTCCTGGTACTGGAGTTACAGCCAGTTGTGAGCATTCATGTGGGTGCTAGGAACTAAATTCTAGTCTGCTGCAAGAGCAGCCAGTGTTCTTAACTGCTGAGCCATCACTCTAGTCCACAACACTTCTGATTTTAGCTTTTCCCTGCATCAAAGTTACAAAGTTGTTCCTAAGTCTCCAAAGAGTCCTGGTGCCAGGACTCCTTGTGAATACAAAATCCAAGGTAATGCAAGTGTCCATATAAGATGGCATAGTATCTATATATGCACATCCTGTGTACTTTGTCATCTCTAGGTGACTTCCGACATCTAATGCAATGGAAATTCTGTGTAACTGGTTGATGTGCTGTATTGTTTAGGGAATGACAAGAAAGTTTACACATGTTCAATACTAATGCAATTTTTAAAAAACGTTTTCAATCAGCAACTAGTTGGCAATGTGGGTGTGGTTCTGACAAACACCAAGGGTAGACTATGTGTGTACAAGATGCCTGCCTCTTCTACTGGAATATTCCTAAGACTCACTCAGCACATATATGTGTTTCTTAGTGCTGCCTAACAAATGGTCATGAGCTTAGGGGCTTGAGACAAACCATTATCTCATGGTAGGAAGGTCATTGGACCACTGTTTTGTATTTTTGTGTTTTGTGCTTATGGTTACACAAGACTAAAATCCAAGTACTGCCTGAGTTGTTTCCTTCTGGAACTGGGGTCCTTGTCTAGGTCCATGTGGCTATGAGAGGAGTCTGTTGTTTGGGGTTGTGGGGCTGAGGTCTCCCTTTCTAGTTGGCTGTCATCCAGGTCACTCTTAGCAACCAGAAGTCACCCAAGGTCCTTATATGAGCCACTCAACTTCTAAGCCTCAGCATAGAAGCTTCCTCACGTCTGATCCTCCTCAGTCTTCCCGTCTTTCCACCTCCCAGTTTGTGACCTCTAGTCTCTGACCTACCTGTGAAAATTTCAGCTGACCTTCAGTTTCTGATCCTTCTGACTTTTAGTCTCTCTGGCCTTGTTTCTAACCTCCTTCTAATCTGACTTCTGGATTTTCTGACCTCCCCATCTCTGATCTCTGGACTCCAGGCTCTCTGAACTCTTTATATCTGACCCTGGACCCAGACTGAACAGGCTCAGGTGATTGATCTCCCTATCAGAACATCAACTAATTAGGGACTTTAATTACATCTTAAAGTCCCACAAAAAGACCTGGATTAGCATATGACTATGCTGGGTGAGCCTAATGCTCAGGCCTTTAGTCTCAGCACTGTGAGTTAGAGGCAGGCAGATCTGTGAGTTCAAGACCAGCCTGATCTACATAGCAAGTTCCAGGTCAGCCAGTGAGACTTTGTCTCAAAAATAAAATGAAAAATGAAAACAATTTTGAAAAAGCACATGATTAACCTGGAGGTGTGTGCAGACTGGAGCAGGGTGTTGGTTCACAGAATTCTACCCACAGTGGTTGCCACTTCTGGTTTTCAGTCCAGGGCTGTCTGCTGACTTCTCCTTATGCAGTTCCGGGCATGGCTCCCTTTCCTCCAGTCCCCTGCTCATACACCCCCCTCAGAATGTCGCATGGAGAAGCTGATCAGATCATGGTCCTGCTGCTCATTCCCACCACTGTGAGGATGCTGTTGCAGCTGAACCAAGCAGTTGCCACAAGAGGTTTTGCTTGAGTTTCCTTTGAAGCTTAGGCTTCTGTCCATTTCACTTTCTATCTACTTAATGATTTCAACCCCAAGCACTCTGCCAGCTTCCTCAATCTTCTCAAGTCAGGCACTGTGGAGACCATGGGTGCCTTCAGAGCCGCCATGGCCTTTTCCTATGGGAAGGTATCCCAGTCTGTCTAGGCTGGGTTATAAAATACCAGATTGGGCCAGGCGTGGTGGCGCACACTTTAATCCCAGCACTTGGGAGGCAGAGGCAGGCGGATCTCTGTGAATTCAAGGCCAGCCTGGTCTACATAGTGAGTTCCAGGACAGCTGGGGCTACAGGGAGACCCTGTCTCAAAAAGTCCAAAAAAAGAAAAAAAAAACCAGATTGGGAAGCTTATAGATGATAAACGTTAATTTCTTACAGCTTTTCAGGGCAGGAAGTCCAAGGTCAATTCAATCCCTATGCCTCTGCCTCCTGAGTGCTGGGATTAAAGCCATGTGCCACCACACCTGGCAGGTTTGTTCTTTTTTTTTTTTTTTGAACCAGGGTCTCCCTGTAGCCCCAGCTGTCCTGGAACTATGTAGACCAGGCTGGCCTTGAACTCACAGAGATCCGCCTGCCTCTGCCTCCCAAGTGCTGGGACTACAGGCGTGTGCCACCATGCCCGGCTGGTTTGTTCTTTTTATAACAACTCATTCTTGTGGGAACTCACTCATGGCAAGACACCAGCAATAATCCCTTCTGAGGTTGCTGACCCCAATGACCTAAGTACCTACCAATTACCTAACTATGTACTATTAGTCCCTACTTGTTAAACGTTTCACAGTCTCCGAATATCACATTAGGGACCACATCTTCAGCATGCAAATCCTAGGAGGACAGGTCACACCCAAAACACAGTGCAGGATGGGGAGACAGACAATTTACCTTTAAGTCATAGACCTCTAGACCAAGAAGAACCACATGAACCACAACGAAGAAACCAAAGCAGCCCACTGAGGTCCTAGACTTTAAGTTGGATGCCATATAGTATATCTCAGCAAATTCCTCTCATCCTTTCTCTGCATGGAGATTTGAATTTAAAAGGCGCTTGAGACTGGGTCAAGCCACCAAAGGATGGGAAGATGTATTTTATACAGGGAGAGGTGACACTGTCAGTTCAACATTCTTCCTTTTTCCTCTGTCATGGCTACCAGCACACTGCATCCAGCTGGTGACTGCAGACACCACACAATAGATGTGTAGTGTGTCAGAAGACAGAGCTTTGAGATCTGCAGTATGGCCAGTTCCTCCTCCTGACAGGGAGAAGCTGTCATTCTAACCTCTTGAGCAAGTGTCTCCAAAGTGACCTGTCCCAGCCTGGGCTAATTATCCCAGAACAGCTCTCATCTGAGACTTCTCTCTATCCTGTGTACAAAGCCCTGCTTCCTGCATCACATATCCCTTTTCTTGTCCCTCATTTTGATGAAGTATGACCTCAAGTAGCTCCTATCAGGAAAAATGATGCATTTCCCTCCCTCTGGGAAGGAAACTTTTTGAAATCTTGTATAGTGGTTTAAATGAGAAATGTTCTCCAAAGGCTCAGGTACTTGAACACTTGGTCGCCAGTTAGTGGTGCTGTTTGGGGAGCTTTACAAAGTGTAGCCTTGCTGGAGAAGTGTCACTGGGGCGGGCTTTGAGAGTTGGTACCTTGCCCACTTTTGGTTTGTTCTGCCTCCTGGGTGTGGATTGAGATGTGATCTTTCAGCATCCTGCTTTGGCTGCCTGCTGCCATGCCTCTCCTGCCATTATGGACTCTACCTCTGGATTTGTAAGCCCCAAAACAAGAAAGCAAACAAATCCACAAAACAATTCTTCCATAAGTTGCTTTTGGTCATGGTGTTTTATCAGAATAAAAACTAAGTAATACAGAAGTTGGTACCAGAGAGTGTGGTGTTGCTTTGAAGAACCTGACCATGTTTTCTGGAGGAAAATGGAAGACTGGAACTTTGGACTAGAAAAGCAGTTGAAGGCTGTAAGCAGAGCATTGTGGGCCACTGTATTAGAAGCTTGGAAGACAGTAGTGCTGAGTGTAATGTGGGTGGCAAAGGGCTGGCTCATGAAGTGTCAGAGGGGAACAAAGATTGTTTTAGCAACTGAGCTAGAGGCCATTCATGTGATACTTTGTAAAATAATCTGGCTGTGATCTGCCCATATCCTGAGGCTAAATTAAAAAGTAGTGGACTAGCTGGGTGTGGTGGCCCTACGCCTTTAATCCCAGCACTTGGGAGGCAGACACAGGAGGCTCTCTGTGAGTTTAAGGCCAGCTTGGTCTACATAGTGAGTTCCAGGCCAGCTGGAGCTACAGGGAGATCCTGAACAAAAAAAAAAGAGTAATGGACAAATTTTTTTGGCAGAAGAAATTTCAATACAGCATAATGTTGAGTCTGTGGCATGACTATTACTGGTAATGCTTACGTAGGTCTACAATGAAAAAGGGCAAAGGGGGCAGAAAGAAACAAAAAATGTATACTTTGAAGGGGAAAAGGGGGGGGGACTAAGAAGCTTGATGTTACAGCCCAGACATGTACTGAAAAAGAGGCTGTAACTGTTAAGTGAGTATCATTAAGGAGAGGCTGACCTTCTTGCACTGTAACAACTGGAAAGGTACCTACCCTTAAGGCAAGACCCCAGCCAGCTAAGCTTTCAACTTCTGAAGAAAGCCTGTGTATGGGGTTTTCTGCTCCTTGAAAGCAACTGCATACAAAGACTGTTGCTCATGTGATTCAAGGGAGCAAATGTCCATGTCAAACTGACAGTTGAACTTGGCAGTATTGTCCACATGGTACTACCAGCTTTGGAAGCATGAAAGATGTAAGAGTAAAGAGCTTGTGAATACTTCCTTCATAGTTGCAGAGAGCTGCCAAGGCCAGGCAGTGTGGCAGTGGAGTCCTCGTGAGAATGCGGCTCTCAGAGGACATTGTATGTGAAGCTGTGAAAGTGAAGGCTGGGTTGAAGCAGCGACCTCAAGATGATGGAGATGCTAGACCTGAGAGACATGTGCCAAGCAGAGCTGCATACAGGGAGTGTAACCAGCCCAAGAAGAGAGATGATATTACAGGCAGCAACACTGAAGGGGGCAGAGCCATCTGAGCTCTTTGAAACTAAAATCCCACCCATGGGACATGGAGCTACAAGATTTGATATTTGCCGCGATGGGTTTGGTCTGGTTTTGGTACAGTATTTCCTCACTATGCTCCATTCTTCCCTTTTGAAATGGGACTGTATATTCTGTGCCATTATATGTTGGAAGTACATAATTTGCCTTTTGACTTTGCAGGAGGTATTACAGTTAAGAGACTGACTTGAGTCTCACAAGAGGCTTTGGACTTCTGAAGTGTTAAGGCTCTTAAAGGCTATGAGACTTTAAAGATTGAACTAAATGCATTTTGCATTAATATATGGCTATGGGCCTATGGGGGCCAGGGAGTGGAATATGGTGGTTTGGATGAGAAGTGTCCACAATAGGCTCAGATATCTGAACACTTGGTCCCCAGTTGGTGGCACTGTTTGGGAGGTTTAGGAGGTACAGCCTTGCTGGAGGAAGTATGCCACTGGGAGGGCTTTGATAACTTCACCTCACATCCAGTTTGCTTTGCTTTCTGGGTATGGATGGAGATAG
Organism: Nannospalax galili; assembly: GCF_000622305.1. Classification (NCBI taxonomy): domain Eukaryota; kingdom Metazoa; phylum Chordata; class Mammalia; order Rodentia; family Spalacidae; genus Nannospalax; species Nannospalax galili. Next base: position 2,535,419 of record NW_008353482.1, on the reverse strand, counting down.
GCTCTTTTACCTTTCTGCCATTGATGGTCTCTGGAACCATAAACCAAAATAAACTCTTCAGTAAGTTGCTTTTGATCATGGTGTTTTATCACAGCAACAGGAAATTAACTATTACATCTTACAGCTAAAAAATAGTCAAGCTGTGTAACAAGTTTCAGTCAGTGACAGACCACACACAGCATGGTGATTCCTAAAGGTTATAATAGAGCTGAGCATTCCTGTCTTCTGATGTACCAGCTGTGGGAATATCAGAGAGCAATGCATTACACACATGGGGGTGGTTAGGAGGGGTGTTGGCACAAATGATCCTACTGTCTTGTCAGTCATCTAAAAGTACAGCACAGATATGCATACCTGATAATTATGCTGCTTCTTTATGCATTTACTATACTTTTGTCATTTAGAGTATTAAGTTTGCTGTAATATAGTGTACCAGTTTTGTTATAATACCTGAGATCAATTTAAAAACAGGAAATTTTATTTGGGCTCAAAGTTTTAGAGATTTCAGCCCAAAAGCAATGGCAGCTAAAAAGCAAGGAAAAAGGTAGAGAATGGGCCAGGGTTTATATATCCCAAGGGCACACCTCCAAAGACTTTCCACTGGGCTTCACTACATTCCAATATTGCTACAGACTGCTTATCCAAACTATATTGAAAAGTACTAGCTCATGTTTACTGTATCTTTTCACTGTAACAAAATGTCAGACACATACAGGTTGGGATGACTGATGCACAACACCCAAGCTTATATGGGCACACTCTGCAATGTTCCCAGCGCCATGACTGCTTAAGGAGACAGTTCTCAGAACATGTCCCTGTTAATCAAGCGCCATGTGCCCATGCTTGGTTTACAGTCTAGCTGGGTGAAGCCTGGATGATAATTTTCCTTTAGCCTCCCCAAGGCTTTGTTCCTTTGATCATCGTCCTCCATGGCTTAAGAAGCATCCTGTTCTGACTCCTGTTTGTATGTGAGCTACATCTAACATTAGAACATTTTGTTCCAGATATTCTGAAACTCCACAGTGATGACCCAGTGTGGGGCTCTCCCTTATCTGAGCTCCCAATGGCCTTCCTGATACATGGTCTTTGGTGGTCAAGACTTTTCCTGGACTAAGTCATGAATGAGATTCTCTGACTACTCTGCTGGTTCCTATTATTCAAACAAGGCACTTTTTTGTTGTTGTTTTTTGAGACAGGGTCTACAGCTCCAGTTTGGCTGGCTTCCATCTCACAGAGATTCTCCTGCTTCTGCCTCTGCCCCCGAAAACCTGGTGTGCCAATTAAACGATTAAAGGTGCATCTCCCAAGTGCTGGGATTAAAGGTAGGCACCACCATGTGCAGTTACAAGACACTTTCTGGTTAATCTGCTAATATTTTTTCCTGTCTGGGTAATATTCCCTTCCAATCTTTCTACTGAACACTTTGCCATTTATACTTCTGCTACTTTCTTTTAAGAACCCTTCCCTTTACCCCTGAATATTTCTTTACATATATTTTCCCTCTGTGGATTGTGGTATCCTTTTAAATTTCTCCCAACTATATTTTTTATAGTTTTGTTTACATTTCTCTACATGGCCTCTGTTTCTTCTAACTTGCATTTTAAAAAATCTATTGTGGCTTTGTATTTCCTGACACAGGCTTCCCAGAGATGACAGGTCAGCTCGGCTGCCCACTTTGCCTGGAAAGGGCAGAGATGGATTAGAAGTTCTGTGCTAGTGGTACCTTTCACTGTGGCTCTCACTATTGTCTGTCAGTTGGGTACTTGGGCAGCTGGGGTTGTCAGAATGTGCAGATGTTTTTCCTTAGCTTGCCTTCCCCTGCCCTCAAACCTTTCCTAGGCTCCTAGCTCCCTGAAAAGGGCCTGTAGACCTCAGCACCCAGATGCCATATGTACACTAATCCCAGTGTGGTTCCTCCACCACTGTGCTGGGACACTCTTTCAGATAGACACAATCCTTCCTCAGGATGGGGAAGGGGCAGCTGCAAGGCTGCACAGGGCTGGGTGTCTCTCTGCCAGACACAAGTGCAGTTATTCTTATTTCAGGTTCTCTTCCCTCCCAAGTTAAGAGGTGTTGTCACCATTTAGGAACTTTCTGTGGAAGCACTCCTTCCCAGGTCTTTCACACTTCTGTTTTATTTGGTCTGTGAGTGCTTTTCAGCTTTGCTGGCTGCCACTGCTTCCTCCTCTGCTCTCCCTGCTTGTGAATTTTTGGTTGCTTCAGAGACTCTAAGGTAAAGTCCACCCAGAAACTTCACACATGCTTAGTGTCTCTCTTCATGGCTCACTTACTCCAGCTTGATCTACCCTGATCTGCTTTTCTGATTCAGTTCCTTCCATCTGAACGATGTCCTCAGCCTCACACACATAAGCCATCTTTGTCAATATCCTGCTAGCAAGCAAACATGGACCCATAGCTAAAGGTGAGATGTTCACCGGGAACAGAACTGTACCACTAGGATACTTCCATTTGGGCTTGGCACAAGACAGACTAGGCTTGAGGCACTAGTCATTAAATGTTTGGTGAGAGGATTAAGAAATCATGCAAGACACCGAGTTTTGTATCTTTGAGAGGCCACACTCAGGAGGAAGCCTTGGATAATGCTTTCAGCTCAAGAGTCCCTTTACCAGGCTGTCATGGAGACTGAAGCAGCTATGAGGTGGGAGTCCAATAATGGAACTGTGCAGGCCTGATGAAGGTCTGCTGTTGTACTGACAGAACTCCCTGGCTGCCTGGGGCAGGAAGAAACGCATGGCCAGTAAGGCAGTATAGGGCCAGCTCCTTCTAAATGAAATGACTGCCTGTGGCATGTGGTGGGAAGGGAGGAACATTCTGAGTCATCACTTGGTCAGGACAGTCTCTTAAATGTCATCAACACAATCTGCCTGGAACAAAGATGACTACTTTCCGCCAAGTAGAGACCCTCCTACAGGGACCTGACCTAGCTTCTACACAAGGCATAAGTCCAGACAGTGATGGGGAATTAGTGTGTCAGTGCTCAAGGGGACTCAAACGTGAACACAAGTTCACCACAACATGAAACCCCAAATGGCTGAGTTTCCCCTGGTTACCTGGAAGTCGTTCTTTTTCTTCCTAAACTCCTAGTTTAGGAACCCAGAACCACGGTCCTTAGTTCTGTCAATGGGATGACTGCCCCCTGCTCTGGTTCACTGAGGTGGAACACCTGGTCTCCCTCATTTGCCCAGTTCTTCTTGGAATTCAGCACAGGTGGCCAACTTGTTTCAAGGCCATTACCCACAAAGAAACAGGCTGCAGACTCCGTTCCCATACTCTTTCAGGGAGCAGCTGCTGCTGGAGTTCTGAAAGTGTGTGCTAAGATTGGTTTAAAGGCAGTAGGAAGTTATGCAGGATCTCTCCAGCGATGGCCTAGTGCGTTCACGAGCATGAGAGTTTGTGTTAAGAACAAGGTGGCCAGGCTGGGAGGCCCCCAGCCGGGCGCAGAGCATTTCCTTCGGGGGCCCAGACAGTGAATGGGTGGGGTGCCCCGGGCGGGGTCCTCGCAGCTGGTAGTGTTTGAAGCCTCCGCAACTGCGGTGGGAGAGGGGTGGCCTGGAGAAGTTGGCAACAGGCCTGGGGCGGGAAGGGGGAGGAAGGGGCCCCATGTTTCCAGAACAGCCGAGTCCGCAGCCCCGGCACGTACTACACTCTTCAAACACAAGCAGTGGTGGGCCTGGCAAACGCCCTGTCAGGTTAAGCGCCCGCGCCGGCCGACCGGAGCTCAAGGGCAAGGCTGCCGCGCCCAAAGGTGCCAGGCTTCTCCGCGGGGGTGTTTGGGGAGAACTCTTCCCACAGCTGCACTAGGGCTGGAGTCCTGCAGGGGAAAGCAAGGGGGTGGGCCGAAGCTGCAGGAGCAGCCACCTGGGAACCGGGCCACGGTGGGGTGAGGCGCGGGTGTCCCGCCCCTAGGCAAGGCCAGCGGCCTAGGCCCGGCGGGAGTGGACACGCCTCCTCGCTTGCGCCCCGCCCGACAGGGCCCAGGGACATCACGGACAGGGCCCAAGGACAAAAGGGTGCCGTCCCGAGCGCTACCCTCTCCGCTCCTCCCCTGTGCCTATCCTGACACAAAAACTCTGGCAAAGGAAAAGCCCGGCGAGGTTCCCAAGGCGGGAGACACCGACCGCGGCCGAGAGCACCTACACCAACACCCGCCACTCTCGAACGTCTTGCGTCAGCGTGCTCCGCCGCCGGGCTCCGATTTCCGCCCCGCCTCCCGCGGGGCCACGCCCACACGCGCGCGCGCAGACCCGCGGCCGACCACGCCTCTCAGGAGGCCTGGATTGGCCAGACTGAGTACTCTACAGCCAATGGCGTCCGCCTCTGCCCTCGGCCGCGCCCCCTCCCGAGACGCGGGCGCGTGGCCGCACCGTGCCTCCGGTGCGCGCTCCAGGTTCCCCGCCCCCTTCGTGCGCGCTGTTTCCCCGCGGCCGCTGCCGCCGCCTGTAACCTGCGCCGCCAGGATGTGGAAAGGGGGCTGACGTCGAGTCCAGATGTGGCCCCGGCCCCGCCCATCCCCGGGGCCGGTCCGCCCACACTGAGCCGCGGCGCGCACGGCGGCTGTCCCGCCTGCCATAATGCGCGGTGAAGGTGCGGCTGCAACTTGCCGGGGTCATCCCTAACGTCGCCGCTCGACATCCTTAGGACAGGCCGGCCCTGACGTCGCGCGCACCCCTCTGGTCCGCGCCCCCCATGCGCTCAGTCTCCAGTGCCCCGCCGGGAGGACGCGGAGCCGCGCGGGTGACGGCACAGGCGGTTGCGCGCCCAGCCTAGCCCAGCCCAGCCCGAGGAGAGGGCGCGCCGCGCCCCCGCCCCCCGTCGCTCTCCGGAGGCCGTGGGTGCGGATGCGCCGCTGACGACTCGCAGCGAGAGCATTGCCGCCCGCCCGCCGGCTGGAGCCGTCAGCATGGCAGCCGCCGCCTATGTGGACCACTTTGCCGCCGAGTGCCTCGTGTCCATGTCCAGCCGCGCGGTAGTCCATGGGCCGCGGGAAGGTCCCGAGCCCCGGCCCGAGGGCGCGGCTCCGGCCGCCGCCCCCACACTGGCCCGCGCCGACGAGCGCCGCGACGGCAAGGACAGCACCTCCCTCTTCGTGGTGGCGCGGATCCTAGCGGATCTCAACCAGCAGGCGCCGGGGCCCGGCCTGGTGGAACGCAGAGAAGGGGCAGCTGCCCGCAAGGCGAGGACCCCTTGCCGCCTGCCGCCAGCGCCCCCCGCACCGCCGCCCGCGCCGCAGCCCTCCTCCCCCGTCCGGGAAGGCGCGCCGGCCGCACCCCCCAGCCCCGTGTGGAGCGAGCCCGACCCCGAGGCGGGATTGGAGCCCGAGCCGGGCCCCGCGGGGAGCGGCGAACCCGGCCTGAGACAAAGGGGTCGGCGGGGCCGGAGTCGCGCGGACCTCGAGTCCCCGCAGAGGAAGCACAAGTGCCACTATGCGGGCTGCGAGAAAGTTTACGGGAAATCCTCGCACCTCAAGGCGCACCTGAGAACTCACACAGGTCAGTGGGGCAGCCAGGACGCCGCGAGAGTGCGGACTGAGGACTGCGCGGGGCCGGCCACGCCCCCGGAGGTGCCGGCGGGCTGGGGCCTGGGCAGGGCGTGGGGACCCGAGTGCGGGGAGCCGTGAGCGGGGCGCATCTCCGCCTCACCCCTACCCCCCGCGGCCAGCCTCGTGAACCGCGTGACGGGCTCCGGGGCTCTTGCAGCGGGCGCCTGCCCGGCGACCGCGCCCCCGCCGGGCACGCCCCCTCCGGGCTCCTGGGGCGGGGCCGCGGGGGTGGATGTCGTCATCGGGGCTGGGGGCGGGTACCCAGCCCATCCCGCCCAGGCCCGGGGGTGGCGCGGGCAGGTGCGCTACTGCTGGCGGGGGGCTGCGGGAGGCGCTGGCGATGGAGGGCAGCCTGGGCTCTCAGAGCCGGGAGTGGGTGACCTGCTAGTCCGTCGCTGACCCCTCCCCTGGCCACCGGGCGCGCGCTGGCGAGGGGAGGGACCGGGCCGGGCGCGCGGCGGGCGAAGTTCACGCGGGGACAGGGCTCCCTGCAGCCACTCGGCACATTCTTCGCTCTCTTCCTGTAATTTTTCCAGCGCTCTAAGGTTTAATTTGTCGTAACCGGAGCTAATGGCGGTCCCGGATCCCAGTTCCCCGCCCGGAGCTCTTTGTGGGAGCCCAACCCATCCGGCCCGCGGGGGCGCGCCGGGCCGCAGGGGCTGAGCTGGCGGGCGGCGCTTTCTCTGGAAGGGAGCGCCCTGCCCACCGCCGGTCTGTCTGTGCCGGTCTCCTCCAGGCCAGATTCTCCCTTGACCCGCGGCTGGTTGCAGGCCGATGGCACCTGCGGGAGGGTAGCGGGCTGAACCTGCAGCCGGGGCGCTGTGGTCGGCAGCTCGCTCCAGTAGATCCGGGCCTCCACTTAGCACCTCTTGGGCGGATACTTAGTTGATTCGTTTGTGAAAGTTCCCCTCCCCCTTATTTTGGGTCTTAACACAATGTTGCAAACATTAGTTGGTGTGTTTCCCTTGAGTTCGCGGGACCTCTTCTGTAGCACTTAACTTTTTCCACTTTTGAGTCGGGGGTTCGTAGTCAAAATAAGCCCGTTATTTTGTTACCAGGGGTTGTAGTTTCTTGTTGCTAAAGTAGTTAACCTGCCCAGTAAAAAACACAAAAAGAAACTGAAGCGGTCGAGCTCAAAGGCCCTCTTCTGGCACGTTTGGAACCGAGCGTGCCCGAGCTCTGCAGGCGTCGAGTCTGGGGGTTCTCGGGTGAGCTTTAGCCACAGACGCTGCCCCCGGGGTCCCGGCCCCTTGGTGTGGCCCCAAACCACGTGGCAGGTTATGGGGTGAAGGCCGGGCCATTTCTAGGCATTCTGGGTCAGAATTGATGTTGTGTGATGGAGGTGGGTGGGGTTTGTCTGGGGTTCTCTGTTCTGCTGGGGCGAGGGACGGGTG
>NW_008353482.1:2441608-2528222 GCF_000622305.1 Nannospalax galili | reverse complement strand
GGTGGGTGGGGAGGGCGGGTCCCGGAGGTTTTCCTCTTTGGCTCGCCCTCTCTTTCGGGCTCAGCTGGCACTGAAAAGGCATCTAGAGGCGCTGGGGACCGCATCCTCCTTTCGGGGGGAGGCTTGGAGTCCCTCAAGGCAGGTAGAAGAGGACCGAACAAACCTTTTTTTTGAGTATCAGTAGTTTGCTATAAGGTCTGTTTTAAGACTAGGCAACACGTTCCGCCCTCCCGGGGTGTAGAGATAGAGGGAGATCCCACCTCCTGGGTTCCTGTGGGTGTGAGGGCCTCCTGGAGAGCGGGTGCTAAACTGCGTTGTATTTGGTACCGGGTGATTATGATGATGGGAATTGCACATCTCAAACACCTGCCTCGGGACGTATTCAGCTAGTCTAGGGCAACCACGGGAAGCCGTTGCCAGCCCCTTCGGGGTGTGCAGAGCTTAAGTAACTCACCTTCACAGGATTATCTGGGAATTTGCTGGGGGTGGGGCACAGAAAAGAGAATCCCGCCGGATGGTTCTTAGACACTTGGGGTTTCCCTATAAGCCTTGCCGCTGGTATGGTTGTGGTTTGGTTTGTAGTATTCTGGGGGTCTCCTGACATGAGTGAATATTACAGCCACTGTAGCCAGCCTGCTGCTCTGTACTGTTTTGCTCTATGACTAGTAAGGTGTTCGAAGGCCTCTGGGTGGTTTGATGACATGTGCGCTGAACACCTGGAATCTCTTTTGGGGGAAAAAGAGGCCATGTGTGGGAGGGCTTTTGGGAAGTGCAAGGATTCCTCCCTGGGGCTCTCCTGTTTTTTTTTTTTTTTTTCCTAATATTTTACTTGTTATTTTTATTTTACATGTATAAGTGTATTGCCTGCATGTTGTGTATGTAAATGCTCTCCTGTCATGCCATGCAGTGGAGGTCCAAAAAGGATGTCAAATCCCCTGGAACTGGAGTTATGGAGTTAGGGATGGTAGTTAGCCACCACGTGGGTGCTGGGAACTGAACTGGGTCCTCTGCCAGAACAGCTAGTGCTCTTAACTGCTGAACCATCTCTCCAGCTCCATCTCTTGTGATCTTGCTTGCCCACCTCATCACCTTTTTGCAGAGCTGCCCCTCCTGCCCCTCCTCCCAGTAGTTGATCTGTGAACCATTGCCCTCTCACATTTCTATAGTTGCTGATGTTACAGCAAATGCATAAAACAAAGAAATGCTGCAGCATAAGCCACAGACTTGGGAAATTTGCTAAGCATAGTTTTTGGAGCCTGAGGAGGTTGAGGAGAAAAAGTGAGGACTTACAGAAGGCCTAGTCTCTTGAGCATCTGGAGAGTCCTACATGGCTGGCAGGCCTTCAATGGATGGTCGCTCAATCTTCACAGAGACATCCTGAATACATTCCTACCTATTCCCACAAAGAATGTTTTTAAAATGATTTTGTGCCTTGTTTTCCTTCGAGCACCCAGGACCAAAAATGTCCCTGTGTGTGCTGCCTGGGCTGGGCCACTCAGTGGCTCTGGGGCCCTATGAGAAAGGTGAGCATAGTGTTGAGCATAGACCTTCTCCGTAGACCTGAATGAGGTTCCTGGTCATGTTTGAGACAGTGGGTGGGAATAGAGTAAGACTGATCTCAGCTGTTGCCTACTGAAAAGTTACCTTTTCCACTGAAGCAGAGATTTGATATGCATATGATTCTTGGGACAGGGTATTTCAGCTTCCTCCTAACATATACTCTGACCTCAGAACCTCATTTTCAAGATGTTGCTGGCCCCTCTTCTCATGGGTAATCTCTGACACAGCTGCTGAGGAGGAAGCAACCTCTCAGAGCAGTGCCAGCCTCCTTGATAGGCAGCCCTTTGTCCAGTAACATGACTAAGCCAGTGGCTCTGGGCCCTGACCCCTCATCCCAGACTGCCAGTGGCCTCTGTCGAACCTTCTCAAACATCTCAGAGGGGCTGTTCCACAGCTACCCTCTGCTACTTGCACTCTATGCCCCTTTCCAGGCCTCCTCCATGGATTTGAATGTGTGCATACCTGTGCAGCCACATAGACATTTGCAAATGCATGAGTAGGATCCTCTGCAGGGTTGGTTCCACGTGTTTGCTTAGACAGCTTTATTCTTTGTGACTGTAGGGTGTTCCGAGTTATCGTGGGTTATGTGGCCATAACTTAGGTAATACCCATTGACTACACAACTGTATGTCTGGTTTGGGTTCTGTTGCTTCCAGCTGTGCACAGTGTGCTCTGGTGCGTGACTGTCTTGATGCAGAGGAGCTGGCAATTTTGTGGAGACCTGGAAGTATTACTAATGGTGACCATTATAGCACATGTGAGGGCTACTCTGTTGGCCTGAAAGACGTTGTTTTTGAAGGAGCTAGCTGCAGTTTCAGGTCTCCCCTGTGCAGAGACCTGCAGTGTCACCCTATCTTTCAAAAGTTTTTCCTTCTAGTTCTCATTTAGCTCGTGTGAGAGCATTAGAAGCAGATCCACATTGGGACCATTTGAAGCAACACCAGCAGAACCAGGGTTACCCACATACCTCCTTAGTTCTGGCTTCCCAGGCCTTGGGAGTGCTCATTTGGTGCTCAGTCCCTGTGACATGTGTGCTTCCCTGTACAGCAGCCACATGGCTGTCAGGGGACTGGGGTGTCTTGACAAGCAAGAGGAAGCCATAGGCTAGAGTTCAGTTCATTAGAGGCCTAGGATCTGGGTACACAATGGCGATCTTCCAGAGAGGGGCCATGAAGTACACTCATCAAAATGAGCTTGGGTCAGCCTCTCAGCTCCTAGGTCCACTTGTTTTGCTGCCTTCATAACTTTCATCCTGTGGTTACTTCTAGATGCATGAAGTACACTCATCAAAATGAGCTTGGGTCAGCCTCTCAGCTCCTAGGTTCACTTGTTTTGCTGCTAGCAAATCAAAGGGACAAGGGTGAATTTCCTCCCATAGCTGCTAAAGATAAGAAGGAAACAAGGAGTAAGTTAGTAACATACATACATTTGCATATATGTATTTAAGCATATACCTGAAGAAACCTACCGAGCACATACATGATCAAGACGCCAATGGGCTGTCTGTGGAGGGACATGTACTTCCAGCAGTCCTGGGGCCTGCTGTAGAAGACCATGTTACAACATTTTTCTGAGATTTTCAGATACCAGCATATTAAAGCATGTCTAATTTGTGCTTTAAGAAGGCAGTCTAAATGTTTTTTTTTAAAAAAAAACTTCTAGAATGGGGCTAGGCGTGAAGGACGAGGAAGACAGATATCCATGAGTTCAAGGCCAACATGGTCTACAATAGTGTGTTCCTGGCCAGCTAAAACTATATATTGAAACCTTGCTTGAAAGAAAAGCAAAAACACCTTTTGAGTAAGTAGTACCCTCAGCTCTCAATCATATCTCCCAGACTGCATGCCTAGATGCTAGTAAGCATTATCAATCATCTTGCTTTATCGGTGTATAAAAAGTTACTTAATTTTCAAAAGGACCCTAGGAGACTCAGACTGTTGCTGTTGTTTTATTTCTTTGTGATACTTAGGGTCAAAACTAAGTGTGCTAGGCAAACACTGAGCTGAATCCTCATTCCTGTTTTACTTTTATTTCAAGCCAGGGGCTCTTCCTGTAACTCAGGTTGGCATCCAGCTTTGAATCATCCCACCTTAGCTGGGATTACTTAGCTGGGATGTGCCAGGTGACTCAAGTGGGTTAATATCCACACAGCTTGTGTGTGTGGGGTCAGAGTTTGCACTTGGGCAGTGTGCTTGAGTTGAACATAACTACTATGTGCCCTTTGCCACTCCTCTCAGACCTGTGTTCTGGGTGACACAGGTAAGAAGGCACCTTGGTAGTAGAAGGCTGCTTGTCTTATTTCCACCTACATTTGCATGACTGGTTAAGTGCTAAGGACTGGGACAGTGAGCTCCCATGTGGTCTTCTCCAGACTGACCAGTTCCCTAACACCTAACCACCCTCTGCTTCCTCTCTGTCTCCAGGCTCTTTATATGTACAGTCTGTATTCAGTTTCTGTGAGGATTCCCTAAATGTCCCGTCTGAGTAACACACATTGTCCTCAGCTGTCCTGTCTCTAAAGCTACCTTTAGTGCTGAGTAGTATATCTTCTGACCATTGATGTTTTAAGGATGGAATCCAATTGTCCTGGAGAACATCCCATAATCTAGACTGATTTGATTTCTCACAGTGTAGCTTAAAAAATTTTGATCAGAGCTGAGCATGGTGGTGCATATGCAGCCTTTAATACTAGGACTTGGGAGGCAGACAGGGAGACCCTGTCTCAATTAAAAAAGTTTTGATCAACATCATGTCATAAATGATGGTGGGCATTTCTGTCACTAGAGCTGGCAGGGCCAAGGCTGTCAGTTTCCTTCTCTGGATCACATGGTTAAGGTGAGTGGTTTCTTTCAGGTCCCTACTGTACAGAGATATTTTCTTGATGATAATCAACTTGTGAACTCTGATGCTCTGAGACTGGCTTGCTGGAGAGGCAGGGTGTCACCTGCTTGTGTTAAGGCAGATACACAGCTGTCTACTTCTTTGCATACCCTTGGTTGCTTTCTGTATCATCTTCTAAACACACTTGACTGAACAAGTATTGGGGCTTTGGGGGTGCTGCTTTGGATGACTTTTAAAAAATATTTTTAGCTGCGCATGGTGGTGCACACCCTTAGTCCCACCCTGCACTTGGAGGCAGAGGCAGGCAGATCTGTGTGAGTTCAAGGCCAGTCCGATCTACAGTAGTGAGTTCCAGGCCTGCTGAGGCTACAGGGAGGCCCTGTCTCAAAAAGACACATACACACACACACATTTTTATTTTATGTGTATTGTCTGCATATGTGTCATGCAATGCCTGTGAAGGCCAGAAGAGGGCTTTTGGATTCCTGTGGAACTGGAGTTACAGGTGATTGTTAGCCACCATGTAGGTGCTGGGAATTGAATTTGGGTCCTCTGCAAGAGTAGCCTGTACTCTTAGCTGCTGAGCCATCTCTCCAGCCCCTGGATGGCTTTGAAAGTCAAAGGTCATCTTGAGGGAGCTTTAGGCACTGCCCCAAACAAATACACCAGAATTTACTCCTAATGAAAGTGCTTCCCAGGTGTATTTTTTAGCCAGCTTGAAAGGTAGTTAGTTGGTAGTGTTCTTGGCCAGCCTTCCTATGCCCTCACTTGGCCTGTTATTGGATCTGAACCGTTCCTATCACCAGCACCTATAAGGTCCTGGTGAGACTCCATGTGCTTTCAAGGGGAAAAACACCCTCCTGTTCCCCCCCATACCCCTAAGTCTAGGTTTGTTTTTTTTTCCTTTCACAGCCCCAAATGGGATTATTTTCTTGAGAAATCAATTTCCTATCAAAGTGGGAATTTCTTTCCAGCTTGGCAGTTCAGAAATAGGCTATGACCTGTGAACAGAATTAAGGTGTTAAAACAGCTGCCACTCAGCCCCTAGGCATAGAGTGGAGAAGACTAGCCACTGTGGTAGGCCAGCATAATGCGGACCTGAACTCCAGCTTTTGTCTCTCACTGGACAGGAATTGGACACAAGGCACTACGGAAGCCAGCAGAATGTTCACTCAAACAAAAGCTGTGCCTTTAACCCCTTGTATGTCCATCTACTTACGGAGAGATATGTACATACATGTATACATATGTACATGTAAATGTGATATCCAAATTGTATCTGAGCCAGGCATCCAGATCTGGAGCATGATGGCTTTGTGGATCCTCTGCTTTCTACTTCTGCATTAGGTCTTAGGGTCCACCCACACCCCCAGCAACTTGTGGATGAGCTCCTCCCTCCCCCTAGAGTCTGTCCTTGCTGTTTTTTGAGACTGGGTCTTGGTATTTAGCCTAGGTTGGCCCCGAACTCAAGCTCCTCCTCAATACTGGTATTCATACCCAGCTACTTGTAGTGGCTGGCTCCTGTGTTTCCCATCGTGCAGACACTGCTCTTCATGCAGGGCAAGGTAGTGAACACCATTTGCTTTTGACATTGTATGTGCTGTGTGTGGAACATTGTACTATGTATGTGTGTGCATTTGGTGGAACACAGCATGGTACCAAGGGCCAGAAATGCATCCTTGGTAAGCCCCTCCTTGCCAATATTGTTCTGGACAAACCAAACCAAGAGCACACTTCCAGGCTTTTTTTTTTTTTTTTTTCTTGAAGGGGGGCATCTATTGTTTTCCCCTTTTGAACTCCATCGCACAAAAACACTTGCTAACCAGGAACTTGGCCACGCTTTATGGCCATTGGCCAGTGTGTCCCAAGGTGACCTGCTTAGAAAAGCTCTGAGGCTTGATGCCTCAGATTAAATGTCCTTGTACTGTTGCCACAGGGTGTGGGGGACAGGGCACAGGCTTATCTCCTTGGAGCCAGAGCCCTGGGTACATCATGAAAGAACTTTGCAAGACATGGGGATCCAAATTAAAAGTCATTCACCAGGGCTAGGGGTGTGGCTCAGTGTAGACAAGGCGCATAGCTTTGTGTGAAGCTCTAGGTTTGATCCGCAACAAAAGAGTCACTTAAAGAGTCAGTGGCTTAGTGACTCCTCTGGGCTCCTGTCTTGAGGGGACTTCTAAAACTGGTGCTTTGGCGTGTCTCCTGTGGACAGAAGTTTGGCAGCAGCAAGAGAATGACATAGGCTTATCCTGCCCCTGACCAGGTTGATAGCACAGGTACAGAGGGTTCAGCAAGACAAGGGCCCTGGATATGGTCTCCTTTCAGTTTTTTGGAGAACCAGCAGGTAACCTTTGGGGGTATGCAGTTCTTCCCTGTTGCAGCCCTCTTCTGGAAGTGCGCTGAACCTATGAACACAGCAGCAACCCCCAGGGGTCCTTGGGGTTTCATATGTGGGATCCCTGTGTGTGAGTGGGGGGTGGGGGTGCTGCTCCAGCTCGTACTGACTCCAGGGTCATTCTGTTGCCACGCCTGAGTATATGTCAGGCCATTGATAAACAGGAATGTCCTGCTCTTATAAATTCCTTCTCTGAGCTTCTCACTTGTACTCTTGTGTATATGCTCACTAAAAAGAGAAAGAATAGACTGGGAGATGGTTCAGTTGGTAAAGGCCTGCCATGCAGGGCTCTGAGTTTGGTTCTCCAGAACCTCTGTGAATAGGAGATCCCTGAATCTCATTGGCTACCCAACCTAGCTGAATCTGAGGGACAGGTTCAGTGAGAAACCTTGTCTCAAAAAAGTAGAATTCAATCAAGGAAAAACACCAGAAGTCATCTTTGGGCCATCACTGGTGCCCACATGCACATGCACACACTTATACAGAATATACCACATGCATAGTACACACAAAATGCAAAAGGGGGTGGGGAAGTGAACCAATACAGGGAGCTTGGCTTGGTCCTAGCGGTGGGTGGTAAAGTTATGGCAGAGCAGGAAAGGGGGTTGTGCAAAGAAGCCCAGGAAGGAGATAGAAAGCACTTGTGCTGGCAGACCAACTCCCAAGTTACCCAAGACACAGAGGGGCCCAAAGGCACAGATGCAGAAGATGGTCGGCCTAGAGTTGTAGGGAGTAGTACGATGCTCTCTAGGCCCTTGCCTGGGGAGCCACTCAGAGCCAAGCCTGGTTCTTGTCTCAGGCCTGGGACTTAGGGTTGGGCATCGGGGGTGTACCTGGGCTTCTCTCCAATCGCAAACCCCTCACATGTTCTTTGAACAAGGATGGTAAGTGTGAGTTAATTACATAGTTGCCAGTCACGGGAGTCTTACCACATATGTAAAGTGACTGCAGTCTGGCCCTGGGCAGGCTCTCTGTTGTCTTGGCCCATGCTTCCCTAGTCTGTTGTCTTTCCCTTGTCCTCACCTCCACCCCCAAAACCTTGGTTTGCCTACTCCTAGCCATGTCTTTCCCATGGTTATTTTCCAGGTGTCCTGGGTGACATTGAGTTCTTCACCCTGTCACAGAGGTACCAGTCTCAGAAAAGGTTTCCCTTCGCTGTTTTTGTCCTGTCATCCAAGTGCGATTGCAAGCAGAGGTACCTGTGGTAGTGGAACCCTCAGGGACTCTGGGCCCCTGTGTACTGAGGATAGAGTCCCACATTCCAGAGTGCCCCTTTTTGCAGCTTGGCCTGACATCCTGTGCCTTCTTCCTGAGTCCTGGGCTTTGCAGAATGCCACTATGTCAAGACTCTACACTAGTCTTTGTGGAGGATGTGGCTGGCCTAAAGAAAACGCTGGCAGTGCCCCCACCCCCCAGTCACTGGCATGGTGCTGTAGTTTGCCAACAGCTGATTTTCCTGAGCTAGTGTCAGGCCTGTAAGACCAGGTTTTGATGTGAAGCTGCCCCAGTGACGGCTGGCATTTTGCTTTGGATAAATTATGCCACTTACAAGTTCAAATTCTAGTGTTTGAAAAGCTTCAACCATTATTTTCCTTTCCCCAGTCTTCTCCTTGCTTTGAAAAATCATCTTCTTCATCATCACCACCACCACCATCATCATAAATATTATTGCAGTACTAGAGATTGAACCCAGAGTTTTGTCTGTGCTAGGCCAGTGCGCTTCCACTGAGCCACATACCAGCCTTTTTTTGTTGTTCTTATTTTCTCAAGTTCTCCCTTGCCTTTGAACTTGGGATTCTCCCGCCTCAGCCTCCCAAAGAGCTAGAATTATAGGCCTGCACCACATCTGGTTCTTGTCTTGATTTATTAGCCTGTTTTGAATTCCCTCGTCCAGTTACAAGTGGACATGACCTTGAAATAAAGAACATTTGTGGGTGTGTGTGGATGTGCCTATGTGCTTGTGTGTGTGCGCACATGTGTATACATACACACGTGGGCAGCCATTCAGCCAACACTCAGGACAATTGCTTCCCGGGAGGGAAGCCAGCCACAAGATGTCTGGCAGCTGTGCAAGCTGCAGCAGGAATGTTGTTGTGGCGCCATGAACCCCAGTAGGTTACATCACCACAAGCTCGATGCCCTGTAAGAGCAGGATAGGAGGGAGCAGTGTGCCCTCCCAGCAACTGAGCTGGAGGATGCTTGTTCCCTATCCCTCTGGGCCTCCTCACAGATTGGGGTTGGGGAGGTCGGTGGCTGGTGAGTGGACAGGACTTGAGCCCTGGCTGTTCAGCTGAGGGCACAGTCTGGGCATATCTACCCTTCATGTTCTTGTACTCTGAACCTGAGCTGTTTCTAACCTGGCTTCAGGGTTTTCCAGCCCCAGGAGCATGACCACAGGGGGCTGAGGGAGAGAGACTGAAGGAGCCTTTCCTTTGTGCTGTAGGTGGCTTAGCGTGGGAGACCCACAGACCTGTCAGGGAGGCTGTGGTTTCCTCCTTCTGCCCTCTGGGGACACCCTGGCACCCATCCTGTGGGTTTTGGGAGGTGACTTGGTTGGCTGTTCCTGGTCACAACAGGGTCCTCCCACACAGAACTGGAGGTAAACACTGGGTTGCTGTGACAACCAAGCTAAGCTGGGGCTCCAAGTGCTCCTGGCTAGAGAAGCTTTCATTGTCTCAAGTTTCTAGGATGGGTTTCAATTTGATTTTTTTTTTTTTTTAATTAACAAGTATGACTAACATCAAAATGCCTGACCTGGTTCCTCTAATTTCTTAATAAACATTTATATTCCTTTTATAGGAGCAACATTTTTGTGATTCATTGACTTTTTCTTTTAGGCTGGCCAGGCAGAGTGGGCGGCAAGGAGGGCACCCCACTGCTGACAGCTGGCACAGCCTCAGGCTGTGGAGTGCTGGCCAAGGGCCAGGAACTGGGAGTGCTTACGTAAACACCACACCAGGATTTTATTGGCTTTGAGGCTGATTAAGTTTCATGGAAAATTTTGGGGGAGCTGCTTCTCTTCTGGAGTGCTCAATTGCCCGTAAGTGGAACTTTCAGAGGCCAAGAGCCACCTTCCCACCCAGTGCCACCCTCCTGGAGGAAGATAAGGTGTGACTGATTTTACACCTCAGTAGTGCAGATGATAGTTGTGTTTGCTGTTAAACTCTAACTGCTCCTACAGGCAACCTGGCAGCCTGGGCCAGCTGCATCTGGCTGGGTTCTCCTGACTGTTGGTGGAGGTGTCCCTGTGGGAATGCCCCAGACTGTGAGTGGACTCAGCAGCAGGTTTTCAGGCCTCATGTTTTGCTGGGCTTCTCTGCTCAGCTTAACTGTATCACTTTTGTAGAGAGAGTTTCATGCCCCAACAAGGAGCCAGGTGAGTATGCAAGAAAGCTTTAACTTCATGTTCTGACCAGTAGGGCTGACTCAGGTCACCTGGTGGGTGGTGTGCCCAGTGTGGTATTCTGCAAAAAGCATCCTGTCTGTTGGCTTGTTTCTAGGCTTCCCTCATCATGGTCATGTGGGGCCCCAGGGGTCCCTTTCCATGGCTCATGCATGCCAAGGTGGCTGAACTGCCTAATGGGCCCTTTTTCCTCTGCCCTCAGGGCCAGCCCTGGGTGTGGACCTGCCAGGAAAGCCCCTCCCTGTGACAGTTGCTGTGGGTGTGTGCCTGCATACATGGGGCAGGGCCCCCAACCCTGCATTGATTTCAGGATCAGTTCTGGCTTTACTTTTCCAGTTTGAGATTCCCAGTTGTGCCAGGTTTCTCTGTAGAATGCTGCTGCCCCTCAGCAAGGGTCAAGCCCCTAGGTACATGGCTGATAAAACCCCTTCCCACCCTACTTGTCATCCTTGCTGTGTAAGGCGGAGATTGTCTTCTTAACATGACCCCTTTCAAGGATTTATGGAGGATTGTGGGTGTGTGTGTGGTGTGTAGAATTTTCTTCAGAGTGTTGGAAAAACAGTTCAACCTAGAGTTGTTGACATAGTATTGGAGAGTGTCAAAGGACCCTAAGGCATGACATGGTAGAGACTTTTTGCTTGCAATGTGTAATGGCTAGTGGTATGAGGTTTGGACTTTGAGCCTGTTGTAATTGCTATCTCTCTTCCTGGACATCTGTGAAATTTGGCTTCATAGATGGTGTATTTTAAAAGCTCTTAGTGTTTTAAAAAATATTTTTAAGGCCAGGTGTGGTGGTGCACACCTGTAGTCCCAGCACTTGGGAGGCAGAGGCAGGCAGCTTTTTCACAATTGGTGGTGCACACCTTTAATCCCAGCACTTGGGAGGCAGAGGCAAGTGGATCTCTGTAAGTTCAAGGCTAGCCTGGTCTACATTGTGAGTTCTAGGACAACTGGGGCTACAGGGAGACCCTGTCTCAAAAAGGCAAAAAAAAAAAAAAATATTTTTACATTTGTGTGTGTGTGTGTACACACATGCACTTTCTACAGTGTATGAGTAGAGGTCAAAGGAAAACTTCAGGGTGTTGTTTCTCGCCTCCTATACCATGTGGGTTCTGGGAATTGAACTCAGGTTGTCAGGTATACCAGCAAGTGCCCTTACCCACTGAGCCACCTTGCTAGCTCTCAATGTTTTCTTTTTATTGGAGCAATGTTCTCTGGGTTTGTTTGTGCTTTTTTGTTGATTTTTTTTTTTCTTTTTGAGAAACTCTTATGTAAACACCAGAGCTACTGCTACCTTTAGCTACTGATTATCAGTGAGGATTGTTGCTAGTCACTTTTAAAATCCGAGCTGGAATTGCTTTCCTCTTCTCTGTCATCCCCTCTTAATAATGTAAATGATACCAGGACTGCATAAAAGCAACATGCAAATGTGTTAACTCAATCTTTTTTTTTTTTTTGAGACAGGGTCTCCCTAAAGCCCCAGATGTCCTGGAACTCACTGTGTAGACGAGGCTGGCCTCCATCTTACAGGGATCCACCTGCCTCTACTTCCTGAGTGCTGGGATTAAAGGTGTTCCTAATCATTTAAGACAGAATAGCATACTGATAAAGGGTGCCTGGCTTTGGGGTAGGAGCAGGCTGAGTACTGCTTTGGATTTTCATCTGTAATTTGGGTCTGTCCTAGTTCATTTTCTATTGCTATTATAAAACACTGACCAAAACAACTTGGAAGAAAAGGTTTATTTCATCTTACTCTTTCCAAGTGACAGTCCATCATTTATCCAAGCCATGGTAGGAATTTAGAGGCAGGAACTGAAGCACAGACCATGGAGGAATTCTGCTTACCAGCTTGCTTCTTCCTCTGGCTTGCTCAACTGCTTTTCTTATATAGCCCAGCAATGGCATCGCCCACAGTGGACTGGGCCCTCTCATATTACTCAATGATCAAGAAGATGCCTCACAGTCATGCCCACAGGCCAGTCTGATAAAAGAAGTTCTCTAGTTAAGGTTCCCTCTTCCCAGGTGTGTCAAGTTGACAACTGAAGCTATCTAGCACAGGGTCTGTCTGAGGAGCAGAGGAGAGAATGACCAGGACACCCAAGAAGGGTTTGTTGGTGTCCTTCCTCACCCCCCACCCATGCGTGTTTGTGTGTGTGTGTGTATGTATGTGTGTGTGTGTTAGCCTGCAAAAGTAGAATTTCATGTCCTGCAGTTTTATCCACAGGCACCTAGGATGGACATTTTTGCCCCTTGTCGTGCCCCTGCATCCTTATGACCTCCTCTGAGCCTGCCCTCCCAGAGCCACCCTGTGGCATGGAGCATGGCATGAGCCTCACTGCAGTGTATTTTAGGTACACAGCCTCAGCTTCTGTCTGTGAAATGACTACCTCCAGGGTCTAACTACAGCAGTAAGAATGGCAAGGCCCCATGAGTGTCCTTGTGTTGCTATGGAGCCTCAGTTGCTAGAGTGCTGAGCTATGCTCAGAGTAGGGAGTGGCAGGCAGCCCCATCGCAGGTAAATCTTGTTTACCAGGTAATGGAGACCTCCCTGGTACCTGCAGGTTGTACTCGGCTGGACTAATTAGCAGAAGCAGCTGAACTGAGTCCTCAAGGTGAAAGGCTTGGTCCACTGGTCACCAGAGCATTTCTGGACAAGCCATGAGGCCAGTCCCTTCCATGTCATAGTTTTGGATGCTTTTCACAGCAGTAGGAAGCTATACCAGCTCCACCCAAAGAGAAACTGTCCTGAGTTCAGGTGTGCTCAGCGCAGGACTTTGCACAGTATACAGGCCTGTTCTTCAGGGAGGCCAACACCCTCTAGAGGTGCCCCACATCCCTCCTGGGGTCTAGGTGCCACTTTGAATTTTGTTATCGACAGCCCTTCACAGTTTAAGAACCCCAGAAATCCTGGTCGTAGAAACTGGCTTCTCTAAGAACAACTTTGGAGGTCTTGGAGTGGCCCACCTCTACTGTTAGCATGTGGACATGAGCTACAGGGACCCCCCCCCCCGCATTGGGTGATAGAGTTGTGGCCTTACTGGCCTGCTCTAGTTTGAGCAGGCATTCCTCTTGTTGACAGAAGTAATTTCTTTTGCGAGCATTTCTCTTTAAGAGCACATGCATGCGCGTGCGCGCGCACACTCACACACTCACACACTCACACTCTCTCTCGTTATTTTCCCCTCCCTTTCATTTTCTTTTTTGGAGCAGCAGTTCTGTTTGCAAATATGAGAATTGTTTCCTAAAGGGAAGCCCGGAAGCATTCTTGAGGCTGGCTCTTCAGCTCTAAACCATCACGCTTTCTTACCTCTTTCCTGCTTTCTCGGCATCTTTGTGTAAGTGTATTTGGCACGAACACACTTCCTGTGTGATCTGGGTGAACGTGGTGAATAACTATAAATAAAAACGTGGCCTGCCTTTCTCTTGCCCTGCATCTGATTGTTCCAGAGGATATCTATAACCTGCCAGCTTATAGAGCTGATTTCCTAGGTGGAGGAGTGGCTCTTCCTGGGACATGAGGTGTCCTTGGCCTCTTGCACTGGCCAGGCCCCTTTGCTTGAACAGAGGAAGACACGGAGGCACACATGCGTTCCTGTGCCCTGTTCCTGTGGTCTGTGGGAGTTTCTCTTCCCTCTTTGGCATTGAGTCTTGGAGTGTTCCCCTAATCAGGGGTCTGTCCTGAACCTTGCATCAAGCCGCTGCTTATGTGTCTGTTTGACACTACCTTGGGAGAAGCAGTGGCAAGGCCCATGGTGGCTACATTTGGGTGTCCTGCAGACCACAGAAGTGGATATGCTCCAGCCCTGACCACAGGGGTAGAAAAGTGAAGCCCGGAGGCTGTTGGAGCAGAGGCATGCAGGATGGACTCCCATCTCCCAGGCAGCCTCCTGCATCTGCCTGTGAACTATGTGTGCCTAGGCCATGTGCTGTCCCAGGCCTTGCCTCTAGCCTTTGTCTCTAGTAATTGGACGGAAACTGGCAAGATATGGAGACCAGTGGGGGGCTTCTGGCCTTCTGTGAGGACCAGCAGGTGGAGCCTGGTGCTAATGGGCCTTGGCAAGGACCAGGTGTCTACCCATGAGGTACCACCCTAATCCATAGAAAGCTGACCTGGATTTCATAGGTAGGATCCAATGAAACTACAAAAAATGGCCTGGAAATGTTTTCTGCTTAAACTGCCAACAGCTAGGCTCAGGCTTTGCCATCAGCAGACACAGCACAGCAGTCTAATCTCGTAGGGCTCCTCAAGAAGGTCTGAGTGGGTGGCCTGCAGGCACCCTGGACCCCAGTGCAAGGAATTAATCTACCTGGACTCCTTAACAGGCACAGTAGGTCCTGAGGCCTCTGCCTTCTTCATCTTGGAGCTGGCCCTCTGTATAGTTCCCAGCTTGGGGACAGCTCTTGCTCAGTTCAGCCTGTGTCTTTGGTTGTGTGTAGCTAGTCTTTATTCCTCATGAGACTGACTGCCACTGCTCACAGAGGCCTGTGAGCCACACTTTACTATGGCTGGTACCTTGTTTGTGGTCAGTAAATAAAATGCTTGTGTATAAAAGGCCTAGCTGTCAAAGATGCATGTGGCTTGGGGAATCATCCCCCAGTCTCAAGATAACACACTCAGTACTTACCTAGCCACCTTCCATGAGTTCCTGGTACCTACAAGACTTGGTTCCTCTTCATCTTAGATAGTGGCTCTGAGACTCAATGCCCTGCCTAACCCTCTATACTCTGAGCATGGTCCATGGCCAGGGTGGCTATGCTGTTGTGAGCCTGGTACAGGGTCTTCCCTGTCTCTGATAGGAGGGGAAGGCAGCCAGCTAGCTATAGAGTGGGGACAGAGAAGCCCTAGGTAACTAAATAGAGTTTGAGGTCTGGGCCTGGAACCCCTCAATGCCCCAGGTGTTCTGCCCATGGCATTTCTAGGAGGTGCAGCCTGGTGCCTGGCTTGGGACTGGGTATAGGCTGGGGAGGTCTGAAGGAGGTGTTTTCTAGCTCTTGGTGTTCTCCTGTTCCTTCTAAGAGTTTATACTGCAGCCTGGTAGAAGCCATTGGCTTGGGGAGAGAGATGGTAGCCAGGGTCAGCGATATAGGGTAGAGGAGGGTGGAGCTAACTTGTGGCACACACTAGGCCTGTGTGTAAATAGGTGTGTGGGTGGTGTCATTGGGCAGTGCTGGGTTGGTGACATGGGATTTTTCCACTTGTCCTCTTGAGTGTCATGAGGGGCTTGTCTTGGTTGGTTACTCTATACCTTGACTGGTTGTTTGAGGGCAATACTGGGAAGCCTATGCTCTTGTTACACTCTACCCAGCCTGGCTCTGCTCCCAGTTTCTCTCTTCTCCTGGTGCCTGACTAGAGAGTGCTGGGGGTGGAGCAGGCCCAGGCCCAAACACCTGACATCTGCACAGAGGCAAGCAAAAATGGGTCCCTGAGGGAAGTATCAATAGATCACATCCAGAGCCTGAAAAGCCTTGAGTGACTAGAGTATATGGGGTGGAAGAAGTTGAGAAAGCAAGGAAGTGAGCGTCTCTGGGCGTGCTAGTACTTTGCCATGGCCCCTTCCTTACCTTTTAGCTCTTATATCTCCAAATGAGCAGGCCTCATGTGCTCTGGGCCTGAGGACTCTTACTGCTGTTAGACTGTAGCCCAGGGGGAACTGCACCCACTCTGTTGCTGGACTGAACACATTGCTATGTGGCCTTCTGCTTTGTGTGTACCACCATGGCATGAGCACGTCATACTACATGAAGTCAGCTTGCACCAGTGAAGACAAATGATAAGCTTCAGGCAAGGGCTCGCACTCCCACCTACCACACTCCTTGTGGCCATGGCTGCACTGGTAGGATCCACATCTCCATTGTACCAAAGGAAGAGAGTACAAGTTCAGATGCCCCTATGCCCAGCACTGACCGGACCCCGGGACTGTTCTGCCCAGACATCTGGGTGATGGTCTCCACATTGGTTTGGAAGATGTGTTTGCAGCCTTCTCTTGTCCAGTCCTGTCCCCTGCAGAGTCCAGGAGGTTGGCCTCTAGAGTGGTTAACTCATCTTTGCCCATCCTGGACTTGTGTCCCTTAATTCAGGATACCCTTCCCCTATACCCCCACCCCCTATATGCTCCTTTATGATCAGTATTCTGAAAAACCTGGACTGCCTGTGCAGTAGTAAGCCCCAGGCCGCAGCTCTGCTGCTTCTCTGCTGCCTACTTCTGCTGCTTACACCTGTCAGGGGCCCAAAGCATCCTGCTGCCCACCCATGACCCTAGCCTCTGCCTTGGGTTCAGAGTACCCCTAGTAAAAGCTTGCTTAGGCACAGGGCCACAGTTCACATCTCTACCTTTTCCTGTTTGAGTCCATCACATTCATCTGGAAGAAATGAAAATGCCAGCTGTGCTGGATAGCTTTCAGTTTCTAGATGGGCATCCCAGAAACTCTGGTGAGGACATGGCTCCTCTTAGGTCCTGTATAGTCTACACAGCTCAGTAGGCATGCTGGTGGTCATTCTCACCTCACCCCAATGTGTTGGCACCTTAGAAAGGGCCTAGGGAAGTGCACAGTTACTGTAGAGCTATGTAGACCCAGGGGAAGAGACAGCCTGGGGTGTTCCAGCAGGAGCAGGCTACCCCTGAGCCTTACAGGACTGTGGTTAGTCAGGTCTGAGATAGCGCACAATGAGCGTAGTAGGTGGGAAGATGTGAGAAACTAGAGGGACACACAGGGAATTAAGGATTTGGACAGGCTTTAGGGATCAGCACAGTGGCCCCTGAGGGTTCTATCAGCAGCACCAGCTTTGTGAGGAAAAATCTTCTGTATGTGCCCCAGGAACTATGCAGGCATACCAGGGCCACTAACTTCTTTTATGGAACTCACTAGACCAGTACATCATGGGAATTGCTGTCCTCAGCATCTGTGGATGGGGAAAGAGGGATGATGGTCTTGCAAGAGCTAGAAACAAAGTTCAACTTCCAGGGGAGCAGTCAGAGGTAGCCTGAGGGTGCCAGGACAGAGGAGCTGCCTTGGCCCTTTCTGAGTGGAGGGGAGCAGTGTGATGGGAGTGGCAAGCCCTCTGGAACAGGACACACACTAGTGAGTGGGGAGGCTGGCCAAGGGCACTGCCTTGACCCTGGTGGCTTGTGATTCTGGCACCTGTTCTGTGGGGCAAGTGCTACTCCTGAGAGCTGGGAGAGACCTACAGCAGATTCCCACCAACAGGAAGCTGAGGTGGGGCTGGGCAGGGGGCAGTCTGACTGGGGAAGAAGTGGCTAAAGGAGAAGCATGCATTGCAATGGCTGGGTCCAAAGCACTGACCCACCCCATGGTGGTAACCTAAAAGACCCAGCCTCTCCATGTTCCCTCCTGGCCCCCGGGGCCCTGCTGTAGCATGCAGGTTGTGGAATGGGGACTGGCTCCATGCTATAGTACAGTTTTTTTGTTTTTTGTTTGTTTTTTTAATTTTATGTGTATGAGTATATTGCCTGCATGTATGTGAATGCACCCGTGTCATGCAATGCCGCGGAGGTCAGAAGAGGGCTTCAGATTCCCCTGGAACTGGAGTTAAGGATGGTTCGTAGCCACCATGTGGGTGCTGGGAATTGAGCCTGGGTCCTCTGTAAGAGTAGTCAGTGCTCTTAACCACTGAGCCATCTCTCCAGCCCCATGTAGTACAGTTTTAATAGAATACAAAAGGATACTCTTGGCTCCTCCTGATCACACACTCCTGAGGATAGTGTTGGTTCCCAACATAAGCAGGAGAAGCATACTTCTCACAGTCATGTCCTGGATCTCACGCTCTAGTTCTCATGGGTCTCCCTCACCTGCAGGGCTCCTGCTGCTTCTCTCTAGGCACATTCATGTCTGAGGGCTAGAGGTAAGACCCAGCCCTGAGGTTTCTTACTGGTAGAGGAGGACTCTGAAGAAGGGGATCCCTGCCTTCTTCCCCAGGTCCAGCCTGGAGCTGAGATGGACACTTAGCCTCTCTTTGCCAGTGTGACCCCGGAAGGGTTAAAGTCCAGAACTGCTTTTACAGAGTACCTGGGTTTGATTCCCAGCCCCCACATGGTGGCTACAAACCATCCTTAACTCCAGTTCCAGGGGGAATCCAAAGCGCTCTTCTGACCTCGCAGTATTGCATGACACAGGTGCACTCATACACATTAAAAAAAAAAAAGTCCACAGCAGAAGCACATGGGAGCAGAGGTGCTTCCTGCTACCCCCTGTACCTGGTTGTACACTGAAGTGATAGCAGAACATAGAGGGCTATGCTGGCAGCCCAGCCTCCTGTGCATTTTGGATAGTAGCATGCATACATGTGAGCACATATGAATATATACATGCATACATGTTTTACAGAAAGTAATAAATTTACTGCAAACCGTTTAGCTGGTACCAAAATGCTCAAAGAAATTAAGTGGTACCCACAGATTTACCTCTGGAGAGGAATGCAGTTTGGCTCTTTTCTCACTGACAACTTAGAAATAGCATGGTGATACATGCCTTAGCTATCATGAGTCAGAGGCAGGCTGGTCTCTGTGAGTTCAAGGCCAGCCTGATCTACACAGTAAGTTCTAGGCCAGACAGGGCTAGAACTTTAAAAAAAAAACAAAAAAAAAAAAACCAAAGCAGAAAAACCCTCTTAGAAATAAACAGCCCAGGAAATGGCTCAGAAAATCATTGCTGCCAGCTGAGGCTGTCACTGCAAAGGTGCAGCCTGCCTGTTCTGGCCACCAAGAGCTGCAAACCTTAAGTCTGGGGTTCAGACTGCATCTCCAACCTCCATGCCTTGACTTTTACAGGACCCTCCACTGCTCATGTAGATTTTCACATTGCTTGTCCCCAATTCTGAAGGACTAGTATCTTTATCTTTTTGGCTGTCATATACCATAGACCAAAAGTCTTTTAAATAGAAGGAATTTTTCATAGTTCTGGAGGCTGCAGTCCAAGGTCAAGGCACCTGCAGATTTAGTTTCTGGTAGGTTTTCTCCTTCACATATAATGTTTTCTCCCTTATCCTCACATGGTGGAGGGTACAAGGCAGCTCTCTCTTTTCTTTCTTGAAACAGGGTCTCCTTGTAGTGCCAGCTGGCCCGGAACTCACCTTGTAATCTTGAATTCAGAGAGATCCTCCTGCCTCTGCCCCGTGAGTGCTGGGACTACAGACGTGTACCACCATGCCGGGCTCTGGGGTCCCTTTTATAAAGGTACTTATCCTAGTCATATGGGCTCCACCCTCATGACCTAATCATCTGTCAAAGGTTCCACCCACTTATACCATCATATTCGATGTGAAGATTTTAGCCTGAATTTTGGAAGTAGACATTCAGACCACAGTATGCATTGTTCTGTATGGAACCAGCTAGCATAGATCATGGGGAGGGGTTGGGTTCTATGTCCTCTGCAGGATCACAGTTCTGCTACTCCATCTAGGGGAATCCCAGGTCCCTTGGAAAATGTTGCCACCCATTTAGGGAAAGGAAGCCAACACTGGATTAGCATTTTGTAGTGTCCTGTCTATGTAGACTGTGATGTTGGCATGGTTTTCTCAGAGCTGGGGATGGACCCTCAGCCACCTCTACCCATGTGGAAGTCTGTGCCCTGTAGGACAGCAGTTGTCACAGGAAGATTGGAGTGCCTCATGCTATACTGACCCCTGACCCTGGCCCCGGCCAGGTACTGCTGGCCTCTGCTTCATTACCTTACCTCTGATAGTCCTAGAGTGTCATTAGTATCTTAGTACCTGAGTGTGTGGGTGGGGCGCTGCAGGTGGGTGTGGCCAACCCTGTGGCCCAGGTCAGAGCAAGACAGAGGCCAGCAGCTAGGGACTTCAGGTCCTTGGGGCTGCTTAAAGCCCATTTTTCTTGGGCCTAGATGGTCCTTTCGGGGAGGGGCAGATCACAGCTTCCAGTACCTACTGTCAGGGTGAATTGAGGTGTGAATTAATAAAAAACAGATGAATTCAGATGTCCCTGTCATTCCACTTAAAGTTAGAAGGTAGAATGTGATTGCCCATGTACCCTTGGCTGAACTGCAAGTACTCAGAAAGTTACTGAAGCGGCCAAGTTTCGAGAGCAGCCTTTGCAGAGCTATGAACATTTCGTGGATGATGCGCTTTTCTACATCCAGTGAAGCCCTAGGGACAGATGCCCTGACATTCATCCATTCTAGGACTTGGGGGTGCAGCATGCAACCTCTGTTCTTAAGATAATAATATGTATATAACAGGCAGGGGGAGGGAACCAGGTCTGTCAGTGGGACATTGAGCACCCTGGACCCAGGGATTCTAGACAGAGTCCTCAGAGGCCAGGGAGAGAAAGGAGAGGCAGAACAGGCCTTCTGAGGCACAGGGCTTCTAAGAAGATGGCTGCTCTCTACACATTAGGCCCATGTTCTGTGCCTGAGTAGAATAAGAATAGCCCTCTTGGGCTGGGCGTGGTGGCGCATGCCTTTAATCCCAGGGGCAGAGGCAGGCGGATCTCTGTGTTATTTTGATATATCACAGTGAAAGATTTATCGTCCTCTTTTTTTTTTTTTTTTTTTTTTTTTTTTTAAAAAAAAAAAAAAAAAAAAAAAAAAAAAAAAAAAAAAAAGAATAGCCCTCTTGCCAGACAGGAGGGCATCTGTGAGTAGATCTCAGTGAGGGTCTCGGGAGGAAGAAGGCGTACCTCTAGGGAAGGATATTTGTCTTAGGTTCTATCTCCCCTGGATGCTTAAAATTTAGAAGGAATTACATGTTCCCCACCATGGTTTTGACTAAAGGACAGGAGTCCAAAGGTTGGTTTCTCTAAACTTGTTCCGCCCACCAAGTTCTGGGAAAGCATTTCAGTGTATAACATGGCCTGGGGTTCAACTTCTGGATTTTTCCTTGGTAGAACCTGCGACCTGCACAGGGACTAGTTTTGTCTAGCCTCCACGCCTTGAGGGATACCAGGGCTGCTCAGGTCTAGGGTCAGCCCTCTAAGAGAGCCTTAGGTAGTCCAGGCTAGCAGAGAAAGTCAAGTCCACTGAGCTCTTGAGATGTTCCCACAGCTCAGCCAAAGCCCAGGTCTGGCAACTGCTACCCAGGGTCCTTGTGGGGTACAGGAGTTTTGCATTACTCTCCTGTGAAAACATGGTGCTGATAGCTATCCAGGGTCCTTGTGGGGTGCAGCAGTTTTTCATAGCTGTCCTGTGAGAACATGGTGCTGATAGCAAGAGACACTAGAAGGGGGCCTCCGGTGGACTATGGATGTCCAAGTTGAGAAGGCCCCCTGTCCCCGGAATGACTCACTTTGCAAGAATACCCAATTTCACCATCCCTCTACTGGTGGCAGATTCCAAATTGAATCAGGTCCTGAAAAGCCTGAGTTGAGTTTTGACAGTTGAGGCTCACTGCTGGCTCTGGAATGGACTGAGGTATGTGCTGGTGGTGGTGCTGCTTATAAGAAGTTGCCTCAGTGAAACACTGGCTTGAATGTCTTATATCTGCTTAAAGTTCTGATGGTAAAAGTTGAACTTTTTCATTAAAATGATTTAGGAAACAAAGCTTTCAAGGAAAGAATTGGGGGAAACCAAGAGCTTTAATCCTTCACCACCGTTATTTTTTGCTATTGCCATGTTAAGGATGCTAGAAATTGAACTCAGGGCCTTAGCATACTTGGCAAGTGCTCTGCCATTGAGCTACAGTCCCCAGCCTCACAGTTTTTCCAACTTTTAATATTCTATCAGGATTGCACCCCCAAGGTATACTAACTGGTTTTTAGTCTGGTATGTGTTGTATGTGTGTGTCTGTGTCTGTCTAGAGAATCCTTAGAGTCCGTATCCTCATTACTTTCATTGTGAATTCCTCGGAGCCAGCTGAGGAATACTCCTTTCAGGGGTCAGTTGCCTTGTAGAAAGGCAGAATGAGCCTGATGCTTAGCAGCAAGGCCTGAGGCCCCCATGACCGACATCTTAGCAGAGTAGTTGTTTTTATTAGATGTTGAAAGGGTTAGTTTATGACAAGCAAGGCTCATACCCACCCTTCACCCAGGAGTTGTAGCCATTTTTCAGAGGCATGGGTTCTTCTGACCTACAAAGTGAAATGTTTGTAGTCTAGCCTTGATGACAAGGTCCTAAAATCTTACAGTCCAGCGAAGGTGTCTTACAGCAGAGGCAACCTGGGGCTGGCCACATGTGCCTGCAGCAGGCTGTACCCACACTTTCAGTACTTTTTCTCAGCCACAGTGCCTTCTGGGGTAGGGGTCTCTACGTGTTGTAAGGGACTGGGCAGTGAGCACTGCATCCCTGGGCACTCAACATCCTAGCTTCTGTTTGGAATGCACAGACTTAGTAGCCACAGTAAGAAAGCCCACCTGGCCTAAGTGTGGGTTGGACACAGGCCTGGTTCCTACCTTCTTGCATGGGCCACAAGGCCAGCAGGCAGCCTCAGTAAATGCTGAGATTAACAGTTATGTGGCATGTCACTTGGTATTACTCAGACTCTTGGCCTGGGTACTGCAGTCAGGACCACCCTGTCCCTATCTTGTACCCTCAGGACATACATGCCTTGGGAGAAAGGAGAAATACCGCCCCCCCCCACACCTCTTTTCACTTGTTTCTCTTTTTAATCAGAAACCAGGCTGCTTCCAAGTAGAGTACACTCAGAGTCTCACACCCAGGGAGGGCCTCTAGATGCTTCCCTCTGAGGCTACTGGAGCACCATCCTCAGGGCTGGGGCTTCCACTTAGCTCAAGCACTTCCAGGCTCCTGGAGTGGGCCACATAGTTGTTAATCTCAGCAGTTACTGAGGCTACCTGCTGGGCTGTGATATGCCCGCTGGCTGATTGATTATTTCAACATTTGCCATCTAATAAAAATAAAAAGCTGTATTAAATCTTGGTGCATTGCATGGCCAACCTAAGCTCCTTAAGGAATGAGGGGAGAAAAGACATAATTTCTAAATACCCAGTGGTGGACATCACCAGATAAAAACGCAGGGCGCTGGGCCGTAGGTCCTCTGGGTAGCCACTAGGTGCTCTTGTTGGGAAGGGACTCACTCCAGTGGGGAACAGGACAAGGCCAGACAGCCCTCCCTGCCTGTCTGCAGCTGGTTTGGGCTGCAGGCTCTGCTGGCACCTCTTCTGAGCCTGTGGCTTGCTCAGACTCTGGGTGGGCCTTCAAGAGGAGGGGCTGCAGAGGGTGGTGACAGGGATGCAGAGCCCTGCCAGCCAACTGGGCTCAAAGTGGCAGCAAGCCTCCTGGTACCACTCTCAGACTCTTTGGGCTTGATTTCTTGGTCTTTCACCAAGAGAGTTTTAGTGGGTCATGTTAAAAGGAAAATGGCCAGCAGGACTAGAGCAGAGACTTGTCACCCTGATTATAGGATGTAGTTACTATAGGCTTTTCCATCTTTGGTGCTGGCCACCTAGGCAAGAAAGTCTCAACTCATGCTAGGTGAGCCTGTCCCAAGTTCTGTGTAACCAATGGTGTAGGTGCCCCTGAATGTATCTGCAGGGATATAGATGACCTTCTTGCAAAGTGGTGTGTGTGTGTGGGGGGTAATCTTAAATTAGGCCCTTAGTCTGCCATCAGGCCTGGCCCACCTGGGGCCAACCTCAGCAGGCCTAGTCCCAGCAGGGCTTGGGCAGCTTCCAGATCTGTTTTCGTTTTCAATTCCCTTTATTGCTAAACCACCTCGGGGCCACAGAGAACAAACTGTTGTCCTCAGCTGACCTCAGATTCCTGGCCTCAATTGTTTGCAGTTTGCTAACTTTAGCTTCTGATCATTTCCACCCTTATCCTCCCCCCAAAGGGAGACACAGACCAAGAATAGCTGCTGAGAAGGGGGGTTGCAAGGGTTGTGGCTAGAGTTCCCACAGAGAGCTATCAAGCAGTATGTGGGGGACTGCTCCTGCTGCCAGGCCAGGGAGGAGGGGTGCTCGGTAGGCACAGGGCCCTGTCCTCATAGGCACTCACAGGTCTTAGCACAAGGGGACGCCTCTTTACATTTATTTCTCTTTTAAATCGAAACCGGGCTGCTGCCAGGAAAATGGTACACCCCCACAGCCCTGCCTCACCCCTGGGAATTGCTGACTACAGCACCCAAGTTATAGTGTGGGTCAGATGTGGCACTTGGCTCCAACCAGGTCTGGGAGACGCCTCCAGATGGAGGGCCCAAGTTTCTCCACTGTCCTCCCAGTGCAGCCCTGGTACTGTACCACTTTGCCCTCCCAGCCATCAGAGCACCACACCCCCCTGGAGGGACTGTGGTATTGCTGTCGGGTTCAAGGCTTCAAGTCTACAGGTTTGGAGCTGTGCAGGGAGGGGAAGCAGGCAATGAAGCAGCTGACCCAACCCCAAAACCCTGGAGCAGGCCTTTGAGGAGAGAAATGTCCAGCGAGGGAGGAAGTTCAGCCAGTGGGCTGGGCCTGCACTGTGGGATTGCTAAACTTCTGTGGTGGAGGCACCATGAAGAGAGAAGCATGCAGGCAGACCCACACCCCCAGCCCCCACCTTACCTATAGTTTGGTTGTCTCAGCTCTACCCTCTTCCCTGTCACTTCATCCCTTCCTCCCTGTGGTTTTGAAGGAAATCTTGAACACCATATCACTTTACCCATAAATATTTATAAGTAAATAGTGCCAGGTATTTTTTAAATGAAAGACCAGTATGTCTAATTCTGATGCTAACTGCAGCATGGAGACATCCAAAGCCTGATCCCCCACTTGCCTGAGGCTGGAGCCACCTTGAAAGATGAGGAATTAGGGTGAGGCTCAGTGGTAGAGTGCATGATTTGTTTCCATACATGGGTCCCTAGGTTCCTAGACCTCAGCACTGGAAAAAAGGAAAACTAATAAATGTAAGGCCCCATCACACCGACCTGCAGTCTCAAGTTGTAACTAGCTGTAAGTAAAAAGGACACTCTCCCACCAGTGCTGCGCTGTCCAGACGTTTCTGAAGCCAAGAGCAGCAGAAAACAAAGAGTATATGAAGTGGGCACAGGCAGCAGGGAGAGGCCTGGTGCCCAGGATGTTTTCCTTAGGATGGTCCTTCACCTCTCCCAGAGTAGGGGAAGTGTTTTACCTGC
The DNA here is from genome assembly GCF_000622305.1 of Nannospalax galili. NCBI lineage: Eukaryota > Metazoa > Chordata > Mammalia > Rodentia > Spalacidae > Nannospalax > Nannospalax galili. Next base: position 2,502,989 of record NW_008353482.1, on the reverse strand, counting down.
TCACACCTTGGGGAATCAACAGAGCCAAGTCTCTTCTGGGGCTTTATGAAGAGAATAATTCAAGGAAAAGCTGAGCTGCTGAGAATGTTTTGCAGTTTGTTTGTTGTTTTTTTTTTAATGAAAGTGGCACATTTGGTAATCCATATAGGTTAAGGACCAAGTGTTCTGCACATTTTAGGTTTCCCACCACTGATCCCTCTCCTTTAGGGAGCACTGCCAGCTTCCTTGGCCATTTCCTTTGGAGTTTGCTTTCCTAAAGACCACCTTGTAGGGCCTATCTCTTGACTTCTCATGGTGGCAGATGAAAATGTGGCTTCACCTGGTCCATAGGCACCTTTGCTACTCTTGTGGCAAAAGGATCCTTCAGTAGGTGACTGAACGCTGGTTGCAGGGGACTCATGCATCATATGCCCTTCTTTTTCCTCAGACAGTCTAGTTGCCCTGGTGGCGTGGTTTTCTCTACGCTGTTGGCTCTCCTGGCCCTATGAACCTGCTGGGTATGGTCTATACAGTGTGGCCCCTGAGACTTGACTGCCCCCACATTCTGCATCTCAGTGGAGCATGCTCCCTGCCGCTGCTTGGAAGGGGTGGAGGAGACTTACAGAATGGGAAAAGTCTCCATTCTAGTCTCCAACTTGATTTGTGTTTGGCTGGTGTCAGATCAGGCTGGGAAGGTTTTCTTAAGAGGCTGTCAAAGCCATGCTGTTCTGACATTGTTAAGGCTGGATTCTTTCTGCAGCTGCCTGTGTCTGCCATGCACGGCTCCTCTGTGGAACTTTCTGCAGGGCTGAGAGATACAAACATATAGAGGTATCTCCTCTTTCCTGTGTTGGCCCCACTCTCTGGCATCTGCAAAGTATCCTTGTACACTGTCCTCATAGTCTGGACCACCTGAGTCAGGAGAGGGAGCCCAGTGTCCCACATCAGAACTATCGGGCTAACCTTTATATTTTCTTCACCCTCCTTATCCGTTTGTCATCCTTGCTGTTTGCAGGTTTCTTAATGTTCCCTTCCAACCCTGCTGCTGAGGTTTCCATTTCTGTCCCGTTTTTCCTCTATTGTACCATTACTCTCTCCCAGGCTTCTGGGGCTTCCTGTTCTTCCTCTTCCTGCTTCTGCCAAGCCCTGCTCTGTCTCAGAGGATAGCCTTATCTCTGAGGAGTCTAGCAGTAGCTCTGGAAGTTTGCATCCTCTTACATTAGGCTTCTCCCATCACCCTTTTCCTGCTCACCCGCTGGTCCTCTGATCTGCAGGGATTGATCCTTCATCTCATCTCTGGTGTCTGATGATACTGTTTTGAGAGTGGTGGTCTATTGGGCCATTTCCTTCAGGGCTTTCCCCCCAGAAAGGAGTCTTCTGCCCAGCCTGGGTGTGTGGGTGAGAGTGGCTCCAGCATTCAGCATCAGCTGGGTGTGAGTGGCAGAATCTGGCATGTGGCTGCTCCCTGAGCTCTATTGCAGTCTCCACACCCTGATCCATAAGGATCTCTGTTCAAACCTTCCATCAGCCAGCTTCTGCTCCAGCAGGTGTGGGAAGCTCAGGGGAAAGACCCCAAGTTTGTACTGCCTCTATATGTTCAGGTATCTTCCTTTCTTCCCACACCTGCCAGAGGCTCCTGAGCCCTTTGGAGGGGATGTATATGGTGTAGGGTAAGGAGAGTCCCTTCTCCACCTCCTTTCTTGTTGCCATGCTTCCAGCTTCTAAATGGTTATCCCTGTCCCTTCCCTTTAGCTTTGTTTGTTCCTTTTATGTCAGTGGAAGTCTGGGACCTGAAGGTGGTCAGTGTCTGCAACTGATCCTCCATCTTTACCTAGAGTTCCTGTTTGGCTCTATGCCTAGCCTAGGAGGTCTAGGGAAAGTTGAGAACCAAACAGCAGATGATGAACAGAGGGAATGCCCCCTTTTTGTATTAATTAATTAATTTAGGAGGGCATGCCATGACATGTGTGGAGGTCATGCAGTAGCTTTCCCTTTCCACCATGTGAATTCTGGGGATTGAATTCAGTTGTCAGGCTTGGTGGCAAGCATCCTTACCTAGCTGAGCCTTCTCAACCAGCTGGGATGTTCCTTTGTCAGCAGCCAGCATCCTCCTTTTGTCATTGTTCAGCAGCATTAGCCAGGGCTACAGTCTGAGCCATATTCAGATGCTCCAAAGGCAGTTCACCAAAGGATCATCATAAGGAAAGGAGAGGGTCCAGGCCTAAGGGCCTGGGCTTCCTTTTCTCTGGTTCTAAGTTCTGCATGGACAGTCGGGGGCTGATATAACAACTGCAGGAGGCTGCCAGAGGCCCTGGCTCATTCCCTCTCTGTTCAGTCTTTTTAACATGCAGATCTGGCTAGTGTCACTCCATGTGTGTGTGGTAACCACCTGTTCCCACAGCGTTGGTAGCACTGGATGGAATACAATCCAGACATGAAAAATGAAGGGAATGTAACCAGTGGTTTCCTGCAGAGTTGGTTGGCCTAAAGCAGGTCACAAAACCAATCCTAGTTGCAAGGGGATCTGGAAGAAAGCATCTTAATCTTCCCTGGGCATGCTGCACCAATTCAAAGTCACTTTCTTTGAAGAATGGCTGCTGAGCCTGTAGATAGTCTACAGATGCTACATTGTTGGGTGGCTCTGTGCAGTTGTCTTCCAGGTGGAAAATCACTGATCAGGAAGTGTCTGGTTGGCAAAAGTGATTACTGTGTTCCCAACATATTTGAGGATCCTGAGAAATTTCTCCATCTTTACCTTCTTCCATCCATGAGTCTGGTTTAACCATTTACACTATCTAAGCAGTATTGGCTTGTCACTTAGAAGTAAAGCCATTGTCATAGTGATCACAAAAGGTAAGAGCATTAGTTGTATGCAGTTTGCTAACTGGACTATAATTATGTCTCCCTGGGTTCTTCCTGGTATCTAAAACTTTACTTGTTTTTCATGACCTTGACAGTTATTCAAAAATTTATTCTTTGACAATTTCATACATGTATACAACATATCATGATTAATTATCCATCCCAACTTGCCTCTCTCACTCCTCCATACCCCCTTAACATTCACCCACTGGGGTGTGGACAGACGACCAGCGGCCACACTCCCAAAGAAACATTACTCCCCCTCTCCCAAAAGCCATCTTCTGTCAATAGCTCCTCAAGTAGGGGTAGAACTTTAAGAGTCCCTCCCCTACCCATGATTGATTGGCTTAATCTTGTGTAGGTAATCATAGCTGCTCTATATTCATGAGTGTGATAGTTTTGAAGAATACTGGCTATGATGTTTAATCATTTTTGGTTTTCCTGAGACAGGGTCTCTCTGTAGCTTCAGCTGGCTTGGAACTCGTTATGTAGACCAGGCTTACCTCTATCAGAGATCTACCTGCCTTTGATTTCTGAGTGCTGGGATTAAAGGAGTGCATACCATCATGCTTGGCTCACGATGTTTAATCTTAAGTGTCAACCTGACTGTTTAATCTTAAAAGTGTCAACCTGACTGGATTTAGAATCACCCAGAAATCACACCTCTGGGTATGAGGTTTAACTCAGGAGGGGAAGACCCACATTGAGTGTGGATGGTACCATCCCATGAGCTGAGGTCCAAGACTAAATAAAAAGGGGGAACGGAGAAAGCAGACAAGCACCAGCATTCATCCCCCTCTGCTTCCTAACTCAGAATGCAGTATGTCCAGCAGCCCCATGTTCCTGCCACCATGCCCTCCTGCCATGATGGACTGTTTCCCCTCAAACTCTGAACCAAAATAAACCCTTTCTTCCTTAGACTGCTTTTGTCAAGTATTTTGTAGACTGTTCCTCAATCTGTGGTGGCCTGATGTCTCTCTTATGGTTGAACTGAGTTTGTGGCTTTGGGGAAAAAAAAAATCACAGAGAAGAGCCCTTTTCTCCATTTCACGACCATGGGCTTACAGTACATGTGAACTTAGTGCTGCTTATGTTGTATGTCCCCGCTTTGGCCAGGGACTCTTTCAGGCCAGTTTCTATGTTCTTTTGACATGCCCTTTCATTTTGACTTTTTGTCTGTTTCCTGCCTTTCTGGAATGACATGATGCTTGGGCTCATATTGTACTTTTCCTGCCCCAGCTCTCAAATCAAATCCAAAAAGCCCTGTTTCCTTTCACCGAGAATGGTATCAGAATCCAGGATCTGGGTGTGCTCCTTGTGACTAGGGTGTGGCTGCTTCTAGGCTACTCTGTGGATTGATCTGGGAAACTCTGTGTGTGTGCGCCCTTTATACATTGTCTAACACATAAATGAAATACCTGATTTCTCTGTGTCCCTCCATTTGTACACTAAGCTAAGCATGAATCCACATCCAGGTGTCAGCATGGGGGCCAGCCCATGAGACTACCCCTTGATTACCGACCTACACCCCACCCTTTAGCAGTACCCGTTTGTTCATCACTGGTGCACATAGGAGGTGGGTATAGAATTGCTATACAAGCTCGGCTGAGATGGAAATGCAGGTCCTTTAGCCTACACTTTTAGAGTTTCCAGTCAAAACACTGTTCCCAGTTACCTTGGTCAGCTGCTGTCCCCACCCTCCACAAAGGCATGTGACTCACTCTTGTCTCAGTCTGAGTTCCAGCCTGGGATTCCCCCAACTTCCTGGTTGGTGTTTATTTGTGTACACTGAAGTGCTTTGTTTGTGAGTGCAGTTGATATTTGATTTTTTTTTTTTTTCCGGAGCTAGAGATGAAAACCAGGTAAACAAATACTCTACTACTGAGCTACATTCTCAGCCTTCCTCCTCCACTGCCCTAACTATGTTGTCTAGGCTGTTCTTTCATCCCTGAGCTTAAGGGATTCTCTAGCCTTACCCAGCTGGGTCCCTCCGGCTGGGGCTGCAGAGCTGGACCAACGTGCTTTGCCACTGTGCTGGGTCATTTCTATGAAAACTGACAAATTCAGTCTTTTATCTACAACCTCAGTTCCAGGCAGGACAATTCCATTACTCTAGAAATTGCCCTGTGCATCCCCTTTATAATAGTCAACTAGTTGAGACCACCCTATCCCTGATATAGTTTCTGTCTGTACATTTGCATTTTGCAGAATGCCATATGAATAGTCACGTGGAGTATAGCCTTTTATGTCTAACTTCTTTAACTTAAAAAAATGAATTCATAATTTATCAGTTTTGCTATATGAGTCAGTAGCTTCTTTTTAAATCATTGAACTAATATTCTCTCGTATCAAGATTTGTTCTGGGCAAGGTAGTGTATACCTTTAATCCCAGCACTCAGGAGGCAGAGGCAGGCAGATCTCTGTGAGATAAGAGGCCAGGCTGGTGCACATAGTTTCAGGCCGGCTGGGGCTACAGGGAGACCCTGTCTCAAAAAGACAAACAAAAAAAATTTCTTCATCCATGAGGCTGGCGAGATGGCTCAGAGGTTAAGAGTACTAGCAGCTCTTGCAGAAGACCTGGGTTCAGTTCCTAGCACCCACATGGCAGCACACATCCATCCATAACTTCAGTTCCAGGGGATCTAAAGCCCCGTTCTGGTAGCCATGGGCATTGCACATACGTGGATCACCTGTATACATGCAGACAAAACATCATACACGTACAATGAAAAATAAAAATTTTTAAAAAGTGTTCATCTGCAGAAAGTGCTTGCATCCAGTTCTGATGATTATGCATTAACATTTATGTACAGACTTTACCATGAAGCTAAGTTTTCAGTTCACTTGGGGAAGGCCTGGGAGTGGGATTTGGGAGTTGTTTTTAGGCAGTGCAAGTTCATGAGAAAACGATGAACTGCCTTCCAAAATGGCTGCTTTGCACACGTTCCTTAAAAGCGGAATTCAAGTCCAAGTTCAGCATTTAGTGTTGGCAGCTTTGGGTCTACCCACCGCCATACCTGTGTAGTGTACTCTCATTTTCATTGCATTTCTAAAGGTTGGGTGATGCTGAGCACCTCTTCCATGGCTATCTGTCATCTGATAGTCCTCTTCCAAGGCACATTCAGATATTTCATTCATTTTTAATTTGAGCTCTTAGTGTTGACTTCAGAGTTCTTTTTTTTTTTTAAGATTTTGTTTTATGTGTATGAGTGTATTGCATCCATGTAAGTGCACCCGTGTCATGCAATACCCATGGAGGTCAGAAGAAGGTGTCGGATCCCGTGAAACTGGAGTTATGGTTGTTAGCCGCCCTGTGGGTTCTGGGAATTGAACCCAGGTTCTCTGTTGGAGCAGCCAGGGCTTGTAACCGCTGAGCAACCTCTCCAGCCCCAACTTCAGAGTTCTTTATATATGCTGATCGCCTACAAGTCGCCTTTTCTTAAGGTCAGCCTCAAGTGAAGAACATTGTCATCTAATAAATAAACTCAGTTTCCTGTCTTTCCTTGATATCTCTAAAACTCTGAAACAAGTGGGTGGTACATCGGTCCCGGGCTCTCAGCAGCTGTCAGAGCTCAGTGTTGGTGTTCAGAAGTCACCGTGGGATATCCAAAGAGGCTTTTGATGCTGGCTGCTGAAGCAGGAGCTGGCATTCAGTTCAGGAAGGCAAAGGGAGGAAAGAAATGGAAATGTCTGCTGTTTTGGTTTGGCCTACCCCATCATGACTTGATCACCTGGAGAACACCTTTAGTTTTCTGAGACAGAGTCTCACTGTAGCCCTAGCTGGTCTGGAATTTGTGTAGACCAAGCAGGCCTCGATCTCTAGATATCTGTTTGGAAAAGACCTTTAATGTAAGATTTTGACTTCCAGAAACTTCTAGACATATTCCTTGCATATACCTCCAGCAGTAACACTTGGCTCCTGTGTGTAGGAGGAGGGCAGACCTTGTCTGTGGTGGTTCCTAGCCTCTTTGCAGAAACCACTGGTATTTTATTATTACTGTTTTATAGGGTACCTTAGAAACGGAAACTTTCAAATGTGTTTTGTAACCCTTAGCAAAAGGAGAGAAAACACCTTCATGAAATTCCTGGCATGTGGTCCTTTTGACCTTCCCAGGCAAGTGTACGAAAATGTGCAAATAAATGCTACTTCCTGTCAGAGGCTGGTTCTATGGAAGCAGCTCCAGTTGTGAGCTGGAGATTGGGTGCCTTTGTGTGTGTGTGTGTGTGTGTGTGTGTGTGTGTACGTACACATAGTCAACTTTGTGTAGAGTGTTGTTGCATTCTTTCTGACTGACTGAATCAGTTCAGTTGAAAATAGAAATATTCCAGAAACATACACCCCTTCTTCCCAAGAGAACTCCATGTTTCCTTCCTGTGATTATGGCTCCACAGAACCATGCATCCAAACAGGTTCAGAGGTTTGGTCTATTATGTTGTAACTGCCCTGTCTAGGCCTTCCAAGAACATTAGAGAGAAAGGTGGGCAGTTTCATGTGCTTACCTACCGCACCCATCTAACTCTTCCCCAGATGAAAGAAGCCTGGTTCCAGTGACCTTGTAAACACTACCAGTGAGTGCTGAGCTTCCGCCTTGCTAGTCCCCCAAGGTCTTGCTAGAGAAGGGAAGGGCTTAGGACAGGATCCCTGCTTCCACCATCCCTCCTTTGGCACCAGCAGACACAAATGGCCGAGTCGTGGAACCCTTTGCAAAGGTCTAGAGGGAAGGGTCTTCCTAACCCTGGACAATGCAGAGTGTGGCACTTACCTTTCTTCCTGACAGTCCCTGAGCTCCCTTGGGATTCTGCTCTAGACAAGAAGAGCAAAGGGCATAGGCAATAAGGTGGAAGACCAAATGGATTCAAGAAGGAAGGGTCTGCATAGAAAGGCGGTGAGCGTGGGACAGGACAGGCTGCCTTTGTCACCTTAGATGGCCTCCTGAACAGAATTCCCAAGCTCTTGAGCAGCTTCAGGCAGGGCTGAGGAACTATGGCTCCTGGGCCTCTGCCAGGAAAGCCTGTTCTCACAGTAGGCCTTTGAACACAGTGCTTTGCCCAGAAGATGCTGGGTATAAATTGCTACAACCAGAGGCACCCACTGGGTCATTGGACCTGGGATCCTGTAGGAGAGGCCTTGTGAGCTTTCCTGGCTGGCCTCAGGGGTGTGGAACAAGAATCCCTATCACAGAGGTTCTAGAAAAGACAGATCAGTGTTCACAGATCCTTCAACCCCAAGATCTCAGGCCCGTGGTAAAAATGACAATTCCAATGTATTCACTTTGTAGAGTCAGGTCTGAATAGATTGTTTTGTTTCCTGCTGGCAGGCAACTTCATGATGGACATCTTCTGTGTCAGGTTTAGAGCAGAGGCATTGACTATCAGGATGCCCCCCCCTTCATTCCTCTGCTTGGAGTGGGTACCTGGTTAGCAGGTGTACAACTCTCCTCACAGGTGGGATCTGCCGGAAATAAAAGAGATGCTGGCCTCTCCTGCAGGGACATCTTGCAGGCTTAACTGTGAAATCAAAAATTGGCCAAATGCTACAACCTCTGACTCTTAAGGAAGCTACTACATGCCCCCCCTCTCCCCCATAGAGGGTGGGACCTGCCTAGGCGCCTTACAGCCTCACTTGGCTGAACCCCTCCTACTGGTGGGTCACATGGCACTGACATCCACTGTTTTTCCACTCTTATCTGGGATACAAGGGTTCAGGCGGACAATAGGCTGTCACAGTTCCTATGGTACTGTTGAGGATGGCTGTACAAATTCCTTTCTAGACAAAATACAGGCTTTGAGGCCCAGCCCTGAAGGGTGTGTGACCAATGAGGTCCGTCACTTGACTCCTCATCTGAGACAGGTCCCACACTGCTGCCTTCAGGTCTCAGTCAGCCGAACTGGTGCAGTGCAAAGGTGAAGCAGCACACTTGGAGTGTGTGCACAGCTGACCTGCTACCGATAGCTCCTACCATTGGGTTGGGGGTCTCTGGGGCCAGCAAGGTGCAAGTCCCTTCTAGCCAGGCCCATCTAGGCAGCACCCTGGGAGAGGAGGTAGAGCAGAAATGGAGATCTGGGAGGGGAGTCACAGGAAGAAGAAGGAAGCACATTGGTTGCCAAAGAGACAAGAGAAGGACCCTCTTATCTTTGCTCACAAGAGTCCTGGTATGCAGGGTAGGGCTGCTAGTAGTGCAGCTGGCAGATTCCACTATGCCACACCCTGTGTACACGCTTCCCCCCGCCCCCCGAATTGGTGCCATTGAAGAGGGTTATTTTTAAGCACAGATGTGGCCCCCCCCCCCAAGGTTGACAGAGGACTTGTCTGTGTCAGGCAGTAGTGGCCTTCTGGGTATCTCCGTGGACCTGGTTAAGTGACTGATAATGACTGGTGTTGACCCAGCCTGCCAGAGGAAGAACTTGGAGGGTCTTCCACATCGTGCCTGCTGCCTCTGCCCTCCTTCCTTGCCTCTTACTCTTTTTGGTTTAAGAGTAAACCCTTCCCAGAAGTCATGCTGTTTTCCTGGTGCCTATACCTATCTAGCTGCTACAGAGAGACCAAGTCTCCTGCCTTGATGTTGGGGGTGGTCTGTGTTATGACTGGTTGGACCTGGCCTCTAGGCTGTTAGGGGACAGTCATGAAGGGTATAAGCAATAGTTTTATGCCAGTAGCTGGGAGGAGCCTCTAACACAGTCACAGCTGTGGGCTCTGCCTCTGTTTACATTCTTTGTTGAGTATTTGTCACCTGTCCTCTTTTAGCCTTTTAAGCCTGACCTGTTCTGAACTGCCTGTCAAAGACTTTATCAGGGAGTGCCCTTCAGTAGAACAATTTGCTGGGTAACCCAAGGTCCCTAAAGCCTGAGGACATCTCCTCTAAGGGAGAATTGGACCTTGTTGCTATTTGGGGTTACTAGTAATGACTAGCATCTTTTAAAAATTATTTTATATGATGTGGGTGTGAGTGCCAGTGCCTGAATGCTGCAGCTCACATATGGAGATAAGAAGTGTTTTGAAAGTCCATTCTCTCCTTCCACCAGGGGTTCCTGGGATCCGGTTCAGTTCAACAGCCTTGCACAGCAGGTGTTTTTACCTAATAAGCTGTCTTGGTGGCCCCATGACTTGAATTTTCTAGTTGACCATGGATTGTTTTACTTTCTCATTCAGTGTTTTGAGCAGGTAATAGATTTGTGTTTCAGAAGCTCAAGGTTTAAGTAGTTTTGTGACCTTCTTTGTCCTCTATCTGCTCAGGTGATCCTGTTCCTACTTCTGCATAGACAGATAGGTATACGCTTGCACGTTACTGTTTGTCCCAATGTTTCATCATTTTGTTCTGGATTTGGCTTTTCTCACTAGGCAGTAAGATTTGGCAACCTGTCCATATCAGTTCATAAAGAACACCAACTCATTCGTGTTATTCTGTGATATGGGTGTTCCATTAACTTATTTAAACACCCATTGAAGAACCTGGGTTATGTCTGGCTTCTGCTATGCCTGTCAGTCAAGTGTTTATCCCATTTTAAGTGTGCAGGTGTGTTTGTAGGCTAGGATCCTAAAACTTTGAGGGTCAAAGGGTATGCACATTTGGAATTTTCTTTTAAATATAGTGCTGGGGATTAAACCAAACCCATGCACATGCTAGGTGGGAACTGTACCACTGAGATCAGTCCCAGTCATGTACATAACTTTGATAAGTATTGCAAATCATCCTGTATGAAGTTTTTGCAAAATGGCTGAGGCTTTGTGGCTTGACCATCTAGTGGGTAGAAAGCTGTATTTCAGTGGAGTCCTTTGCCTTGAAAATGTTTAACTGGTATAGAAAAGTTGCTTATTTATAGAGGACCATGTGATATATTGCTATATTTAGACTTTATCCTGATGCATTGTGTGAAGTATGGTTCTAAATTTTACAGATGTTATCTAATTGTCTTAATACTGTTTTGCCCCCATTCCCCCAGGGTATGAGATATTCTTTAGCCTAAACCAGTTGCCACTCTGTTTGTCTAGCTCTGGCTTTCCTGCTTCACTCCAGTGACTAGTAACTAGCTGCCACAACAATATGCTGAGTATCCAGTCATCTCTCCCCAGCTCCAAACACTGTTCTTCCTTCACAGAGTTTTCCTGATTTTGTTTATTTTTCCATACAAATTTCAGAAACAAGTTATCCCATACCAAATTGAAACAACAAAAATGCCAACTTTAAGACCTATCCCTGCATCCACTACAGACATTGTCAAGACATATGGGGCCAAGGTAGATTCTGAGGTTGAGTGGCAGTCTCCCTCCTACATTCTGATGGATCATGTGTATGTCAGTATAGTATTTGATCAGCTAGCTACACTGTTATTCCCAGAGTGCCCTGGGTGGGGCCAGAGCAGCTTCTGTACCTAGCAGCCTCCTCCTATTGTCCCATCTGCCACCAGCCTGCTCAGGCACATACCCCCCTGGGGCCCCTTGGCCCACAGGTGATAAAAGACATATCTCACAAGCACTACTGTGCAGCAGGCCCCTGTCCTGCAGGAGTTCTTCCCTGCTGCTGACCTGGGTCCTATTTGTGACTCTGGCTCTGCTACTAGACAGCTCTCCTAGGATAGATGTCCCTCATCTGTGCCATGGGTTGGGGAGACTGGTGATCTGCATGCAGCCCCATGTGATTTAGTAAATCATTAGCATTTGTAAAAACTAAGAGAGCAGCCAAATGATACCCTTAAAGAATTAGGGAAGTCCACCCACCACACAAGAGACAGTCCTTTCTGGCAGGATGAGGCTGTGTATCTGAGTTTTCTTGGAGGCCTATAGTTGATCAGCATGAGTATTTATTTAGCTGTCTGCTGAGTACCTACCCCATTACAGGAGAGCAAACAGGCCTCCCTGGAGTGATGAACAAGGGATTCTTGAGCTAGAAGTGGCCCCAAGCCAGTGACCACAGATCAAAGCTATCTACTAGATGAATGACAGGCCACTCTGGTGTGGAGTAGCCAGGCCTAGGAGCCTGGGAGGTCGATGTTCTCTGTGGAAATCTCCCTATACCTCCTAGAAGGCTGTTCTGGGTTACCCCTCCCCACCCCAACCCCTACCCTACCACACTGGATTTCTTGTGCCTCCACAAGGCTTTTCATGTGATCTAGGGTGCTCCCTGAAGCTGATGGATTCATCTGCCTTTGCAGGACCCCTGGTCAGAGGGCTTTCACCCCCAGGCCCATCCCTTCCTCTTCCACAGAAGAGAGCAAAAGTAGGTTTCCAGGAAGATGCTGAGGTTTAGGCAGTAAACCTGAGCCAAGATCAAACAGGAGGCTTCTCTGCTCCTACCCCCCCCCCAACCCCCCTTCCCACCCCTCCCCTCATCGTCATCCCCCCTCCCCCACTGGGGAAATAGAAAAAATTTAAAACATAGGCTCCCAAGAAACCCACAGAAAGTAGTGCAGTTGTGGTTTGTGCAAGCAGCAGCTGTTGGAGCCCGGGAGGCATTGCTCACCTGGTGGGGTGGGGGTTGGGGCAGTTGGGCCTAGTTGGCTGGGTCATGCTGTGTAATTGGTAGAGTACCCTTTGCACTGAAGGATGGAGCAGCAGTAGGTTCCCGCCTGGCCCGAATCTGAGCTCGGGATCTGAACTGGAACACACACCCCAAAGCCAGCAGCACTTGTGTGCTCCCGATGCGGGATGGTGGCGCCCAGCCCTAGCAAGGGGTTTGGCGGGAGGAGAGCCTCTGCACAGTGGTTCCCCTCCTCCTAGCCGGCCTCTGCTGGGAACACGCTGTTCCCGCCCAGGCCTGCGGCTTGGGCTAGAGCGTGTGGGACACCGTGTTCCCTGATAAGATGAGGCAATCGTGCTCAGCCAGCACTGCTCGCTGCTTGCGGTGGCCTCGCGGCGGCGCCAGGGAACGTTTATGTAACCTTGGCCCTGTGCGTCAAGCACCCATGGCCAGCCCCAGCACCCACAGAACACCGCACCCCCTCGCCGCCAGTGCAGCCCCGCAGCCCTGCACGATCCTTTAACGCCCCTGCACCCTGCGCGCTCCTCTGCTCCCGTAATCCCTCCTGGCTTTCACTTGGCCAGTAGCTTCTGGCCCTTATGCCCTTTCCCTCACCCTGTGACCCCAACAACAGCCCAGCCTTCTCCCAGCTCCAAACTGTGGCTGGGCTTCCTGCAAGTCTCCTTTCTCCTCCTACTTGGTCTACCCTGTTCCAGCTCCTCAAAGCCAGCCCCTCAGCCCCCTTTCTCTCACCTAGTTCTTCCTTCACAAAACTTTATCCCCATTTTACCCCGTGCTTCCAGCCCCCTCCCTCAGGCACACATGCACTTGCATTGGGCATTCAGAGCTCTGTCCCTGGTACCTTTTGGCTTCTGGGATGGGGTCTCCTGGGATCTGGGTAGCTTTCCACATCTGGTGGCCCTTCCTGAGAGGGTCAGTGCCCTCCTTTCTAAGGTAGACTGCACCCTTCTCATTGGGAGGGCTGAAGCAGGATTTGAGCCCAGCAGGGGGTATGCTGGGGCTATTAGCCCAAAAAGCTTCCTTTGCTGTGGTGGGAGGAGGGATCACCAGCTGTTTTCAACCGCCTGGCTGCCCCACCTTCATTTTCCTGTGTGTTCTGTGCTCTTTTCTTTCAGCTCAGCCACTCCACCCTGAGGTGGGTTTCTAGAACAGCACTTTCTGGGGTCCCCAAAGGCCTCTTGTTGACCCTTTCAGGGGACCATGATATCAAATTATTATCTGCCTTTGTTCTCCACAAAGAGTACGGTAGAATATTACAGAGGCTATGTGATTATGTGATGACCTCAGTCCTCTGGGCAACTACTAGAATGTGTGCTTAGGTTTAAGGTGTCCCATCCCTGCCCCCCCCCAAGTACAATAAATGTCAATGGCTGTAATCCCACATAAGTAGAAGCTCTTCAGAGAGCTCACTGAAAATACAAGTGGATAAGCCTTGAAGTTAAGAGTTTTCTGTTCCCCCAGTATCCATCCACCCAGCCATTATAGGTGCTGGTGCTTGTCAGTCTCCTTGGCACACTTGGAATGTCACCACTGGGGACAGGGTACCAGAACAGGGCTGCTCCACATAAGCTTGAACCTGTAATTTCTGTCTGTAAATCCACTTACTGGAAAAGGGCTGATGGAGGAATAGAGAGCAGATGGAAGGCAGTGTCTGTCTAGGTGGGGACCATGTCCCGAGAGCCCTGCCTTGAGCATGTATTCAGTGAAAGTGTTGAGAGACTAGTGCCAGATGCCAAGAGCTGGTGCTGACTGGGTGCAGAGCATCCCTCCTTCCTCCCCAGGATGCCTCGCACCAGTAGCCCATCTCCTAGATGCTGCCCCTCTCTACAGCCCTGATATCACATGGCTCATTTGTAAATAGCACCCATCTCATATGTTTGACAGGAATGCAAAAGACCCCCAAAAGAACAAGAGCCTAGGGTTATTAGGAAGCAAGGTGAATCTGAATTCAGTTGATTCTGCCCCAACCCCAAGCCCCACTCTCACCCCCACCCAAGTCTGAGAAGACCCAGTGGATGGAGGTAACAGATATGAACAATAATGTTAGCTAGCTTGGCAGGAGTGAACATTTTGAACATGCCTAGCCCAGTGGGTTGTACACATCCTGTGGCACCACCATGTGGACCCTACCATGAGAACAAGACAGCACATTCATTTCCTGTGGCTGCTATAACACATAACTACAAACTGGGTGGGTTGAAAACAGAAATTTACTTTCAAAGTTCCTGAAACCAGAAGTCTGAGAGCAGGATGTTGGCAGGATTGGTTCCTCCTGAGGTTCCCGGGAAGAGCCTGCTCCTTGCTTCCCTCCTGCTTCCAGTGGTAGAGCTGGCAATCCAGAGCTTGTAGATGGGTCACTCCATTCTCTTAGCTCCATCTCCGTTTGTCTCCCCTTCAGGAACTTGTGACTTCATTTCAAGGTTTTTATATTATTTATATCTACAAAGACCTTTTTCCAAATTGGGGCACATCACTGGTTCTGTGGGTTAGGGACTTAGGAGTATCTTTTCACTGCTCACCCTGATGCAGGCAATAAGGAGCATGTCTGGGACTGCTTTAATGCCAGATCTTCCCAAGCTATCAGTGATGAATGTGCCTTGTGAGTCTCTAAGAGTGGAATTAACATGTGACATTTCTCACTCTTTTGTGGACAAGATTTTCCACCCCCACCCCCTGTTGGAACCAATTAGCAATTTATTCAGCATGGGCATTTCTTTGAACATGGCTTTGGAAATGTTGGGCTAGATATTTAAAGAATTCTATTGAAACATCCCTTTTTTTTTTTTTTTTTTTTTTGTAACTAGGGGGAGAGCATTTGCCTGCCATGGCACATGTATAGAGGTCAGAGGACAACTTTCAGGAGTCAGGTTCTTTCCCGCCACCATGTAAGTCTTAATCTGATTCTTAGACTTGGTGGCAGGCACCTTTATTTACCTACTGAGCCATCTCTGGAAGGCCCTTAACATTACCTCCCCCTCCCCCAATTCTTTTAGATAGGGTTTCCCTGTACCCTGAGCTCCAACTGGCCTCCATCTCACAGAGATCCTCTTGGGTCTGCCTCCAGAGTGCTGGGATTAAAGGCATGTGTCATCACACCTAGCTCTTAATATTATTTTTAAAAAGACGCAAAACACAGAAAAGGTTACCAGCAAAAGCATGTTCAATTCAGTCCATTCCCCAGAATCTAACACTTCTTTTCCTGATTTTAGTTATGGGCTAATATAATCTTATCTGTCCTTAATTAATCAAGTTTAGTCTTTTTGTGCAGTTAAATTTAAGAATTTACCTTACTGCTACCCTTACTCCCACCTCTTCCTCCTGAATTGGTGAATACATAATTATTATAAATCCACTATGTATCTTTCCAACTTTCCCTAAACCCACATTTTGTGGTGGGGCTATGGGCTTTACCTGTAACACTGATTCTGAACAGTGTTGAAATCTAGCACTAGGTTTGTGTGACTCTCACTGTAAAGTTTGAGTCCTTGTGCTGGGGGCCTGTGCTGGGATTATATTTCCTTCTGCTATTTCATGGGATTGTTGAGAAGGACAAATTATGTAATATACGAAAAGCACCTAGAACCTTATAACTCTTTGCTGGTTGCACCTAGCCATCTGGCATGTTTGTTAGCTTGCTTTTAATTTCATCAATGTGTCTTAATCTACAAATTTTTTTGTATTTCCTAGAGTTTCCAGTCAACCTTTTTTTCTTTTTTTTTTCTGGTCTTTTTGAGACAGGGTCTCCCTGTAGCCCCAGCTGTCCCGGAACTCACTATGTAGACCAGGCTGGCCTTGAACTCACAGAGATCTGCCTGCCTCTGCCTCCCGAGTGCTGGGATTAAAGGCGTGTGCCACCATGCCTGGCTTCCAGTCACCTTTTTTAATTTTTCATTGATTTTGTGTGTGTGTGTGTGTGTGTGTGTATTTCATAGAGAACATCCCAAATAATCTCTATCTTTATACCTGCATCCCAAATGACACCCTCCCAAAGCCCTCCCCCCCTCCACTGGAGCCCATATACTCCTTCATCCCTGTTATTGTCCACTGTGTTGTCAGTGCCCTCAGCCATTCCCCAGTGCAAGTCCATCCACTGAGTCTAGTCAGCCTATCTAGAGTCCCTTGTTTTAGGACTTGTTTAGGAGATCAGCTCTTCCTCATCTATCAGCAAGTAGTTGCCAACATTCCTTTAGATAAGATTGGGGTCTGCTGTTCATTTTCCCAATTCTATGCTGGGCTAATATCTGGGAGTCTCTTGGGCCACCCTGGCCAACAACTCAAAGGAAGGTATCTCTTGTATGGCATTGTTTCTTGTTATGTAGCCTTTAGCTATACACGTGGACTCTTTGTATACTGATCACTTTAATCTTTAGTGTTATACTTTACTTTTGGGTGTTTAAGGCCATACAGTTGGCCCAAATAACCAATTTATTTTTACTCTTAAAGTCATTTGAGGTGTTCTTCAGGGGTTACATGGGCTTTGGAGGAGCCCCTGGCTCCTTTCTTTAACCAGTTCCATCTATGTGAAGATATGTCAAAGGTCCTGCTCAACCATGGTTGGCTTCACTTGGAAGCATGGAGGAAATGATTCCTCTGTGTTGACCCTCCTGTTTGTAGACTGGATACTGGTTCAAGTCCATCTGGTAGAGTCTCCATGGCCTCCCAGAACAAGAGGACAGGTGACCCACCACAATTACAGGACATTTTGAGAGATGCTCCATAGTCCCCTGAAACTTAGTCTACCTTGGAGGGAAGGAGCAAAAACTGTCCTTTAAGTATCTCTGAGCAGATTAGTATAGGCCTCAAAGTATGGCTATTAAACATCCAAGAAAGTTAGTTCTACCAGTCTGGTACTTTTAATTACCATGTGCTATGTAGATAAACCTTGGGCAAAAACCAAATGCTCTAAACCTTGATTAGACATATATTTTATTGCTTGAACTAGTTGTGTGTATAATTTGTCAGTAGGTTGTTGGACTAATATGGTTCTCTCTTTTTTTAAAACTAGCTAGGCATTATCTCTCTCACTGTTTAACCCTTCCACCATGGTTTCCCCATTTAAAGTGCCCCTGTTTTTCCCATTTCTCCCTTAATAATACCCTTCTATGGTCCCACCTTCTCTTGAGCTCCTTCTTTCCCTTTATCCCCAAGGTTCCTTGTATAACCCTCCCTCTCCTCTCCCATTTAAATAACCCCATTTTTATCCATATCTCCCTTAGTAACACCTGCTTCCTACTGTTCTTCTCTCCCAGATTCCTCTTTCCCTGGTTCCTTTTCATTATCTTGCTTCCTACAGTTTTGTCTGAATACATACTCATAAGGATTTGGTGCTAGGATCCACATATGAGGGAAAACATACATTGTTTTTCTGAGTCCGTGTTACTTATTGTAACAGTTTCTAGTTTCATCCATTTACCTGCAAATTTCATGATTTTATCTTTTATCTTCCCAGATTCCTCTTTCCCTGGTTCCTTTTCATTATCTTGCTTCCTACAGTTTTGTCTGAATACATACTCATAAGGATTTGGTGCTAGGATCCACATATGAGGGAAAACATACATTGTTTTTCTGAGTCCGTGTTACTTATTGTAACAGTTTCTAGTTTCATCCATTTACCTGCAAATTTCATGATTTTATCTTTTATCTTTCTCTACTGCTGAGTAGAACTCCATCATATTAAAAAAAAAAAAAAAGAAATGTCTCAGCTGGACATGGTGTTGCATACCTTTAATCCTAGCATTCAGGAAGCAGAGGCAGGCAGATCTCTGTGAGATCCAGGCCAGGCTGGTCTACATAGGGAGTTCTAGGCCATCTAGGGCTACATGGAGATCGTGTCTGAAAAAAGAAAAGCCGGGCATGGTGGTGCACACCTGTAGTCCCAGCACTCGGGAGGCAGAGGCAGAGGCAGGCAGATGAGTTCAAGGACAGCTGGGGCTACAGGGAGACCCTAGGAAGGAAGGAAGGAAGGAAGGAAGGAAGGAAGGAAGGAAGGAAGGAAGGAAGGAAGGAAGGAAGGAAGGAAGGAAGGAAGGAAGGAAGGAAGGAAGGAAGGAAGGAAGGAAGGAAGGAAGGAAGGAAGGAAGGAAGGAAGGAAGGAAGGAAGGAAGGAAGAGAGGAAGAGAGATCTCTCTCTATCTGTGTCCTAAAGTATCCAGCAATCTTGATTATGTTCTTTGCTCAGAATTAATTTCCTGGGATTATCCCACTGTGAGCCCTGGTACTCTGCCCCAGTCACTTCCTCAGGCCTCTGCCCTGCCCTTATCTTCATGTCCCTCATCGTTCACTTGTATGCTTGGTTTCTTGGTTTTCTCTCAGTTTTGCTGGAGTATATGAGATGTAAGCCTGTTCCCCTGCAATCCAGCATTCAGTGTGGCTTAGAAACATGTCTTCCCCAGCCTTGTTCCCATGTAGATTGGGTGGTGTTAGTTTCTCCTGTTCTACTCCATTGTGTTGAGCTGTACTTACTGTTGTGATTTTGCTGAAATTCTCCTCCCAATGACAACTTTTCCACTCATACCCTACCTACCTCAGCCCAGTTTTCCCATTGTACTCTCCTGTTACTCTTTGTACCCCTCTCTATATACACGATTTGACAAATGCTGCCTTATTTTTCCTTTAACAATTTCCTGTATTTTGTTTTCTATTTTCTCAGTCAGTACCTCCTGTTAGATATTATTAGCCCCTTGCATTGATTCGTCGGGCTTTCAATTTTTTTAGCCCCCACTACCTGTTAACTGTCATCCGGTTTGGGAAATAGTGGCTACCTGGGTTTTTTTTCTTAATCATATATTTTTTTAAATTTGAGAATTTCATATATACTGTTTATTATGATCATCTCATCTCCATCCTCACTTACCCCCTTCAGCTCCCTCCCAACTTCATATCCTTGTTTTATTTTAATATCCCACTGTGTCCAATTAGTACTGCATGGATGTATATGTGCAGGGGTATAGGGTCATCCGCTGGAGTATGGGCAAGTACTGGTGGTCACACCCCCAGGCTACTTGGTTTTGATGGTCAGCTCCTGATATCTTTCCCACAAAGAGGAAAATTAATAAAGAAGACAAGTAGACCACACATGGTCCTTGGCTTCAGCAGCACTAGGAGACAGAACACTGTGACGTTCACTTATTTTCTCAACTGTTTTTTGGTTCTGTCTTCTGGGATATTTCTTTGAGCATATTTCTAGCTTTTTGTGAAATTTTTATTTAGGCAACAATATTTTCAATTTCTAAGTGCTATTTTTTGTTCTCTGAACTTCCTTTTTATGGCATCCTGTTTGCTTTGTGCATCAAATTGTGCCTCAGATTCCTCTGAGAGTAGTAATGAGGATTTTAGGTTAACATTCTCCTATTTCCTGACTTCACAATTTTTCCTCTGGAGTTGGTTGTTGCTCTTGGCCCTTCCTGATCATACTGGTGATTTTCCTTGGCTGCCTGGCCATCCTTGAGTGTCTGCTTATATTTCAGGTCGGTGGGTGATGTGGATTTCCCCTGGATATAGGTAGGAGGGTTTCAAGGCCTAGCAATCTGCTTTAGGGTCCCTGTAGAGCAAGAAAGCAGAAAGAAAAGGGGGAAGGCAGCTGTGTACCTCCCTCCCCCAAAAGGCTGCTTTCTGGAATACCAGAACCCTCCATTGGTTCTCCCTGAGCAGTTGGTGGTGGTTCTTTGATCTGAGCAAGGGATAGAGTGGGGTCCAGACTGTACTGAATCCCCACTGCCTCCCAGCCCTACCCAGGACCTGGCTAATGCCCTGCTTGACCTCATGCTAAAGATAAAGGAGAGGCCCTCTTGGGGCCTGCATCCCTTTCCCCAGGAGCTAGGGACCGCTGGCCTTGTCTAGGTGTGTGTGTTAGCATGCTTTCACGGTCTTAGGAGATCCACTGCCACGGAGCCTGCCATGTTGCATTTCTTCCTCAGATCTGTCTGCTTCCATCCTAGGTGTGGGCTTGTTGCAGTTTGTTGCAGAGACTGACCCAGAGGGTGGCCTAGGAGGACGGCAGGGTTAGGTCTAGGGCGGCCTTCGTGGATGCTGAGGAGGCCACGCCCTGAGGGACTTGCCTAGCGCTGGGCACATGAGACTGACCTCTGTCCCTGTCGCCCACAGGTGAGAGGCCCTTCGCCTGCAGCTGGCAGGACTGCAACAAGAAGTTCGCGCGCTCCGACGAGCTGGCGCGGCACTACCGCACCCACACGGGTGAGAAGAAGTTCAGCTGCCCCATCTGCGAGAAGCGCTTCATGCGCAGCGACCACCTGACGAAGCACGCGCGGCGCCACGCCAACTTCCACCCGGGCATGCTGCAGCGGCGCGGCGGGGGCTCGCGGACCGGCTCGCTCAGCGACTACAGCCGCTCGGATGCCAGCAGCCCCACCATCAGCCCGGCCAGCTCGCCCTGAGCGCCCGTGGGCAGGACCCACCCAGCGGGCAGGACCGACCCTCCAGGGCCCGCAGCACCACAGCCATGAGCAGCCCTGCCTCCCTCGCCCCGCCCCTGCCTTTTGTAATAGGAAAGCTGAGAGAACTTTAAAGTCCACAGCAAAACACTTTTCTTCACCTCAGGTGTCAGTTTTTAAAAAAACAAAATACAAAAAATATCAAAAAACACCATCCACAAATTGCACAATACAGTTAACCCACAGAATTGAGATTCATTGGTGTTGAACCCCCAACCCCTTTCTCAGGGATGGACATGGTCCATGAGGTCAGTGAGGGCACCCCTTTCTGCCGCCTTACTCTGTACATAGATTTGCACTCTGGAGTTTTCTATGAGGTTGGGAACACACTGGGGCAGAGTTAGGCCAGCTAGTGCTGGTCCCTCAGCCAGCTGGAAACAGTTGTGGTCATTGATATTATGCTTCTGTGGCAGATCCCCAAAGGGGCAAGTCCTGTGTTCCCCCTTTTCCTGACTACCCACTCAGCTGTGGTCCTCTGCCTCATGGCCTAGCTTAGAGCACAGGTGGGTCTGAGGGACAGGTCACTTCAGAGGGATGCCATAAGCCATGCCAGGCCACAGGAGTACTGTGCCTGGGGCACTGGAGAGGGGCATCTGCCCTCAGTGGCCAGCTCTACCTGCCTCACTCTCTGCCTCCAGAAGCCCTTAGAGAACTGGAAGGCCAGATGCAAGCCCTGGGTAGGGAAACCATTGCTGCCAACAACCCAAGGAGGCGGCCTGGGCCCTGCTTGCCCTACAGAAGGCACCTGGGACCCTTCACAGTTGCACCATGTTCTCTGATTAGAAAATAGAACCTGGGAATGCTATTGTAAAACTGCTTCAGAAGTTGGTGGTGTTTCGTCCAGCTCCCAAGCTCTGTGCCCTGCGCCACCATGGAGGCACCTTTGTTTGAAGCAGCAGTCTTCCCCTCTTCAGTCCCCTCTTCAGTCTGTATGTGTGGCCCTGCCTATGGCAGCACTCACATCGCAAGAGACTTTTGGTGGCAAGAGACCGACATCTCTTTAAGTTGGAACATTTCCAGAACAGCACAGCAGATGTTATAGGAAAATACCATTGGCGAATGCAAGAGTTCTGCTTTTGCTGGGGTGGGGGGCGGGGAGGATACCACAGATACTGTGGGAATAGCCTTCTCAGACCCCTGAGTCTCAGGCAGTGCAGACTTAGCAATCTACTGCTTTGAATGGTCGGTCTCTCTCCGCCTTTTCCCTCCTGCTTCTGCTTGCCCTGCCTGGGAGGATCCAAGCTGCATCCAGCCTGCAGGGCCCCAGGGCTGGCCTGCTGGTAGGACAACTGGAGTGGAAGGCAGACCTGTTTCTCCTAGAGCCCAAATCTGGGCTGCATTAGCTTCAGATCCTGGGTCTGGTCAGCAAGACCTTGTTCCTAGTTCCTCTGCAGACCCTTGGAGTGTTCATCTACCCCAGCTCTGTAGAGAACCAGGCATTGCCTCCTCTTCCTCCCAAGAACTGGGGCCTAGGAATACAAGGCCCCAGGACAGAGTATTTGTGTGCGTGTGTGTGTGTGTGTGTGTGTGCACGCGTGCACATGTGTTTTGGGTGGGTGGGCTTGGGGTGGACGTGGGTTATCTTAGCCTCTCATTTTAATGTGGAGGATCAGGATCTGCCCTTGTGACTTAGAGGGCCATAGATGGGCTTCCTGGGCCCAGAGTGCCTTGGTTGCGGCCATTCTGCCTCCGTACCAACCCTTACATGGTGTAGGGTACAACACAGGGAAATCCCAGAGACCGTGCCCAGTTGGGCCTGTAGTTCCTGGCTGTTATGTCATGTGGATCTGGGATACCCCTTTCTAACTACCTGTGTCAGCTGTAAGAGGCTAATGGCATGTGGTGGCTTCTGGTAGCACAGTAAGTGCTGAGTTGGGCTTTGGCATTATTGCTGCTGTGGGTGGGCATGATGGGCAGGGTTGGTCCCTGCCTCCCTCCATCCAGTGCAAAGCTGGCAGCTCTGCTGACTTTGGGCCCTGTGACAGCTCTGCTTGCATTTGGTCTGGAGAATACAGTGGAATATGTGGTCGGGACTTTTGACTGAAGAGAACCCTGGGTACTTGGGGTATGGTGGTCTTATGCCCAGTTCCAAAGTGTAGTCCCTCCCAAAGTCATTTGTGTGAGACAGAGAAAGCCACACTCTGAACACATTTCATGTCTCAGGAATTCACATTCCAGGTTCAGGAATTTTATTCCAAAGTCCTTTGGTGCACCCACATCCACAGTTCTGAAGGCAGAGAGAGGCAGCTGGTGTGCCCCAGAGGCCAGCAAAGCGCTCTCTCTAGGAGGAGCCGAGTGTCTCCTTGTGATCTGTTCACAGTATCACAGAAGGAGGCTTTCTAACTCTGCAACTGTCTGCACATAGGAAGGGTAAAAAGGACTCTAAACCCAGTCATCTTGGAATAAAAGAAAGAGCTGGTTTGTTTTAGAGCGGGTTGGGGGGTGGGGGAGGGAAAGTGGGTGTAGGCTGTTTCCAAAGAGAGCACTTAATTTAATTTTTCCTCTAAATGACCCAGGGCTGTTCCATCTGATAGATGGAAGGGTAATATTGCCTTAAAACAGAAATATGCAGGCGGTGGCTATTTTTGGCAAATGAACATTTCTTCATTCCCAAAGCAGTTCTTTTAATGGCAGGGTGCGGTCCTTCAGCATGAGGCTAGGGCACCCCTGGTGGACCCTGCCCCCATCATCAGAGGCTTCAGTTCATGTCATTGAGGGGTGGGAGGAAGGGAGGAATATGACTTGGGTTCAGTTCCAGTGGTTCTCCTTAGGGTCCTGTCTCATAAATGAGGGATACCTTCCAAGATGCAGAATGTCTTCCCAGCCTGGGTCTACTGCAGGGCCTTTCATTCTTGTGCTTATGGCCATACTTGCTGGTTTCGGTGTGACTGAGGAACCCATAGAGCTCCTAAAAAGAGCACTGAAAAGTCCAAACCTTCATTTTGGGGCCACAGAGGCAGAAATTCCACAATGAAAAGTGCCTGAGTGAAGGGGGAGTATCCTACAAAAATGTCTAAAGTGACTCTGGACTCAGCCTTAGGGGGCTGGAGTTCAGCTCATGTCACAAACAAGAAAGCCCCTCTTTGCATCAGCCATATTAGGGGATCATTTGTTCCCCCAAATGCCTACTGAATTCTTCAGCCATATAGAAGGTCACAGCCCTTTGCACAGAGGACCTTTGGTTCTCTCCTGATAGGTGCTATGTAAGGATGGGCAGTGATACCCTTGATGGGAGTGTGGTCCTGAGGGGCCCCACCTGTATACCATGCCATACCCCCCATCCATAGAACGTGAGATGCAAGGTCCCCACCTCTAGCTCATCCCATCTCGACCTTGTTCTGAGGCCAGCATTGGGACAGATGGAGGATTCACCACAATACAGCCTCCAGGTGCAAACACTTGCGCCCTGGGGACCCCAGTGGAGGATCATTCAAACATGGGGGAGGCCTAAGGGCAGGTGGTATTCTGTGGTCTCAAGTGAAATGTGGCAGAACAGGGGTCTCCTTTAAAGACTTCTGCCTTCCAACCCTATGTATCCAGAAGACTGATCCTTTTCTTGCCAGAAGCAGGTGCTATGATGGACTGCACAGGGTCACAGCACTTCCTAGGGACCTCATCCCGGACCTCCCCTGGGCAGGGGCACCACCCACCAGGAAGACATAATCTGAGCAATAGCATGGCCTCATTTCTCAGCTCCTGGTTGTGGCTTTGTTTACAAGGCTACCTATTTTGACTTCTGACAGGTGTCACTGATTTCTTTAACCCATTTTTTTTTTTTTTTTTTTTTGTCTTTTTGAGACAGGGTCTCCTTGTAGCTCCAGCTGTCCTGGAACTCACTATGTAGACCAGGCTGGCTTTGAACTCACAAAGATCCGCCTGCCTCTGCCTCCCAAGTGCTGGGATTAAAGGCGTGCGCCACCACACCCGGCTTAACCCATTTTTTAAAAGGTCATTTAGTCAAAGGCAGTGCTGGAAGGTTTATGTGTCAGACATTGTGATCAGTAAGAAATGCTTTGTAGGTCACCCCTATCTTTGGCTATCCAGTTTCCTTATGCAGTTCCTACTGGCCATATCTTCCAAAGCTAGACTCCAGTCGTGGGCTGACTGGTTTTGAAATCATGATGGCCCCAGGAAGAGCCAGGTCCTGTGACTGGTTTTCCTGATTCAGAGTCTTCAAAGGTTTGTCCTGGACACATTCCAGAGAATTTTGTACCAGAACTTGGATGCACAATTCAGCTTACTACTGATACAGGCCTGAACACCACTGAGGGAAAGACCCTTCCTGCCAGCAAACTGGCCTTTACAGTCAGAGGAACGGAACTGGGCAGTACTTGCTGTACTGGGAAGGGTGACCTGCTTGGTTTCTGTTGACCACTTCAGGAGTTACTGAACTTAACCCCGCAGCCATCCTGCCCTGCCCAGCCACCCCCTTCTCACAAAGCTTTAAAACTTTACTACTTTTATTTAGAAACAAACAGGATGGGAGAGAAGATCCCTCCCCCACACTGTCAACATTCCTGGGGGGGGCGGTTTGCGAGGTGGGACTGTCAACATTCCTGGGGAACAGTGAGGCGGGGCAGGAACAGGAAGTCCCTAGGACCACTATGATGGTGCAGTTTTCTTTAGGGGTTCCAAGGCTCTCTTCTCTCTGCTGTTTTCCTAGAGAACATATTGCACTATTACCCATGCTCATTTGAAACCTGAGCATGTGGGTTGCATGCCCTCAGACCAGGTTGCCCCTCAGCACCTACAGTCTGACGAGAGTAAATCCCCTCCCCCCAAGAGAGCAGAGCCACTTCCCTAGAGGCTGGGACCCTTGCCTGGTCATCAGCTTGGTATCCATGACTAAGGGTGCCTGCTTTAGGGTGTCGGTGGGAGACCCTGTTTCCCCATTCACTGGAGAGGCCTAGGGTACCTAGTAAGGTGACCCTGAGGCTTCCTGCTGAGCACCTGTGCATTATGGGGTCAGGGTTCCTGTCACTCTTCCATGGATGGGAATCCCTACTGTGGTTTTGTTGGATATGCCCAGGTGACGACTTCCCATCCAAAGCCATTGTGGAATAGTTTGCCAAAACCCCAAGGCAGAATCCAAGGGTCCAAGACCATTTCCATCAAGTTCACATTTTCCTTTTCCATAGGAACTTTTTTAGAGAAACAAACGTAGCTCCCAACATGCTTCCAAAGGCCGTGTCTCATGTTCCTGGATCACTGCAGTGAAGTATTACAGTTGTACAGCTCCCAGTCTGGCCTTGGCTTGCTCCCGTCAAACTTTGTATGTATTTTGTAAGGCATAGATTCTATATTGTAATGATGTCCTATGCAAAAGAAAAAAAAACGAAATTGTAAATTTTATTGTTTTAACATGTATGCATGTTTAGTGACGTTTACATTTTGAAATAAAATTTATGATTCATTATTTTATTTGCCTAAACTGATTCCTTTGAAGGGCATGACCTGCAGAGGCTCTGGGAGAGGGGAGCTGAACTGGGGATGAAACTCCAGCAATTGGGATTGACAGAGGGACAGAATCTCACCTGGGACTTCATAGGCCTCCTCCTGGAAGGAAGGCTTGACACAGGTACACCAGGGATAGTGGCTTCTCTAGCAGTCCCGTCCTGCCCTGCCTCCTGGGAGCCATTTCAGCTCATTGCCCATGCTCCTTCCAACTCAGAGAACACGGAGAACAAAGGGAACTGGTGATTTCAGTGTCCCCTAGAGGGTATACTGCTTAAATGTTTTTTGTTAGACACTGACAGATACTTCAGATAATCAACTCATGAACAGAAAAAGGGTTCCTTTGGCATGGTATCAGAGGGTCCACCTTATAGCAAGAACACGTGGTAGAGCAAAGCCATTCGCATTGTGGCCATGAAGTGGAAGAGGAGAGAGAGTTCCCACTGTGTCCTCGAAGGGCACACCCCTGAAGACTTCCCGGTAAGCCCCATCTCTTAAAAGTTTCTACCACCTCCCAATAGCACCAGCCTGGGGGGACACTGGAGGACACTTCAGATTCAAACTAAGTACCCCATAATTATAGAAAATGTCTGCTTCTAGCCACTGAAGTCCCTGCAGTTGGTCACAGGCCCCACTCCAAAAGGAGGAACAAGAGGTCTGGGGAACTAGATGATATATAGTAATAGCCAAGGCCAAGTTCCCTGTGGTCATTAACTGCCCTTGACTTCTCCTGAGGCTGTCAGCAGGAACCAGCAGGGGCAGGTGGGTGACAAAGTCTGCCCCCCGGCCTGAGCCGACAGTAGATTGAAGGAAAAAGGTACAGGTAAAGTTCGCATCTTCCACCCTGGGCCAGGAGTGGACCTGGAACTACATCCACACTGCAGGCACTTCACATCCTCACCCATTGTTCACAGAGCAAATGAAAACCACCAAGAAATGTAAAATAGTAATAACAAAGGCATCTCAGTTGCAGATGGGTTTTCCTGAAGCCTTGTACTCTGGCAGGCACTTCCTGGGAGACACTTGCTTTCTCTCTGAGATGACGAGGAAGGTGTATGTGTAGCACCCAAATACCAACACTACACACAAACACTCATCTTGAAGCAAAAGTCAGTTGGAGTCTTGCCCTAGGACAGCACTGTTCGCCTCCTCTGAGACATTCCTTGTTGTGCAGGAACTTCCGTAGATACTGCAGGATGGGTCTGTTTCCATAAATAGTGTGGTGAAAGGATCCCAGATGCTTTAAAAGTATTGACAGGAAAAACAGAGTGCCCATTGCTCATGATGTCAGTGCAGAGGGGAAGGAGGCTGAGTTCCTGCAGAGAGAGCTTTTTTCAAGAGGGGGTAGCATTGACAAGGCCCCAACCTCAAGAACTAGGGATCACCTGAACTTCGAGATGGCCCCAGTAACTAAGAGGAAGAAAACGCATCCTCCAACAAGCAAACAGTAGTATTTACTGATACTTGAAAACTGAATTCTTTAGTATGTGTGACATACATCTTCCTGTCATCCTGGGAGTGAGGTAAAGGAAGGCCCCCTCTGAAGTTGGTGACAGTTTGGTGGAGCCATGTATATCTATGTCCATGTCTGGACTCAGGAGAGATGGAGTCTGTTGTGAAGGTTCACAGTCCACATCTGCCTCCTTAAGAACAGATTTGCTGTGTGACCAGTCCATTTTCTGTTGCCAGGAAACTCCATGCCCCAGAGAGGACAGGCTATGAAGAAAAGAGGTTTGATTTGGCTCAGTCCTGTAGGCTCAGTGTCTCCTGCCCACATCTGGTGACAGCCTTCCTGCTAGCAGTCCTAAGGCAGCACAAGATGACAGGCATGTGCGCCTGTGCGTGCAGTCATGTGCACCTGTCTTCTCTGGCTTCCTTCTTTCTTTTCTTATAAAGCACAATCATTCAACAATGGGGGCTTCACCCTGATGACGTAACCACCTCCCAAAGGCCTTACCTCTGAACTCCAGTGTTGGATTGTTTTCGCCCAGCTAACACCTCACCCTGGTTTTAAACTCCATTGTAAATTTCAGAAAGAATGAACCATATCCAAACCACAGTCAGCCTACAGACAGTGCTGTTAGAGGCATTCAAGCAGATGGTAAAATGTCTCTTGGTCTGTTCCCTGAGTGTTCTGGAGGAGGCTGGTTAGCATGCACCCAGCAGGCTACTGGGCTTTTGGGTAATTCACTGACCCTTGCAAACTCTCCTTTTCCCTGTCGGCCTTTCCATCTGCAGAGGGGTTCAAATTACAGGTTAGGCTATGTGTAATTTGTTCTGAGGGGCACAGATGACTTGGTCTCCCCAATCAAATCTCATATGCAGCATGATAGGACTCTTTATCATGAACGTCACTCTGCTACATGCAAAGCAGTGTGACTGGGTGAACACCCAGCTTCTCCTCACAGTCACACTGTGTCTGCCTAACATCCTGCACCAGGAAGAATGAAGGTCTTTGATTCCACAGCAACAGCACAAAGAATGAGCAGATTTGGACAGCTGGCAGTGCTCTGGAAGGACTAGTGCGGCCAGGAGAAGGCCTGCTCTAAGCCTCCTTTTTATCGTGGGAAGCAGGCTTGGCCATGGCCAGTGGAGATCACTGTGAAGTTCAGTGAGGTGTTAGAGGCCAGGAGCCAAGTCAGGAGAACTGGGCCTGTACCAAGCCTTCAGCCCCTTAGAGGTGGGTGGCCTCTACTCCCATATACTGCTGGGGAAGGTGGACAGCCTTATAGGACTGTCTCAGTGTTGGATGGGGACCAGGACCAACCTGGGATGTGGAGGTTTCCTGGTTCACATTTCAGCATCCTACCTAGATGCTTACGGCAGCAGCCAGCTTTCCACTACTGTCTGTCACGTATCCAGTCACCATGGGTCAGGTATTACTCACTGAGTAGGGTCAGATACTGTTCAGTGAATTGGGCCAGGTACTGTTCACTGAGTAGGGTCAGATGTTTTTCACTGAGTGGGGTCAGCTACTGCTCACAAAGTACCCTCACAGTGGAGTTCTGATTCAGACACACAGAAAAGATGAAGCTCAGAGAGGTAAGATGGCCTCCCTAAGGTCACACAGCTGACAAAAGCCAGGGATTTACTGCCTTAAGCTTTGGGTTAGCTAAAGGGTTCTTATAACCTGGGGTTGTTCCTATCCAGTTGCTGACATCATAGGGCTGTCCCTCCAACACAGAGCTGAAAACTCATCTATTTTCTGGCTGCTTTTTTTCAGGGCCAAAACCCCAACTAGTTGTGGGCCTCCACCTGACAGCCTGCCATGTCTTCCAAGATGAAGCTCTAGTGCCCCTCAGGGACCCAGCCCCAGACAGAGTGGGGTTTAGGGGTTCCTCAGGGCCCTCCATGCAGTTCAGCAACCATAACTCCTCCAGATAGATGTCTCCATCCACCCACTCAGACCCCTGTCTGTGGGGTGCACTGTTTTCCTGTATGTGTGCATTGCTCAATGATCAAGATCTCAGAATATACACCACTTTAAATATTTATCATTTTTCCATGAGAACATTCAGAATCTGTTGCTTGTCCTGGCCCTGCTCTCTGTTCTCAGATGAGATTCTGCAGGGGGCGGGGGGTGTCATGTGGCACTTGTCTTTCTGTGCCTGGCCTATTTCATTTAACATAATCGTCTCTAGTCCCATCTGCATCCTTGATATCAGCAGGCTTCCATATGTATGTGTCCATGGCTGAGTGGCATTCTGTTGTATATATGTGCCACATTTTCCATATCCACTCATCAGTCCATGGACCCTTCAGTCATTTCTATTCATGGCTACTGTGAACAAGGCAGTAATCATAGGAACACTTATGGGAGCACACACAGATCATCATACTGGTCTCATTGCTTTTGGGTGTATCTCCAGGAGACAGACTGCTAGATCACCTCACATGGTAGTTATATTTTTAGTGGCCTGAACCTCTACACTGTTTTCATAATGTCTGTGCTAGTTGGCATTCCCACTGACTGCTCAAAGGAGGAGATGGTCCCCTTTGCACATTGTCCTCACCAATTCTAGTTTTTATCTTTGGGTTTTTTTGCTGTTTTGTTTTGTGAGACAGCATCTATGTAACCTATGTTGGCCTTGGACTTTCAGTTCTCCTACCTCAGCTTCCTGAGTGCCAGGACTACAGGTAGGCACCACCACACCTAGCTGGTTTGGGTTTTCTGATAATGACAGAGCTCATTCTTTACAACTGTCTGGGTCTCAGTGTCCTCCATTCCCAACCTCACCAGAATTAGGTCCTGACTTGTGCATTCTCTAGAAGTACCAGGTGAGAATTCATAGTGTCAAACACAGCTTTCACAATCAACAGGTTCTCCTGCACCCCCAAAAGAACACCAACACAGACACCAGGGAGATTGGTTGTTGGCTGACTGATAATGGTGCTTAAGGAACTGGACACTGGTTACTGTGTGCCTACTTTGATGAACAGAGCTGCTCCTGCCCCTGCGCCTTGTCTGTGTCTTGCTTTTATTTGAAGCACTGACACCTCAGAGGATTCTCCAAGATCAGCTGTTGGGCTGTGGGATCTAATGATATCCCAGTGGCAGGGTGCTTTTGTTCCCCGGCTCAGCAGCATCCTCCCTACCCTGAGTCCTTGAGCTTCCTACCCACACAGATGTACCACAGTAGGAAGAGCAGGTGACAATTTACAGAATCTGAATGATAATGGATATACAAGCTCACATCCAGGATTCAGGAAGGTGATGCCTCTGAGGTAGGGACAAAGGGCCAGGAGAGTCACACTCAGCAATGCCAGCACTGTTGACAGGCTAGTGCTGGAGGGCAGAGGCAGTCAGAACTCATACTTGCCTCAGGTATATTCCTATAGAAGCAGCACGTATTAAATAATAAAATATTTAAAACCCAAGATGTTTAATGTCCAAGGACAGGTATATTAGTTCAATGAACTATGTCATACCATATATATATATATTTTGGTCTTTTTGAGAAAGGGTCTCCCTGTAGCCCCAGCTGTCCTGGAACTCACTATGTACACCAGGCTGGCCTTGAACTCACAGAGATCCACCTGCCTCTGCCTTCCAAGTGCTGTGATTAAAGGCATGCGCCACCATGCCCAGCTAGCCAATATATTTTTAACAGATAAAGGCAGCAGAATCACATTGTGTAAAAACATTTTTCTCGAGGTTTATGGAGATGGCTCCATGGGTGAAGTGCTTGCTGTGTAAGCTTGAGAGTCTGAGCTTAGATCCCCATATAGAAAGATGACTATGGAAGTGTGTACCTGTAATCCAAGCATCTGGGGAAGGTGGAGACAGGGGGATTCTGGGGGTTCTTTGGCCAGGCTGTCTAGCCAAACCAGTGAGCTCTGGGTTCAGTATGAGACCCCATCTCAAAGCATAGGGTGGAGAATGATTGAGATAGATACCCAGTGTCAAAGTCTGGCCTACACACACACACACACACACACACACACACACACACACCCTTTCTCTACAGCTATTCACTTGTTTGTATTACACATGCATAGAAAAAGATGCCTGGGACAAACTCAAGAGCTTCTTATCTTTAGGTTCCAAAAGGCACAGATGACATTTATTAACATGCTTTTTTTTTTGTTTTCTAAAATTTCAAAGCTGCTTGGGTAGACCACATGTCAGGCAAACCCACAATAGCATTTTCTGAGTCCAAAATCTTGCCAAAGGCCAACTGGTGCCATGTGCCCCACCCACACCTCCAAGAACCAGCTACCAGCTGCCACGGCTTGTCCATAGGGACAGTAGGACGGAGACTCACCCCAAATGTCTCCAAGAGGACTCCACAAGACAGACACAGACATACCTGTCCCATCCTGTACTGTAGTGCCCCCCCCCCACCCCGTCCTCTGGGCACAGCATTCTTCTAGTTATGTCCCAAGTCAGCTACTCTGGGAAAGCGACTAGTGCAGAGCAGCACCAGTTGCCCCAGTCATGTCGGCCTCCCTGGCCGCCTCACCTGCTGTGGACTGAGTGGTACCCACCCTCCTTCATATACTGCAACCAAATCCCTATGGACCGCTCTAGAGGGCAGGGCCTCTGGCAGGCAATGAGGTCACAGGGTCCTAGGACCTCAGGATCTCACAATGTGCTCCTTGGGATTGATTTCTTCATAAGAAAGACATCTCTCCCTGCCATGCCAGGAAGTCAGCACTCTGAAAATCTAGAAGCCCTCCCTTACCAGACACAACATCTGTGCCACCTTGATCTTCATCTTCCCTGACTCTGGGTCTGTGAGCAATAAGTGTTTAAGTCACCACCACGTGGTAGTTTGTTACAGCAACCTGAACTGATACAAATAGCCTCTAGAGTCTAGACCAAGAATTTGAATCTGGGACTAGAGAAATGGCTCAGCAGATAAGAACACTTACTGTTCTTCTGAGGACCCAGGTTCCATTCCCAACACCCACATGGTAGATCACATCCATCCTTAACACCTGTTGCCCTTTTCTGGCCTGCCTGTATAAGGTACACTTACATACAAGCTGGCAAAACATTCATACATCTAAAATAAAAATAAATAAAATCTCTTAAAAAATTCATGAAACTGGGCTGGAGAGACGGCTCAGCAGTTAAGAGCATTGGTTGTTCTTGCAGAAGACCCAGGTTCCAATCCCAGTACCCACATGGTGGCTAACAACTGTCCATAACTCCAGTTTCAGGGCATCCGATGCCCTCTTATGTCCTCTTCGGGCATTGTACAACCCCGGTGCACTCACATGCATGCATGCAATACACACATACACATAAAAATAAAAATAAAGCAAAAAGAAAATTTAAACAAGGTGAAGGTCAACTCCCAAGACCAGTGGCTCAGATGGCCCTTGGGGTTCACAAACGCCTGCACATTACATTTAGGGTTTATGAGGGAGAGGTGTTTTCCCTCTCTCTCTGTGTTCAGTGTTTGTTTTACAGGGTCCATGCAGGAGCTGTGTGCACTCTAGGCATGTCCAGGATGGTCTGCAGGCTGTCCCTGTGATATGAGAAACAAGGTGTATGCAGACGGCTGTGCACGGGGCAAAGCTGTGCTCCAAGGAAGGAATGCCGCCAGGGAGTCTGGCACCTAGATCACAGCTCAGCTTGGACACAAGCCATTCAGTGACATAGAGTAAAAATAGAATGTTCTGGCTCTGGCCGGAGAAGGGGCTGTGCTACTTGCTAGGAAGGATCTGAAACAGGAGCAGGTTTCATTGATCCAAGACCGAGAAAGGCCACTACAATGTGAGTGGGGTCACGGGTCCTTGAAGGTGGCTGATGGGTGCTCACTGTTCTCCCCCAGACCCCACTGGCACCGGGTCCCCTGGGAAACCACTGGAAATGTTTTTTCTTCATGTATATAATTGGGAAAAGAGTGCACGCTCTAGCTACATTTGGTGATGGCTGTAAAATTGACTGAGAAGATACCAGCAGAAATGCTTTAAAAAGTCAAATAGCAAAATACATTTATTTTGCGGCATGCTAAGTCATGGCATTCAAGGACTTGGAAAGTAATTTGATGATGGCTTCAATTTTAAATTTAGGACCTCTAGTCAAAGTAACACATATCTCTCCATCCTCTTTCACTGTGCCCCGCATATACTCTTTTATACTATTCCACAGGTAAGCCTCTTCATTCATTTAAGTATTTTGTTGCTCATTCTCTTAAAATGATTGTCCTTCCTGATACAAAAGACGAACATAGTTGTTGCCTCCCTCTCCTCACCCCACCCTCCACCTGGGGTTTACTGGAGCATTTCAGCCCCCTGACATTCTCTCTGAAACTACAGTGTCTTTCCCCCTCCTGACTGTTTCACCTTCGTTGTCTGAATCCCCTTCCTACCATTGTCCCTGCCCTTCCCAGGTATTTGCTTTTGTGAACTTGTCTATAATAAAGACAGGTGTGCGTATGCATGCATTTGTGCATTTGGAAACCAGATGTTAAACCTAGCCATAATTCCTTAGGAGCCATCCACCTTTTTTTGAGATAGAGTCTCTCACTGGGACATGGAGGCTGGCCAGTGAGCTAGAAGGATCCTCCTGTATCTATCTTCCCAACCTAGGATTACAAGTGTGTCACTATGCCTAGTTTTTAAACATGGGTTCTGGAGATTGAACTTGGGTCCTCAGGCAAGCACTTTACCAAATGAGCCTTTTCTCCAGCCCCCATTAAGGCAGATTTCAATAGTTGAGAAGGAACTGAGCCCAACCATGTTCAGTAATTGACTGGCTGTGCAACTAAGGGTCATGGGAGTATTTTCTTCTTATGAGTCTAATGTGGTTGTCACTACCTCAAACCATTCAAGGAAGACATTCCTAACAAAGAACAAACTGGAAGCCAAGTGTGGAAGCTTGTACCTATAGTCCAAACTTCTCAAGAGCTCTCCCCCAATCTTAGCAACATAGTAAGACCTGGTCTTTTAAAACCCAAACCAGGGATTGGAGAGATAGTTCAGCAGTTAAGAGCTCTTGCTGCTCTTTCAAAGGACCTGAGTTCAGTTCCCAGCACCCACACCAGGTGACTCCCATCCACCTGTAACTCAAGCTGCAAGCTGCAGATGCCCTCTTCTGGCCTCTGTGGACACCTGCACACATGGCATACACATACACATTACTATAAAAATCTTAACCAGCTGGGTGTGGTAGCACGTAGTCCCAGCACTTGGGAAGCAGAGGTAGGTGGATCTCTGTGAGTTCAAGGCCAGCCTGGTGTACATAGTAAGTTCCAGGACAGCTGGGGCTACAGGGAGACCCTGCTTCAAAAAGACAAAAAAAAAAAAAAAAAAAATCTTAACTAAGGAGATGAGGTGGATCCATTTTCAATCATAGTAGCTGAAAGTCAATACATTTTACTTTTCTTTGCAGTTGAAGCTTGACTTTGCTATATACATTGTTCTCTATAGCTTTTAATTGCCCCCACTTCCTTCCTTTTTGTTAGCAGAGTAATACTGTGCCTCTGTACCAATACCTCAATGTTACCACCTTATTTGCTCCCACACCTCCTCCCCTGTCCTCTCCTACCCCAATCTGGCTGCTTCCTGCTAGGCCTGCACACAACCCCTGGGACCCTCAGGTGTGTCACTCAGGAGTCCAAATCTCAGGAATCTCACCCTCTTCTCCAACACTGCCATATCTCCCATTATTTTTTTTCTGACAACTTTGTGTACTCTTTCTTTCTTCTTTCTCTTTCTTTCTTTCTTTTTCTTTCTTTCTTTCCTTCTCTTTCTCCGTTTTTTTTTTTTTTTTTTTTTTTTTTTTTTTTTTTTGAGACAAGGTCCCCTTGTAGCACCAGCTGGCCTTGAACTCACTATGGAGACCAGGCTGGCCTCAAACTCACAGAGATCTGCCTGCCTCTGCCTCCCAAGTGCTGGGACTAAAGGTGTGCGCCACCATGCCCTGCCCAGCTTTCTCTTTCTTAATTTTCTTTCTCACTTTGCTGGAATACAATCTTAAGTAAACACTTCAGAAAAGATGTATAGGAGGTGGGATTTATTTATTATTTTTCTTTGAGACTGTAAAAGTCTGAAATTATCTTTATTCTGCTCCATTCTTGACATAATTTGATTCAATATAGACAGTTAAGTAAAAGGCCTCTTCCTGATTATCGTTCATCTATTGCTGCTGATGGGAAGTCTGACACCCTGGAGGTCTCAGTCATGCAGCAAACATGTCCTTTTACCATCTCTGAAATCTGTCGAGCAGTTTTCCTCCCTATTGCTCTGTACTTTCATACAAATTATTTTTAAAAGAATTTTTATTTATTTTCATTTTATGTGTATGAGTGTTTTGCCTGCATGTAAGGGTATCATGTGTGTCAATGCCCACAGACGCCAGAAGAGGGCATCAGATATCCTGGAACTGGAGTTACAGGTGGTTGTTAGCCACCATGTAGGTGGTCAGAACTGAACTTGGGTCCTCTGCAAGAGCAGCTAGTGCCCTTAACTGAACTACCTCTCTAGCCCCAAATCCTTCTTACATTCCAGGTTCCCCTGTTCATCTGCAGACTGTCTCTTCGATCCCAAGTGTTTCCTCCTAACAATATATTGCTAATTTCCTCCCTTCATGATCTTTCCTCTTAGAAATTCATCAGGGAAGGTGGACTTACTGGATTGATTTTCCATGTTTCTCATCTCAGGATTAGCCTTGTGTTTACTTTCCCTTCTCTCCTAGTCTACTGAACAACCGTCTTCACTCAAATCTCACTTATCTGTCCTCTGAAACCTAGAGCACATGTTGCTTGTCAGTCTGTCATGTCCTGTCCCTAGCCTTTCCTGGCATCTCTGTCTCCAGGAAGTTCCCTGGTCCCCTCTGAATGGCCCCTTGCCCCCACTCAACCCTTACTGGGCTCCTGATACAGGAAAGGCCTCATCTTTCTCAGTGGCAGAGACCTCCAGTGGGTGGCTGAGGAAGACTGAGCAGATTATGGGAAGCTGAGGGGATATACCTGGGTGAGAGGCTGTGGGGCAGTTAAGGGGGGGGTGGGGCTGTAAGGTAGGGTCTTAGGGGCTGTGGGGGTGAAAGGGGGAGTTTGTATAGGACTGAGAGAGCTGAGGGTGGTGGTTCAGGGGGCTTTAGAGACAGAAGTTGTGCCAGTCTTGGAGGGCAGTAGGGTACTGCCCTGTCCAGGCTGTCAGGGGCTCCCAGGAGCAGTCAGACCCAAGAGGTAAGGAGAAGGGAGAGGGGGAGGGCAGATGAACCAGGCCAGGAAGCCCCAGCACAGCTTCCCAAGGCTCTAGTAAATTCCTGGAATTCGAGAACTGCTTACCCCAAGGGTGTTTTCTGTGGAAACCCGGAAGGCTCACGATTCCTGTCTGGGCTGATAGCGCCAGCTAGGCCAGAGGCCGGGAGACTGGTGGGGAGGAGAGGTCCTCCAGGCCTGCCCGCCCCGCCCCACCCCAGCTGTGCACTAAGTCCCAGGCTCACTTTCCCTAGGGGAGGTCTTCCGACCCCAGGGCAGCAGGGGCTCCTAGAGCCGCGTGTCCCCGTGGACCGGACCCTGGCTGGGGCATCCCGAGTGCCCTCCCGCAGTGCTCCCCCAGGCCCTCTCGCCTCCTCTCATTGGCCGGGCCCGTGCGGGGTGGCGATGGGGATGTCACTGACTCCTGGAGGCTGCTGCTGCCGTCATCCCAGTTCTTTTCAGATCTTCCTGAAGTCTTCCGGTTAGATTCACACCCCTCCCCCCCGACCCCAGCTCCCCGCCCACGCGCCACTCTGAATAGAAACAGGACGTTGCTTTGGTAATCGTAATCGCTGGTGGCGCCCTTTGCACTTCATAAGCTGTAAAGGGTTTTTAAAAAAATTATATTTATTTGTTGCACGCGGGGGGTGGGCGGAAGTCAAAATACAACTTGCTGGTTGGTTCCCTCCCTCTCCTTGTGGATCTCAAAGAACTCAGGTGGTCAGGCTTGGCAGCAGGCACCTTTACCTGAAGAGTTATCTCATCAGGCCCGCACTTTGTAAATTTAAGGCGCTTGCAAGGAACCCTCAGAGAAAGGAGTGAGGACTGATGCTCAGTTGCTCTGATGAGAAGGGATGCCCTCTGGCATACTGCCCTAACTGCCCCACCCATAGTGACCTGGCCCACCCCCACTCTGTGACTGCCCCCACTAGTCCTTGTAACCATTCCCCAGGGTCCTCTGCTCCCTAGGCCTCTGCTCCCTCTGTCCTCTAGGTCTGCAGGTGGCCCAAGAATGTCTCTTCCTGACTGTCCCCAAGCTGTTCTGAGTCTACTGATACTCTGCCTGTGTCCCCTCCAAAGACAGCATCAGAAAAACCCATCCCAGGGCCACAAAGTAGAGTGACCCCAGCAAGGTGACACTGGAAACTCAGGAGTCTGCACTTGAATCCATTGAAGACTCATACTCATTTCCTCAAAGGCCCCTCCTCCGCTAGACACTTCCAGGTCTGTTTTTGTGGCAGAGGCGGCCTGCTGCTGACAACTCTGGATGGTGCTGGGGTTCCAGCAAGGTTGCTGCACACTGGGATGGGCAGGTACAAACTATGCCTCCGTTCACTCAGAGGAGGCCACACCACCTTCTGGCTGCCATGAACCAGCCCTGACTGGTCCAGGACAGTTACACTCCCCAGGCTCTGCTTGGGGCTTTAGACAGCTTTAACCAGCAGGAAACTGGTTCATGGGTCTTTTCCTTTCTTTCTTTTAGAAACATCTTTTCTTTTTTTGTTTATTTATTATGTGTGCACATATATGTATACTTGTGAAGGTGGACAAATTTGGGAGTCCATTCTCTACTTCTACTATGTGGAGCTTGGGGATCAAACTCAAATTGTCAGGC
The DNA here is from genome assembly GCF_000622305.1 of Nannospalax galili. NCBI lineage: Eukaryota > Metazoa > Chordata > Mammalia > Rodentia > Spalacidae > Nannospalax > Nannospalax galili. The sequence continues at coordinate 2,464,495 of NW_008353482.1, read as the reverse complement.
TTGGCAGCAAGTGCCTTTATCCACTGAATCATCTTGCCTGCCCAAGGGTCCTTTTCAAATGAGTATCTGGAGCACCCGTCACTAGAAGAGCCTGTAGTTTGGGGGGGGGTACCCTGGGAGCTTAATGGATACTTTCTACACAGATGTTGGGGTGTGCTCCTCACTTCCTGCAGGCTCACATGCTTCTTACAAAGGAGACCTTCCATGAATCCCCGCTAAAGAGCACATTATCCTCTTTCACTTCCTACATCAGCCCTTGGATTCTCCAGCATATCTTGGCCCAAGGATGGGCTTTTTGCCTGTTCAGCCTCCTCCCAATACAACAAGCTCTGTCTTCCTTCCCACATCGCCTTCTTTACAGATGAGAAAACAGCATACATGGAGAAGCAAGGACTAGCCTTGGGGCTGGAAGACTACACCCTGGCTCTCTTCTGTCTGAGGAAAGGAATTCTGTAGCCTGTACCAAACCTCTATAGCTTGCTTTTAGCCCCAGGAGCCTCTGCCAGGGTCTCACCTTGACAGACAAGGTTGTTCCCAGTGGAAGGTTTTGTGATGACTAATGTCTCCACCATGAAATACTACACACTCATCAAAAAGGTGAGAGGAGCTGGGCGTATAGCCCAGTGGTCAAGCTTTGTTTGCCAAGCATGTTCAAGGCCCTGGTTCAGGTCCCAGAAAACAAACACAAACACAGAAACACAATAGTGAAGGATTGAAATAGCTAAAAGAAGGGGGGAAAAGTAAAGTGTCAAGATTAAGTAAGTCAACATTCAAGCATGGATGGGGAAGGGGCACACAAGGCTCCATCCCCAGATTGGAGCTACCAGCAACTGCTGGTTTAGAAAAATCATTTTTCTTTGGAGGTGCGACCATATTCCAGTGGATGGTCCCACACCCATGCACATGTGGGCAGCACTGACTGGACTAGGTGAGTTAAACATAAAAGTGGGAGAGGGTGTGTAGGGCAAGTTCTGGGAGGAGATGGAGGTGGGGATCGGGGCAGATGTGATCAAAATCCGTTGTACAAGGCTGTGTATAGTGGTTCATACCTTTGATCCCAGCACTTGGGAGATAGAAACTGGAGGATCTCTGTGAGTTTGAGGTCAGCCTTATCTACATAGTTCCAAGCCAGCCAGCGATACTTGGTGAGACCCTGTCTTTAAAAGAATGCATTGTGCCAGGCATGGCAGCACACGCCTATAGTTCCAGCACCTGGGACGCAGAGGCAGGTGGATTTCTGTGAGTTCAAGGCCAGCCTGGTCTACATAGTGAGTTCCAGGACAGCTGGGGCTACAGGGAGACCCTGCTTCAAAAAAAAAAAAAAAAAAAAAGAGAGAGAGAATGCATTGTGTATATCTATGAAATTCTCCAAGAATAAATAAATAAAAACTACTATTAAAAAAGGAAGGTACCAAATGGTAGCTAGATGATACTATTATTGATAAAGTAATTTAAAAATATTATATATTAGGCCATGGCACAGTGATAGAGTGCTTACCTAGCATATGTGGGAAACCCTAGCTTCAGTCCCTCAATTCTCTCTCTCTCTCACTCTATGTGTGTGTGTGTGTGTGTATTTATCTGTCCTTTGTTTAGTTTTGTAAAAAGAAGCCCCAGATATAGGCAGAGGGGGAGGGGGTAGAGGTATAATTCATACAACATATAATTTTCCTATTTCACATATATATTTCTATGCATTTCAGCACATTCATAAACACAACCATCACCACAGAATACCCCTCAAAAAGAAACCTTGAGTTTCAGCTATCACCCCATCATTCCCTCTCAACCCAAGCAGCCACTAATCTGGCTCTATCTTTGTAGATTTGCCTCTCCTAAGGACTCCGTGCAATGGATCCCAACATGTGGCCTTGTGTGTCTGTTTTCTCCAGTGCCTCATGCCCTTTTATGGCTGAGTAGTCATCTTCCTGTGGAGACATCTTAAAAATCCACAGAATAACTAGTGAGTGTTGGGTTGGGTCTCCTTTTAGGCTCTATGAGTGGAGCTGTATGGGCACTTCCATGCACGCATTTGTATGGACACATTTTCACTTCTCTTATGTACATTACCTCAGTGTAGACTTACCGGGTCTTCGGGAGCTCTATGTTAACCATTTAAGGGGCTGGTAGACAGTCTCCACTCCTCCGCTTGGCCAGTTTCCATCCAGGAACAATATTTCCTGCTTCCCCATGTGCTCCCCAGTACTTGCTGTGGTCCACAGAAAGAGCCATCCCAGTGGACAGGAAGTGATCTTCATTGTGTTCTATTTCCCTGATAACAAGGGTACGCATTTTATCTATAGTCTTAATACTGAATTTCACTTAATAACAAAAACAATTTGATAAAATTAAATGAAAACAGGGTGAGAGTCCCCCTCTATCCTCTGGCATTCACCAGCTTCTTTGGTTGTTATCCCCTCAGAGCCCTTGACCTGAGTGTCCTGAGGCTGGGTCCTGGGCCTCTGTCTTAGGGAGTCAGCCCTCTCAACCCTCTTCTTCCCTTGTCCAGCCTGGGATGAAGGCACTTCCTTTTTTACCCTACAAGTTCAGCCCAACACGCCTAGGAGGCCTTCCCCAGTCCCCCTCTGCCTGGATACGTCGAGTGTCCTTCCCACTACTCCCAGGCCCCCTGAGAGACTAGTGCCCGAGAGACCCTATGTTTCTGGCCTCCAGTGCCACATGCAGATGAGGAAGGAGGGCACAGAGAGTTTTGCTAGAGTTTGGCTCCAGGGGGGCTGTTTTGGGGCCTGGTGAGTGGGCCTTGCTCCCATAGATGTGTACTCAGGACCCACAGAGGCTCTGGTGGACCTGCCATCTGTCCCTGCTGCTGTGCATCTTTCCAGGGTAGACTGGGTCTTCCAGATGCACAGCTGACTTGAGGAGGAAGCAGCCCATCAGGGACAGATGACAGAGCTCAGGGACTAACACTGCAAAGTAAGGGCAGGTAGGTGTGCCCAGGGTGAGAGGCGTTATCCAGAGGACTTTTAATAACCTGTTGGCTCTGCTCACAGGAAGGCCTGGGAAACAGTCCAGAAGCCAAGGACATTTTCAATAAGAAGCAGGCCACAATTAAATGAGGAGCCACCAAGGGGGAGCTGGAAACTTCTGTAACAGACTAACATGGTCACTGGTGAGCCCTCTCCTTCCGTGTGGGAAGAATTGCAGAGCAATTATGACACGGGCTTAACCTCTGGCTTGAGATGGGGCAGGGTCGCTTGGACATTAGGCACTGTGACAGCCAAGACTGTAACCCATGTCAGGGGAAGGTACTGTCTTGGATGTAAAGCCTAAGAACAGTTCATCCAAAGTGAGCAGAGACTCTACATTTAACCTTGCTAAACATGACTTGTATCTTGTCAGTCTTTGTCATGTTTAAGACAGTCTGGCCCAGTAGAGTCAAAGGCCAGCCTTGGAACAAAACTTAGTCATAATTAACTTAGACTTGAGTTTTTAACTTGAAATCTAAATTCATACAAAGTAATAGACCCTTTGAGAGCTTAAGTTACCATGTTTGTGTTTGGTTATCTCTCTCTCTCTCTCTCTCTCTCTCTCTCTCTCTCTCTCTCTCGGTGTGCCCAAATAATCTAGAATAGAGTCAGATTCCCTGGAGTTAGAGGCAGTTGTGAGCCACCTGACATGGGTTCTGAGAACTGAACTCAGGTCATTTGGAAGAGCAGCAAGCACTCTTAACCACTGAGCCATCTTTCCAGTCCCTGTTAATTATTTTATGTGTATGTGTGTGTGCCTGAGTGTATGAATGTGAATCACATGCATGCAGGTACCAGCAGAAGGCTTTGGAGCCCCTGGAACTGGACTTATAGGTGGTTGTGAGTCACCTAATGTAGGTGCTGAGAACTGAACCCAGGTTCTCTGCAAGAGCAGCAAATGCTCTTAACTGTTGAGCCACCTTTCTAGCCCCAAATCACCACATTTTAATATGGTAGGTTTATAATAAGTATTTAAGAGATTTTTTTTCTTCTTTTTTTTGTCATTGAGACTAGTGTGAAGCTTACAAAGCAAAGTGAAAATTAAAAGCAAAAATATACTGTGTGATATACACACAAAAAATTCAACAAATTTTAAAAAAATGATTTATATTTGAGGAGGAAGCATAAAAATTTACGTCATGTTAATTAGTAGAGGTGATAAACATTACCATTGAAATCTACCTGATGACTTTATAAACATACACCGGTGCCAAGGATCCAAGTGGATCCAAGCAACCAATTATGACTAGTAATAATCAGATACATAACAGATTAGAGATATGCACCAACATCTCAGTGTTAGCAGCAAAAACAATGAGTCTTTCTGCAAGGAACAATATATTCTTGATCTTTTTTAAAGGTTAAAAACTCATTCAATTTTATGTCTTACAGGGCTTATACTGAGTTCAATATTGTATAACTATTAATTCAACAGCAAACCTAAAAATTTTATAGCCACTTTTGAAAGAGATGTATCTTTGCTCTGGAAATGGATATTGAGGATGTTAAAGCTATAATGAAATGCTTCTTTTAAAAAATAAAAAAAAAGTTTTAAAAAGCAAAAATATAATGGTCTTCTGCAAGAACAACCAGTGTTCTTAACCACTGAGCCATCTCTCCAGCCCTATACTTTAATTATCTTTAAAGCAGCTTCATTAACAAAATATGCAGATGGGCAAAACATGAAGCAAAGTGTGTCTTTCCTTCCCAGCAAGTGATGGCTGCAATTTGTCCTGCTTCTTTATGAAAGAAGAACATTGGTAAGTTGAATTTAAAAACTTAAGGAAGAACTAGGCCTGTGTATTTGGAACTGTAATGGGACTGGAATATTAATTTTAAAACTCTTTAATGCTAAATAAAATAACTCTGGATTTTGAGCATAAAAACCCTCTGAAGATATCAAAGTGGGATGCAGGCTGGAGTGGGGCTTCAGAAGGAAATTGGTTAGCTGCTCTCACTGTAGGGCTAGGGAGGCCTCAGGCACTAGGTCACAGCAGCACAGTATCCTGTCCTTCCCAATAATCTGTTCTTACTACTTAGATTCCCTCCCATCCTGCACAGCAGCACCCTTGTGCAGGGACCCTGCTGCACTTTGAGGCCAGATCAGTCCGTGTTTCTCCTTCCTTACCCCATCCAGCCTCCAGGCTTGTGGTCTAGAGACTGCACCCAAAACTTCCTCCCTCGGGGTCTCCCCATCCTGTGCAAGCTGTTCCTTTCCCCTCCTGAGCACAGGCCCTGACCCCTGGTAGGAAGTGCCCTGGGGTTCTTTGCACTGTGTCCTCTTTACCTTCTCTCAGGATCTGCCACAGCTTTCTGTTGTTTTGCTTTGCTGGTTTAACTAGTTACTCTTCTTGCCACTGTGACCAAATACCTAATAAAAGCTCCTTAAGGAAGGATGAGTTAGCTGGGTGGGCATCTCAGCATTGGCGTGGCAGAGGCAGGGGATCTCTGTGAAACTGAAGCCAGACTAGTCTACATAGCAAGTTCCAGGCCAGCTGGAACTATAGGAAGACCCTCTCTCTCTAAAAAAAAAAAAAAGAGTTTATTTTTGCTCACAGTTTGCAGGAGGAGAGGGCTGGGCAGATTGCCTCTGCAGCTCAGCTCAATTTCTCTTTTTTATGCAGTCCAGGACCCCCGCCCAGAGAATGGTGCCACCCACATTCAGGATGGTCTTTGCTCCTTTATTAACCTAATTTAGATATTCTCAGAGGCTAACCTAATCTAGTTACACATAGCCACGCCCACAGGCATATTTCCTAGGTGATTCTAGATCCTGTCAAGCTGACAATCAGTATTGCCCAGCACACTGGTTTGTGTTGTTTGTTTTTGAGAAATGGTCTCAAGTAGCACAGACTGACCTGGAACTCTGTGTAGTCAAGGATGCCCTTGAATTACTGATCCTCCTGTCTCTGCATCCCAAGTGCTAGGATTACAGTCATGAGCCCCAATACTTGGCCCTCTCTATGTGTTATCTTTTCTTTGTTGTCAGGTGAGAGTGGCCTCCTCCACCTAAAATTCAGTGCAACCAATGCCTCCCAGGCTGAAACTGTCTGCTGTCCCAGTAGGTGGATAGTACATAGCATGGAGCAGGTGCAGGAATGCTCAGGGATCCTGTGGTAAGCACTGGCCTCTAGGTAAAAAATCGAGGCTCACAAACTTATTTGGCCAGTGCCACTCAGCTCATTAAGTGAACTGGCTCTGTGGCAGTGACTGGGAGGGTGGGCAGAGGGGTGCACTGTCAGCAACTGCCAGATCAGCCCTTGCTGTGGGCTGAAGGTCTATCTCCAGAACAGCTCTATTGAAGAAAGTTCTAAGTCAATGACATTTGGAGGCAGGCTCCCAGAAGGTAATGAGGACTAGATGAAGTCATGAGGGTTGAGCCCCCATTACTGGTCGAATAAGGAGAAGACAGAACCAAGCTAGTCTTCTGTCTCATTAGGATACCCTACCATGTCAGGATGCTGCAAGCTAGCCCTCACTAAATGCCAGTGCTGTGCTCCTGGATGTCCTTGCCTCCAGAACTGTAAGGTATATAACCCTCTATTTTTTTTTTTAATCAACTATCCAGTTTCAAGTATTTTGTTATAGTGACATAAAATGGATTAATACAGTCTTTGGGGCTTTGCCAGGGTGATGGGATGGATACAAAGTGGTATTCCAAGGGAAAAGACACAAAGAGTCAGGAGATGCATAAAGTTGGCACTGGGCAGAAGGGATGAACCAAGGTCAGTGGGCTTTGGAAGCAAGGGGCCACACCTGATAGGGGACACTGGGCACAGAGAGGGTGAGGTAACAGAGATAGTAAGGGACTTCTGGGGAGCAGGGCAGGTAGCTCCTCCAGCATTTGCATTCTGAGTGATTTGGCTCATGACACAGCATGGTTTGTCTAGTAGGAGCTAGACTGGGTGACCTAACCACATGGATGTGAGGTGACATCAGGAAGAGGGTCAGGGCTTCCAGACAGTAGTCTCTGGAAGACAGGTCTGGTTGCTGAACATGGAAGTCTCCCTAGCACTTCATAGCATTCTGGCTCTGGTGGGCCAGAAGATGCATGGTCTCCAATTCTGTTCTAGTTCAGGGCTTCTGCTACCTTTGAAGAAAGGAAAGGAGACAGGGAGACTGATTGGTCTATCATCACCCAGCCTACCTGTGACCAGGAGGGGCTCTGAGCCCATGTGCCTGCACACCTAAGTCCCTTCACTGGAGAAGGGGACATTTAGTCAGAGGTGATCTCTGGTCAGCTGGCATGGGCCATCGACAAAAGGAGCTGCTGGGTTCTGCAGCAGTTCTTGGTGGGAGCGGCTTGTGAGTTGCTGGGCTCAGGAGGAAGAGACCAGGGAGCATCAAGAGGACAGACCTGAGAGAGGGAGAGGAAAGCAGAGATCTGCATATCTCACAAACAGTTGCATCAGCATCTTTTGGAGAGCTGTTTGAGCATAGAGGCTCTGATTCCGTAAACCCGGGAGAGAGCCAGGGGCCGCTGCTCCTGCTACCGACTCTTCAAGCTGTAAACCAACACGACTCCTCTTCACTCTATTTCAGTAAGAACAAAGGAATGAAATGAGATGAGCAAGACTAAGCCTGTTAGGTCCAATTTGGGGGGACCTTGATATGTGATATGTCCCCTCGTTTAAAGAAATAACCCAGTTTGGTGTAGTGATATGAGAGACACAGGGACATGGAGAAGGGACAAGTGGTCCTCAGATAAGGCCCTTTGTCTTGGTCCTGTCTTTGGCCCTGTCAGCCTAGTGGGCCCTCCTAGAGGTATGTCTGGGTTCTCAGCACTGTCTTCCAGATGTCCATGTCTGGGAGGTCAGTGAGAGTGCTGGGTCAGGAGAGGCAGCAAGAAGGACTGGGTTGCTGGGAGAAGAGGGGTCCCAAGTGACAGGGTGTGGCAGGCTTCTGTGCAGAGGCACTAGCCCAAATTGGGAACAGGGTAGGAGTGGAGGCAGGCAGGGTGGAAGCGCTTCTGGTGGTAACCTAAGGCCATACTTGGAGGACAGGATGGCACAGAGGGCCCTCTTGACACCTCCCCTATTACTGTCCCCCAGCCCCCCACCTGAAGGGAAGTAGACCCACCTGCTCCTCCAGCACAGGTTGCACTATGACATTTCCACAGGTAGTGTTCCAAGATCATTTCTCACACCACCTTGGATTGACATGGGAAGGCACAGATATCAGAGGGCACCTGCTGCCTGCTGCAAGCCCTAGAGGGCAGTCAGGGCCCTAGTGGTGACATGGTCAGGCACAGCCACTCCCTCCTCCCACTCCCACCCCCACGCTGATCTGAGTACACTATCCTACAGGGGCCACTGTGGTCATACCCACTGGAATCCCAACCTTATGTGCTTTGCTCCCCTGTAACAGCGAGAGCAGAGGTCAGAAGCCTTGGAGGAGGTGGGGCCAGCCTTGGCCCTGTGAAGTCATCTGCCCTCTGGGGAGGGGACTCCACATCCCATCAGCTGGTCTGATCTGAGAGGTTCCTGGGCCTCCTTCCGCCTTAGGGCCAGGGCTGCTTCTTGATTTTCTAGCTCTGACAGCTGCTAGCAAATCACTTGACATCCCTAGGCCATAGTTTCCCCATTTATGAAATGAGGGTGGATTAGTTTACAGCTCTAAAAGAGCTAATTTATGCGCTATGCAAAGCTAATCTTTGTACTGATACCGTTACCTTCATCGTCATCATTTTTATTGTGGCCAGTGGCCAGCAGGTCCTGCATCTTGGTAATCCTAAATGTTACAGGTTACAGATGGCGAAGTGGAAGGAGGCAGAGCATCAGGCTGGGTGTGGGGTCTGCAGACCTCTAAGGTGTTCCAGAGGTTCTCATCCCCTCCCCCCGACTTCCTCCATCTTTCTACCCTGCACCTCAGTCTAAGGACCATTGGCAAGCTAGCCTCTGGAGGAAAGCATCACCTTGGAGCTGCTCTCTTGGCTGACCCTGAGTTTATCTCCATTCATGCAATACCGTAATTAACCTAATAAGGTGTCTGTTGAGCACATGTCTGTGCTCAGGCTAGGCTCTGATGGCTACCTAGTAATTTGCCTGATCCCTCTGATAAAGCCTTTGCCTGGACAGGTTCCCACCACAAAGTACCCCATCTCAGGGTGGAGCTATAATTGATGCTGTTTTCCAAGCTCCCTACTCCCTCATCTGTCCATAGTCTAGGGAGCCCAGTCCTCAGAGGCCTATCATGGCTCCAGGGAAACACACTAAGCACCAAGGGACAGGGCTGTGTGGGGGGACAGAACAGAGCAAACGCAGGTTGCCTTGACTGACTTTAGAAGGCATGGAGGAAAAGGCAGCCGAACCAAGCTGACTGATGGCCTTCAGGAACTGTGGAAGAGAGCACAGTGGGCAGCAGGTCACTGCCCTGGTTGTGGGCACCTCCCTCAGTCTGTACTCAGACTCCCTTTACCACCTCTTCCAGGGGTCTGATAGGTGCTACTGCCCCTACTTCAGGATTCAACTTAAAGTAAGGATGCTTTGGCTCTTGGGCCTCACAGGAAAGAGCGAGCCCTGGTCTCAGGGCTCTGAGACCTGTGAGACTTGCAGGCCTCTCCACAAGCCTGGGTCTTCAAACCACAGCCTGTAGGGTCTGAGTGCTGACGATGGAACAAGACTGTTGGCCCTGGAGGGATCAAGCAGGAGGCTAACGATGTTGTGGGTTACAAGTAGGAGGGGTGGCCAGTGGCTCAGTGGTGTCTCTAATTCTCCTCCCCAGGGACCCCAGGATACCTGTGGGTGAGAGGTCCTGGCATCTCTGGCAGCACTGGGAGGTCCACAGTGGTGTACCGCCTACGTGCCTCACTTTGATCTGCTCCACAGCCACGTCACCAGGTGGTTTTTCCTTGCAGTCTATGCCAGGACCTCTCCTTGCCAGGTTGGGCACCCTGTTATGGAGGCCCTCACCCTGTCTTCCTTCAGAAAATGCCACAGGATGCCTAGGAGATCAGGGCTGATGTGGTAAGGTGAAGCCAGGCAGGCTGCCTGTGCCCAGCCCCCTCAGAGAGAGGTGAACTCCTTCAAAAACAAGGGCCCCTGGGCTCTGCAGGCCTGGGTGGGGTGGTGTCTGCACCCTTCACTTCTGCCAAACCACCACATAATCCCCTTGGGTTCCCACAGCCGACCCTGCCCACACAGGGGCCAAGACCAGCCCCAGGGGTTACCTTGACACCTACTGCTCCAGGCCCAGGCCCAGGCCCAGACCTGCCCCCTCCATTCCCAGGGGAGGTCCGAGGGTTCTGGAATCCATGTTGTCTTCCAGGGTGAGGCAAAGGATGTGGTGTGCCTTGAGTCAGAGCTGGCTTAATGCTGGGCAGGTAGGGGCACCAGGATGGGTACTTGTGAGACACAGAGCACCAGCCACTGACAGGAAGGATCCTATGGCTCAGGGGCTTTGTGTCCAAGTAAGCCTGCCTCCCAGACTGTCCCCATGGGCCACAAAGAGGATCTGAAAACCTGCCACATTGGGTCTAACACTTCCTTGCCTCATTCTCTCCCAGGCCCCCTGACAAGATGACCCTATGAAGCTTCAGTGGTCCCCTTTGAACTCAGATTGTGTTCTTCATGCAGGGCTTCCCTACTGAGTTGCCCAGATGCTGGGTTCTGCTCTCTCCTTCTCTCCCACCCTCTTCTCCCCTGCTGGGCCTTCTTCAGGGAGAGGAGCGTTGCTACTTCTCAGGAGGAGTGAAGACAGCCAGGGAGGTGTGAGCAAGCTGCATCCTCACTTTCATGCTTGCATTTTCTCTGGGGAGGGGGCAGGGAGCACATGCAGGTTTGAGCAGCCCTTGTCCAAAATGCTTGGGGTCAGAGTATTTTGGATTTTGTTGTTTTTTAATTTTAAAAATTTATGTGTATGAAGGTTGTGCCTGTATGTGTGTAAGTGCACCCATGTGTGCAGTGCCCAGGAAGGCCAGAAGAAGGTGCTATAGCCCATGGAACTGCTGCCCCTTATTGGGCAGTATATTCGGGCTGCTGAGGATAACCTCTAGGCAGCTGATGCATTCCCACCCCCAAAAAATATCCCTCCAAAAAACAAGAACCCTGGTCCTGTGAACTCTGGAGCAGGGAGCAGAGGTGGCTTTGCATGGGTGCCACAGCAACTTCTCTCCCCAAACAAGATGAGGAAATGACTATGTTGTATCATTTTGCAGAGGAAGACTCAGAGACCCAGAGGTAGAGGGCTTGCCTACGACACCAGCCAGGCCCTGGAACTCTGTGCTCTTGCTCCATGTCCCTGGCCTTCCATGTGGCCAGTTTGTACCTCCTTACTCCTGGGACTGGGTTCAAAGGCAATGTCCTAGAAGCTTCCTGGTGTCAGAAGTCACACAGTGTTACCCACCCCACAGTGGCACTTACCTAATTCCAGAGATAGGACTACAGCCTGGCCTCTCAGCAGAATGGTTAAAGTGTAGGAGAGCTTGTCTGCAGAGGATATCTGAGGCTGTGGGCTGCCCAGAGGGGAAGTGGTCTGTGGGGTCATGATCTGTGACCTCCAGCTGCTGGATCCCAGGAGGCTCTGCAGAGGACTAGCCTGCCAACCCCTAGTTCTGCTGCTCCTGGTCTCTGACTTCCCTCCGGGAACCTATTCCTGAGGGAACCCAGCCTTCATCCAGCTTCAGACCCCAAGTGGAGGCCTCAGGTTGCAGTTCCCATCAGAGGAGGAGTGAGTACTGTGCACAGAGAAAGGAAGTATGGCAGCCCCAGCATCCCTATGTGGAGCAGTGTCACCTCCCAAGGGCTGTGAGCCATGGAACTGGGTCCCAGGGCAGTCACAGAATTGCTTCAATGATACCCAGAGGTGACAGAGCTCCCTATCCCAATGGCCAAGTCGGCCAGCCCTGGGCCCTGCTCTGGATTTGCCACTGTTGGCATTCAGCATTCCTTCAGCTGATGGTCCGATCAGCTCTGGCAGGCTCCCTGGGGTGTGTAGATGCTCAGGTTGTGCAGCTGTAAGCACACTTCTCTAAACTTAGTGAGGTGCTTTGGGAGATGTCTACACTGGAGGGGCAGGCAAGGATCCTCAGGAACTGCCCTCTCCTTTCACAGGCAGCCTCTCTGGCCTCATTCATGCCAGCACAGCTGAAGAGGGCTAGAGCCCCGGCAACCATGCGAAAACTGGAGACCATATGGGTCACAAAGATCCAACTCAGGCAAGTGACTAGCAGCAATGACTTGGCAGCAAGTGCCATTACCCCCTGAGCCATCTTGCTGGCCCTAATATTTTGTTATTGGTGGGTTTTTTGCGGGGGCGGGGGTTGCTTGTTTTCTTTTTTGTTTTGAGACAGGGTCTCATATAGCCCAGGCTGACCTTGAACTCTTAAAAACAATTTGGTTTATTTTTATTTTGCATGTTTAAATGTTTTGCTTACATACATGTAAATACACTTGTGTCATGCAATTCCTGAGGAGGGCAGAAGAGGGTGTCAGATCCCCTAGAACTGGAGTTCAGACGGTTGTTAGCTGCCATGTGGCTGCTGTGAACTAAACCCTGGTCCTCTGTAAGAACAGTCAGAGCTCTTAACTGCTGAGCCATCTCTCCAGCCCCTGGCTTTGAACTCGTTAGGTAGCCATGGATGACCTTGAATATTTGGTCCTCCTGCCTCTACCTCCTGAGTGCCACCATGCTCAGTTTTGTCCTAGTTCTTTAGGGTCTTTCAACTGGGGCAAGTCTTGTGTTCAGTTCTGGGTAACATGGAGTGATGTGTTCCAGGCCAAAACTAATAAAACTGAGTGTCCCAGGAGCAGTGGATGCACCATGGCTGTAGAACACACTTGCCTGCGGCCTGGGAAGACTAAAACCACCCAGGACATAGGGCACTTGTCAGGGCTGTCTCCAGATGCATCCCTGCCTTGGTAATGGAATCTTTGATTTTGAGTTTGGCACATAGCTATCTGGACTAATTCTGGCCAATGGGGGAATAAGTTGCAGCATGATGAACATTGCCCATGCCAGAAAGTAACTTCAGAAAGGAATGTATCAGCCTTTCCTTCTTTCTCCTCCAGGTGACTGAAATGTGGATGTGATGGTTGGAGCTGCAGCAATCATCTTGGACCATGAAGTGATCTTGGGAGTGGAAGTTAAGTAGAACCTGAATCTCCAATGTGGAACAGCCTCCGTAACTTGGGCTTCCTATTTCCTGGTACACAGACAACCTTTGCTTGCTGTGCCCTCACATGGTGGGAATTGTGCAGCTTTCATAAGCTACTGTTGAGATAGTTTTTTTTAACTCATAGCCAAAGGCAACACTAACTGACTTGAAACTCTCAGTGAGTCTGGAATCAGTATGGTTCTCATGCAGAAGTTAGCCAGTGGGTGCAGGTGGTATTGGGCTGGAGCTATACAGCTGAGTTAAGACAGTGAATCTGCAGGAGGACTCATTTTTGTTAGGGAAGGAGACACCTCCACATGTGGCTCTGTCACCAAGAGAATGGAGATGACTGAGTGTGACAGACTGACGGCCAGAGAGCTGCACCAGCGTAAGTGCACCTCTTCTCACCACAGTTTCCTAACTGGCCAAACAGCAAAGCCACAGGAGGAGCTGAGGAGGTAGGTACAGGTGGACTACCTGGGCCCCAGCTTTCATGTGCTTCAAAAAAGAAAACACAGGAACCTAGCTGTGCAGACCTAAGCGGGGCATGGCCTTCTGGGCAGGTTGTATGTGGTGGAAGGAGGGACTTGGGAGGAGTACCAGGAGGAGAGTTACCAGCTCTAGGCCAAGGTGAGAGCAGCCCTTCATGGGACTTCACTCAGGAGTATGGACATGGAAGGGCTGTTCAGGGAACAGGGGCATGAGGAGGCTCTGCTTCTCTCTAACTCCAGTCCGACCAGGCATGAGACAAAGAGGCAGGCTGCTGGGGTTTGTATCAGAACAGAACGGGTGACTGCAGCCTGATTGTCTGTAGTAGAACCATCAGGGTAATGCTGGAGGAGGTAGGGCCATGGGAGGTGAGTAGTCCAGGGTGGAGCCCTCAGCAAGAGGATTAGTGTCTTTCTGAAAGAAGCCCTGCAGAGCAACCTCTGCATGTGAGGATACAGCAGGAGAGGGAAGAGGCCCCTGTGGACACTAAGGCTACTACCCTCTGGATGTTGGGCCTCCAGAACAGTGAGGAACAAATGCTGTAGTATTCTGTTCTTGTGGCCCCAAATGATGAAGGCGTCTTGCTAAGAAACTTGCAAGAGAGGAGGCTTGGTGCCACCAGGGTGAAGTCCTCACCAGCCTAGCCTTGTGTGGGAAGAGGCACCTGGCACCCTCTAGTGAAGGCTGCTGGTGACTCATCCACAAGGACACTAAGGCCACCCTTCCCAGGAAGGGGAGCAGCCTGCTGAGTAAACAGACCAGAGACACACAGGGAGCCCTGCCAGCAGTCCTTATGCAGGCGGGCAGTGCCTTTCTTTTGTGTGTGGGAACAACAGGTAACCAAGGAAAACAACCAAAAGACAGAGGGGCCAATTGGAACAGAAGAGCACAGCTCCTGGAGGAAAGCAATCAGCGAGTCATGAGAGTGGAATCCTAGAGTGAAAATGAACATTTCAGCACCATTAGAGGAGACAGTGGAGACACTGCGCACAGAAGCAGAGGGAAGGCCAAGCGATGACAGATACGGCTGTCAGAGTTAAAACTGGGAAAGACTGGAAGCACAGTAAAGCAATTATCCAGGTGTTAGGTGTAGAGGTGGGGTGCAGATGGAGGAGAGGTAAGAGACAGGACCATCCCCTGCATCCATCAAACTGAACCTAGGGAATCCAAATGTGTTGAGCAGGAGTTTGGAGAAAGGGAACAGACATGGAAATGAGAAGGGAGGGTCATCACTCCTACGGATACTGGAACAAATCACCTGAACTTGGAGACTTAAAACAGGTGAGGGGGTCCGAGGTCCTAAAGTAAAGACACTAGTGGGATTCTACTCCTGATGGAAGCTATGGGAGAGGTGGCTCCTCGCCTTTGCCAGCTTTTCAAGCTTATCTGCACTCTGCCGCTGGTGGCCCCTTCTCTAGCTTCAAGGTTACCTTCAAATCTCCTGTAACCTCTGCTTCCATCCTCACATCATCCTTTCTCCTACCACTTCCACCATTGCGTCCCAGTCTCTCCACCATTGAGCCTCCCTCCTCACTCTTAGGAGAACACTAAAGGCTTGCTGAGACAAAGTAGGGCCCCCATTCAGGATTTCCCCCCAATCACATCTACACAATCCCCTTTGCATAGATGTCCAAGATTAGAATATAACACTTTGATGGGAACTAAAAATAAATAAAGAGTGAGGAACTCTCCAGAGCTAGGAAAGGGGCAATATGCAAGACTAGATGGGTAATTTCAGCAAAAAGGTGGAAATTATATGGAAGAACCAAATGGAAATACTAGGATTGAACAATTCCATGACAGAGATGAAAATGCTCTCCAACACTGAACAGCAGGCAGACAGTTGGGGTGAAGGTGAACTTGAAGAAGATAATCTCAAAGAATCCCTGCGTGGGGCTTAAAACAAGAAACAGTAAGGGGGGAAAAAAAAAGACCAGTGGGGCTCGGGCCCCTGGAAGAATCAGTAGCATGTAGCATGTGAGTCATTCATCCCTGTGATCAAATACCTGACTAAACAATCAACTTAAAGAAGGCTTTATTCTAAGTCATTGCTCAGGGGAAGGCTGCCCATCATGGCATCGTAGGGGGAGTGGCTTGGTCTGTGGTATCTGCTAGTAAGCAGAGAAACGAAAGTGCTGTGCTCAGCTGGTTTTCTGCTTTTTCCCTTTTAACTCAGTTTAGGACTCCACCCGTGCACATTCAGGATGGGTCTTTCCTCCTCTCTTAAACCTCTCTATGGGAGAGGTGGCTGCACCTTCGTGGGTATACCCAGAGATGTGTCTCATAGGCGACTCTAAATACAATCAAGTTGACAAGACTATCATAAGTGTACCCCTCATCAACTTCATGCCCAACCACATCTTGAAAGAAAATTTTATTTTTCTTTTATGTATATGAGTACACTGCCTACATGTATGTAAGTGCACCCATGTCATGCATTGCCACAGAGGTCAGAAGAGGGCACCATCAGATCCCCTGGACCTGGAGTTATGGATGGCTGTAAGCCACCAAGTGGGTGCTGGGAACCAAACCCAGGTCCTCTGCAAGAGCATCCAGTTCTTTTGACTGCTGAGCCATCTCTCCAAGCCCCCCCAAATTTTAATTTTTTAAATGTGTATGAGTGTTGTGTCTGCATACATGTACATGTACCTACACATGCAATGCCTGCAGAGGCCAGAAGAGGGTGTTGGATTGCCTGGAACTGGAGTTACAGATGGCTATTAGCCACCATGTGGGTGCTGGGGAGTGAACCTGAGTCCTCTGGAAGAGCAGCCAGTGCTCTTAACTGCTGAGCCATCTCCAGTTCCACCCAACCACATCTTATGGCATGCTTCAGTTCCAAATAAAGACAATGACAATAACAAGGTCATAATTCTGCTGAACATGGAATGACTGTCTCACTTCAAAAGTTCCCAAAATCTTACAGTCCTAATACAATTCAAAAGTCAATGTTGAAAATGGCTTCTAAAACTCAAGAATTTTTTTTTTTGCTGTGAGCCCTGTAAAACCAAAAAAGTACTTATAGACTTCAGTATACAATGGCACAGATTAAAATTTTCCTTACAAAAGGAGGAGTAGAGGAGCAGCAAGGAAAGAAAGATCTCACCAAACAGACTGAAAAAATCCTGTAGCTCCAAGTGCAGCATCTGGGGCTCCTGGTGATATCGTCTAGGCTTTCTGTAATTATAAACCTGGACAAGAGCAGTGACTATGTGACAACCTGAATACTCTGCTCCCAACAGGCAAATAATTAGTGCATTCCTTTTGAAATAGCCCCACCCGAGTTCTCAGGACATGGGCAGAATGCAGCCTGATTCTTTGCCAGAATATAACATGTATTGCCTCTAGTCCAATTCTTGACCTACACTTCAACCCCTCTGAAACCTTGGGAGCTGGGATTTTGCTCTTCGCATTTCTCTCAACATTCTGGCCTTCCAAACTCCCACCAGAATGACCTATTAGGCTCTGCCCATAGCACTCTATGGTTTCTCTAGTTCACAGTCCAAACTCCTCCAAGTATCTTTCAAATCACTTCCAAAGGCCTACAAATCACATGGTCAGGTTTACTGTAGCAATGGTCCCATTCCTTGGTACCAGTTTTCTATATGAATCATTTTTCTGATTGCTGTGACCAAATACCTGACAAAAGCAAACAAGAAGGGTTCATTTGGGGTCAAGAGGTATGCCATCCTTTGTGGCAGGGAAGGCACGGCAGCAAGAGTCCCTTGGACTATGGTGATGACTAGGAAACAGAAAGGGAACACTGGTGCTGAGTTAGCCAAGCAAATGGAACTAAGAAGCAAACATGGGTAGCTATGCAATATCTGACAAAATAGACCTCAGCCCCCAAATTGTGAGGAGATGAAGAAGGTTATACTCACCATGGCAACAATCCATGAAGAGGAGATTATGACTCTCAACATATACACACCAAACACAGGTACACCTGATTTTATAAAACAAAACTACTAGATGCAAAGCCACAGATCAACCCCAACACAGGGACTGTGGGGGACTTCAATTCCCCATTGTCATCAGTAGACAGGCTGTCTGGACAAAACAAAACAGAGAAACATTAGCGTTAAATGACATCATAAATCAAATGGACCCAACAGACACCTACAGAACAGCCACCTGAACTTTAAAGAATATACATTTTTCTCAGTAGCCCATGGAACTTTGTCCAAAACTGATCCTTTATTAGGACATGAAGCAAGTCTCAACAAATATAGGGAACTTGAAATACTTCCTGTATTCTGTCTGACCACAATGTAGTAATGCTGTATATAAATACTGGTAGAAGCTACAGACAGTACACAAACTCATGGAGACTAAACAACACACTACTGAATGATGGGTCACTGAACAAATCAGCAATGAAATAAAAAATTCCTAGAACTGAATGCAAATGAAAACAAAACACACCAAAATCTATGAAATATAACGAAGGAAATATTCAGCACTAAGTGCTTACATAAAAATAAACAGGAAGAACTCAATTCACTCGATTGTGTACCTTTCTTGGTAAAACAAGGAAAAACAAATCCAAAAGCAGGACATGGGAAGGAGTAATCAAAATCAGAGCAGGAATTAATAGGAGGAAAACAATATAAAGAATCAATGAGCTGGGCATGGCAGCACACACCTTTAGTCCCAGCACTTGGGAGGCAGAGGCAGGCAGATCTCTGTGAGTTCAAGGCCAGCCTGATCTAAATAGCAAGTTCCATGGCAGCTGGGGATTCAGGGATATCCTGGTTCAAAAAAACCGAAAAAAAAAAAAAGTGAATCAATAAAAAATGACAAGGTTTTTAAAAAGAAAAACAAAATTGACAAACAGCCCAATTAATCTAAAGAAAGAAACAAACCAAATAAATAAAATCAGAAATGAAAAGGAAGACATTACAATAGATACCAGTGAAATTCAGAAATCTTAAGAACATATCTTAAAAGCCTATATCCCAGGGATGGACAGGTGGCTCATCAGTTAAGAGCACTGCTCTTGCAGAGGACCCGGGTTCAATTCCCAGCACCCACATGACGGCTACAAACCATCCTTAACTCCAGTTCCAGGGGAAGCTGACACCTTCTTCTGACCTCCGCGGCATTGCACTCACATACATTGCAGGCAATACACTCATACACATTAAATGAAAATAATAAATAAAAAATAATTTTAAAAAAGCCTATATTCCATTAAAATGGAAAATCTAGATGAAATGGATGAATTTTAAAAATGCATGCAACATTAAATCAAGATGAAATAAATAATTTAAACAGTTCTATAACCAGCAATGGTATTAAAATACATATACAATGACATTTACTCAGCTGAAAAGAAAAATAAAATCATGTAGGTTAATGGATGAAACTGGAAACATTTACATTAAGTGAGGTAACTCAGGCCCAGGTAAACAAACACCACGTGTTCTCTCTTATATATAGGTCCTAGCTTCAAATCTTTTGTGTATTTAATTTGGAATATACCTAACTCCAGTTCTAGGGGATCCAACGTCCTCTTCCGGCCTCTGCAAGCATTGAATACATGTGGTGTACCTACATACATGAAGGCAAAACACTCATACACAGAAAAATAAGGGAACTGGAGACATGACTCAGCAGTTAAAAGCACTGCCTGCTCTTGCAGAGGACCCAGGTTTGGTTCCCAGCACCCATATAGTGGCTCAAAACCACCCATAGCTCCAGATCCAGGGGATCTGACACTCTCTTCTGTCCCCTGCAGGCATTACATGACACAGGTACACTAACATATATGAAGGCAATGTACTCATACACATAAAATAAAAATAATAAAATATATAAATAAAATAAAATTTAAAGCAAATACTGAAATGGTGCAAGTTTGGGGTTCAGGCTCTTTCTCTTTGAGGCCTGGGGAACATTGTGACTTCAGCTAAGGACAGAATTGCTCTTTCTCTAAAATGCTATGGAAGGTCAGGTTCCCCTCTGCTAGCTCAGACAATGTTAAAGTTCCCACCACACCAGACGACTAATGGGGAGGCCCAAGAAGCCACTATCTTGCCATGATACAAGAGAGATTGCCCTACATTTGTCACCTCCTCCAAGGCTCAGGGACCTTAGCGGAAGATGGACAGAAAGATTGTAAGAGCGGAGGAAAGGGGTGGAGTGTCTCCCAATTGGCTAGTTCCTCCAAGGGGTGGGGCTGTGGAGTGTGGACTACTGGGGGGCTTCTAGGGGCCATCTTGGGACAGAAGCCATGAGCTACGGGAAGGCGTGAGCTGTGGGGAAGCACACAAGCCGTAGGAACATGCAGCTGCATGCAGCAGCTCAAGGACAGGATGGCCTGACACTTGTGGACCTGGGCAAGATCGCTGGCCCTTGAGGCGTGAGTAAATGTTAGCAGTGACTATGGTAGTCGTGGCGTGGTCTGATATGGCAGGCTCTGAGCCACGCCACCAGAGGCACAGGGCTAGGCACTGGGTTCTCATTCCTTTGTAAGTTAATAAATGCACATAAAATATATTGTATGGTTTGTCTAATCGTACAAGAGACCCAGAGGGAATTTGGGTGACAACATGAAAGCCAGGAAAGTAGAAAGAGACCATGGAGGGACATACTAAGTGTTGGGGGAAAGGGATATTATAGTCTTAATGGAGAAAGATGCCCATAATATAGAAGTACCTGAACAAAGATGGCTTGACCCTTGGCCTTAGTTAAAACCAAGAGTGAGCCCAATCTGTTTTGAGAACTTGTTCCTAAGACAATCTCTCAGAACTGTTCCCTTGAACAAAAGCCTTGCTTTATTCATTGAAACACTACACAAGCATGATATGGGAAAAGAATGAGGAATTTGTCTTGTTAGGGAAGGATTTTCTCTCTCTGACCTCTCCTGACCCAGAACAGCATACATAGCCACAAACAGATGTTATCAGTCTCATCCCAACCTGTTGTTTGCAACATAAGTGGGATAATTTCTTGCTTCCAATGATATTCCATGCTGATATTTTCACAACATACATATATACATTATTCTGGGTTGGGGCAAGGAAGGGTCATGAAGGATTAAAGCTATCTGTTTATGTTACAAAAGGAGCCCAAGGCCTAGTAAGATTTTTTTACACTGTAAACAAGCTGAGGTAGTGCTAAATGATTTCAAAACATAAGATTAACTTGGGTTACAAGATTATGTAAGATTCCCATTTGTAACAGAAGGCATTTCCAGAAAAGTCATTCCCAGAGAACTGTGCAAAATGAAAGTAGAAAAGGAGACTATTAAGTGAAGTAAGGTTTAAACAAGGAGTGGGGTGGTTGGGGGAACAAGGGAATGGAAGGGTTAACCAAAATGAATGGTGTATGAAAAAGCATATTATCTTGCAACTCAAAAATTTAATTAAAGGGGATAGTAGAACACATGATATGAAAGAAAAGGGGGGAGTGGTGGGATACTGGGAGTTAAAGACTGAAGCTCAGGTGGGGTGGGGATGGGGAGAATAGGGGGTTAACCCAAACTATGGATGTATGAAAAAGCCTTATGGAAACCTTAATAGCTTGTAAGCTAATTTTTTAAAAAAAGTTCTTAAAAAGGAGTTTGAATTTAAGTACCCTGAATGAAGGTAGGCAATGCTGCTCCCAGAAGACATGGGTTCATTAAAAAAAAGTCTCAGCTCTGGCATGGTTACCTCCTTACAGGTTACTGGTCAGGGAGGTCCCAGAAGCCCCCCAAACAACACAGCCTATTGCCATTGTTCTTGGTTGCCCTCTGTAACTAGAAGATAAGACCCTATTGCTGAAGACACACATGCTTTGCTTTTAGGACAAAGAGACTCAAACTCAAACAGCCAGGGAAACATCCTCTCTACTGGCTACCTTTCATAGTGCTGGAAGGTGCTATGCAGACTGCTGTGGGGAGAAAAAAACATCAATAGTCTTACCCAGTGCTGAATTCTACAACACTGGCAGTCAGTACAATAGTGACAAGACTATTATGGAGCTAGCCAAGCACTTTCTGATTGGATTTGAATTCTGTTCCACAGGAGGGAATGCATGCCTGATACTATAAACCTGGTCAAAAGACCATGGTTGGGGATGTCATAAGCCCCAAGAGAGAACCTACTATTGTTGCTTTGCTAAGTGGTTATGTTTTCAAACTTCCATCTAAATATTTATAACCATAGATTTGTATTGTTCCCTGCCTTTGTCAGAGAAGCTTCTTTTTGCAGTGCTCAGTGGTTAATACAGAGACTCATAAGTACAAGTTTGCAAAACTCCAAGGCATAGAGACCCTCAAATGCAGAAAGAAAGAAAAGCAAGGAAGGAAGGAAGAAGCAATTTGTCATGTACAAGGGAGGTCCCATATGAGCTCAGCAGAACTGGGAGGCACTGGGATTCTATATTTCAAGTGCTGAAAAGCAGCTGCTCATGACAAATGTAATGTTCAGTAAAATTATCCTTCAAAAATGAAGGAGAAAGACCATCCCTGATGAACAAAAGCAGAATAGAGATTTGTCACCACTGAACTTGCTGCACAAAAAACACTAAAAGGAGATGCTAGACAGCAATACAAATGCGCACTGAATAAGCTATTTCGTAAGATAGATGCAGAAAAACAGAATTCTGGAATATTGGTGCTATGTAAATACTTTAAAATTATGGCATAGAATTTAAGAGAGAAAAACATATAAATAAAACTAGAATTATAAAAGTACTTTTTAGAATTATAAAACTAGAATTATAAAAGGGACTAAGGGATGACTCAGCAGTTAAGAGCACCGGCTGCTCTTGCCAAAGACCTGGGTTCTCTTCCCAGCACCACATGGTGGCTAATAACCATCCATTACTCCAGTTCCAGGGGATCCAATATCCAATGCCCTCTTCTGGCCTCTGTGGGAATTGCACACATGGCACACATACATGCAGGCAAAACATATATTTAAAATATATACATATATAATAAATATAATACATATATATAATTTAAAAAATAAGAAAAGAATGAGAGTATGCCACTACAAGAAATTAATGAAACACAAAGGGAGTCAGGAAGAGAGGAACAGGGACAGGCATGCAGAAAAAGTGAACAAAACACCATTGTAAGTTCTTTCCTGTTAGTAATTATAAGTGAATGAAAAGGAAGAGAATGACTGAATGGATTAAAAAACTCAACATCCATTCAATTTGGATATAAAGGCACATATGGGCTAACAGTGAATGGATAAAAAAAGATGTTCCATGCAAAGGGAGCACAGGTGTTCATGGAACAAAGTAGACTTCAACTCAAAAACTGTCATAAGAGACAAAGGAGGACAGAAAATGATAAATGATCATTTCCCTAGGAAGATA
>NW_008353482.1:2434927-2441353 GCF_000622305.1 Nannospalax galili | reverse complement strand
TGAAAATCTCTCTCTCACACACACACACACACACACACACACACACACACACACACACACACATGCACACACACACACCCTAACAGCATAGCATTCAAATATTTGAAGCAAACACCAAAAACATTGTACAGAGGAAAAGATTCAAGAATAGAAACAGATTTACAAGTTTCAATCTTGCCACTACAAGAAATTAGTGAAACACAAAGGAAGTCAGCAAGAGAGGTTTAATCTTCTACTTTCAATACTGGATAGAACAAGTGGGTCAACAAGCAAACAGGAGGACTTGAGCAACACAGTGATGGTTAATCCAGATTGTCAATGATGTGCAGTCACTAAGAGGCCTCTGGCCTCTAGGTGGGTGTGTAAGAGCATTTTTGGGAAGGAATAACTGATAGGGAAGTGCCTCCTGAAAGTGGGCAGTACCTTCTGGCAACAACCCAGATGTGAAGAGGTTTGAGGAAGAGGTAGGGCTGCTTGCCTGCCTGCCCACCTTTGTGTCTTGCTGGCCCATGTATCTAACCTTCTGCTGCTGCTGCCATCAAAACCCAGCTTCTTGGACTTTGAAATGTGAACCGAAGACCAGCAGCTCTCTTGAAGTCTGTCTCCCGATTGGCTGGTTCCTCCAGTTGACGGGGCCTGACACAAGCCGCAAGTAGAAAGGGAAACTGGGAGCCATCTTGGGATGGAAGCCAGGAGCCACTGGTAGAGCATGATGGTGTAGGAAACTTGCAGCCAGCGCGGCAACTCAAAGACAGAATGGTGACTCCCTGTGGACCTGGGGCTATCGATGGCCGCAGAGGAGTGAGTGAATGGGGGGGGGGCCTATGGGCATGGCACAGTCTGATAAGGTGGCTCTGAGTGGCGGTGGTGTGGGGCTAGGCACTGGGTACTCATTCCTTTGTAAGTTTATAAACTCACATAAAATATATTATATGGTTTGTCTGATTGTAAACAGGAGACCCAGAGAGAATTCGGGCCACAAAGTCTAACAAGCTTTCACCACCTGATTGAGACTGAAGTATCCAACCTTGTTAACTGATTAGTTACTGGATTTTCAGCTTCTCCAACATGCAGACAGTTATTGTTGGCTCACCAGTCTGTATCCTGTAAACCAATAAGAACTTCCTTTTTGCATGTGACCTAACAGACAGACACAAAGCATTGTTTCTGTCATTAGAATATGTATTCTCAGGCCCATCTGAAACATTCATACAGACATTATGTGTTGGCTCTTTAAAATTTCAAGAAGGGAAAACATTTCAAGATATATACTTAGGTAAGACTGAATAAAACTCCAGTTGGTTAGGAAATAATGCCAACAATTGACTAATGGGATTTCATGGAATTAAAAACCTTCTGTCTAGCAAAGGAAATAGTTAATTGAGTAAGAAGACAGCCTAGAGAATGGGAGAAAATCTTTGTTACCTACACACCTGAATATTTAGAATATGCAATGAACTAAAAAAAAAAAACCTAAACGATAAGAAACCAAATAATTCAATTCATAAATGAAATGAGCAGGTAGTTCTGAAAAGATGAAATGCAGATGGTCAATAAACATGAAAGAATGCTCAACATCAGTGGCCATCAGAGAAATGCAAATTGAAACAACATTGAGATTCCATCTTACTCCAATCAGAATAACAGCCATTAAAAAATGTTTTGTAGCCGGGCATGGTGGCGCACGCCTTTAATGCCAGCACTCAGGAGGCAGAGGCAGGCAGATTTCTGTGAGTTCAAGGCCAGCCTGGTTTACATAGTGAGTTCCAGGACAGCTGGGGCTACAGGAAAACCCTGTCTCAAAAAGATAAAAAAAAAAAAATTGTATGCAATAGCAAAAAATACTAAGAGAAACAATAATGGCAGTAAACATCTATAGATTTGCATTTAAAAAGAAATAAAATTCTCAGCCACCAGTCTAATTTTACATCTCAAAAACTGCTAAAAAAAAAAGTAGAAACTAAAACCAAGGTACAGGGAAGATGTACCTACTGGTGCAATAGTGGCAAGTTTGTTTATAGGGTAACAAACTGCTTTCTTGATTGGATTTAAGGCCTGCTCCACAGGAGAGAATTTGTACCTGTTATTGTAAACATGGTCAAATACCATGGCTAGGGCTGCCATAGGCCCAAGGGGAGAAACCCATTGATGCTGTTTTGCTAGATGGTCATGTTGTCAATCTGCTTTCTGAATACTTATGCTCATATCTATACATCTGTGCTGCTTTCAACCCTAGGCAGAGAAACTTCTTATGGCAGTGGGCAGTAGTTAATGCAGAGACTCATAACTGTTCAAAGTGCTAAGAATAAGCAACTGTCAGTACTCAGCTGTATACAAGACAGCTATATTGAACCCCCTCCCCTTTGCCCCAAGGATCAGGGAACATCAAGGAAGAGGTGGTGGAAAGCATGTAAAAGCCAGAAGATGGGGAAGAGAGAGCTGTGAAATGCTGTCCTCTGGATATAGTATGGCTGTTGTACATGAGCTCACAGCAACTGTGGTTGCCTACGCAAGATCTACACAGGATAAAGCCAGTTAAAAATTACAGCATGGAGGTGGGAGGGGCTCCCGAGACCTCACCCCTAGCTGAGGGGCTACCGGTAGTTATTGGCTGCTGGAGGAGGGAGAGTCAGTTTTCTTTGAGGGGTGGTCACTGGAAGATTGCCCATGATCCAATGGATAACCTCACAACCATGCAAATATAGACAACCAAATGGGTTATTAAAAAATAGAACTTGAAACTGGAATGGAGAGATGCTGGGGTAGGGGTTTGGGGAAGGTGAAAGGAGAGAGTCAGGGGTAGATATAATTAAGATGTATGAAAATTTCAAAGAATAAAAATTTAAAAATAAAACCAAGGAAGACAGTGTGGGGGGGGACAAAGATTTGAGTAGAAATAAATGAAATACAGAAGGTGGGGCTGGAGAGATGGCTCAGCAGTTAAGAACACTGGTTGTTCTTACAGAAGATTGGGGTTCGAATCCCAGCATCCACATAGCAGCTAACAATTGTCTTTTAACTCCAGTTCCAGGGGATCCAACACCCTCTTCTGACCTCCGTGGGCATTGCATGACCTGAGCGCACTTACCTACATGCAGGCAATACCTGCATACACATAAAATAAAAATAATATGTAAAATTAAAAATGAAATACAGAAGGTAAAAACAATAGAAAAATAAAGCTAAGTTTGTATCTTTAAAACATTAACAAAAGTGGCAAACCCTTGTCTAAACTAGAAGAAACTAACAATAATCAGAAATGAAAGAGATTACAATGGATGCTTTAGAAATAAAAAGAAATTAGCTGGCCTGGTGGCACATGCCTGGAAACCAGCATTTGGGAGGTGGAGGCAGGAAGATCATGAGTTCAAGGCCAACCTCAGTTACATTGTGTGTTTGAGGCTAACTTAGGCTACATGAAGCCTTGTCTAAAAAGTGTATGTGAGAGAGATCATAGTAGGATACTATGAACAA
Source organism: Nannospalax galili (assembly GCF_000622305.1). Lineage (NCBI taxonomy): Eukaryota > Metazoa > Chordata > Mammalia > Rodentia > Spalacidae > Nannospalax > Nannospalax galili. The sequence goes on along the minus strand of NW_008353482.1, from coordinate 2,437,879 downwards.
TTATGTCAATATATTATGTAATCCAAAAGAATTACACAGATTTCTAGAAACATGTAATCTATTGTTAAGTCCTGAAGAACTAAACAGTCTGAACTGATATAACTAATACAGAGATTGAATAAGTAATCAGAAACTTCCCAAAGTGTTATAGAAAACCCAAGTTCTGACAGATTCATTGGCTATTTCTATCAAACACTTAGAGAAGACCTAGTACAAGTCCATTTAAGGTTTTTCAATAATTTGAGGGGGGTGGAGCACTTCTACAATCATGTTTTGAGATCAGGATTGCTCTGATAATATACCATCAGACAAAGATAATATAAGAAAAGAAAATTACAAGTCGCTATCTCTGATGAGCATCCATACAAAAATCCCCACAAGTTTTCTAGCAAGTGTAATTCAACAATACAGCGAAAGGATGGTAAAATTTCTGGAATGTCAGGATGGTTTGATCTATGAAAATCAAGCAACAGGATACATGGCATATTAAAAGTATAAAGGACAAAAATCAAATTATCTCTTACCTGATAAAGAATAAACATTTGAAAAAATGTAATACCCCTTTGTCATAAAATATTTGACAAATTTGAAAAAATATATTAGCTGAAAATAAGATAACTATATTCCTATATAAATATATAAAACTGGGGCTGGAGCGATGGCTCAGTGGTTAAGAACACTGACTGTTCTTGCAGAAAACCCAGGTTCGAATTCCAGAAAGTACATGGCAGCTAACAACTGTCCCTAACTGCAGGTCCAGGGGATCTGACAGCCTCTTCTGTCCTCTGCAGGCATTGCACAACATAGGTGCACTTACCTACATGCAGGCATAACACTCATACACATAAAATAAAAATAATAAATAAATATTTTTAAAAAACCCCCACAGCTAATGTGGAGTATGTGTAATGATGAAAAACTGGAATCTTTCCCCAAAGGTGAGGAACAAAGGACAAATTCCCACTCTTACCACTTGAGTTGAACACAGCACTCAACATCCTTGCCCAGACTGAATAAAAAAGAGAAAGTGAGAGGCTGGAGAAATGACTCAGTGGTTAAGAGCACTGGCTGCTCTTTCAGAGGACCTGGGTTTGATTCCAAGTACACACATGGTGGCTAATAACCATCTGTAACTCCACTTCCAGAGGATCCAATGCCCTCCACTGTATGACATGCGTGCACTTATAAAAGCAATACACTCATACACATAAAATAATAATAAATACAATTAAAAAAGGAGAAAGTGAGGTAAGCACCAACAATCCTCTCTGCTTCCTGACCCCAGACACAATGTACCAGCTGCCTCAGTCTCCTTCCCCCATGCCTTCCCTTCTATGATAGACTGCACCCTCAAACTAAGCCAAAAGAAACTTCTTAAGTTGACTTCTATCAGGAATTTTGTCACAGTATCAAGAAAAGTAACAATTACAGGGCGTTTGGGGAGGCAACCAGATTGTAGGGATGGAGCCCTTATGTGGACTAATGTCCTTGAGACTCAATAGAGCTGTTTCTTTCTTTCCTCCTAGTGAAGGCAGAGTGAGAAGGAAGCCACGTCCTGGTACCTGGTACCTGATTTCAGACTTCAGCCTCCATAACTGGGAGCAGTAAGTGACTGAGGTTGAAGCTACATAGTCTGTGGCCCAACTGACCACAACAGCCCTTGAACAGACGCAAAATGGCCTATCAATAGGAAGACAATCGAAGAGTATATGTTCATTTACTGGATTTTACACTGCAACAAAAATGGGCTCCAGATGCATACAGGGAACATGGCTAACTCTCAGGAGCATAACACAGAGAGAAGGAAACCTAGTCTAAAGCCCTGCTGACTGCAGGCCCCCATGGTGTATGTGGAACACTGCCAAGCAGCTTGAGGGAGTAGTTGGGGAGGGGCTGGGACACAGGTGACAGGGGGCCTGGGGAAGGGAGCCCCGAGGTACAGGAATGATCTACACAGCTTTACAGGTGTTTGCTTTATAACAAATGGCTATGTTGAATGTTTAGACTCAAAGCATGCTTCTTGATGTTGATCATATTTCACAATAAGAAAGACTGGAGAGGAAGAAGAGATTAGAGCCAGCCCAGAAACACTGGAGGAGGAAGGTTGCCTGAGGGAGAGGGGGAGATGCAGTTTTTTCTGGGTCTTCTGGTATCTGCTGGAATCTTTTCCACTCCCATTCCCTGTCCCCAAGCTCTGATCAGGGAAAGCAGGGTAGGCCTTCCTGACCACCTGTCTCTTCCCTCTGCTTTCTCATCTAGGGCGGCCTCTGCCCTACGTGAAGGACTCTGAACCTGCCAGCTGGGCTATTTCCAGTGCTGGTACAATGTGGTTACCACATTGGATGCTGGAGTTTTTGCTTTTTTAATATATTTATATTATTTACATTTATTTATGAATTTACTTATGTGTATGCATTGTATGTGTCTGTATGGGTGTATGTGTTCATACATGCACAGAGGTCGGAAGAGGGCATAAAGGGTATTCCTCTACCGTTCTCTGCTTTATTCCTTTGAGCAGGATCTCTCCTGGAGCTCACATCTTTTCAGCCAGGCTGGCAGCAGCAAGACCTGGTGATCCTGTCTCTGCCTCCCACATCACTGGGTGTTTGACTTTGCTGTTTGTTGCTGTGATAAAACACTCTCTAGCTCTCGCCATTCTATACTCCTAGTTTGGGCCCTGCGCCATTCCTAGTCTTGGGGCCCCAGACACCTGGGGAACCAATACTGCTTCCTGATCCTTCTCACCCAGAGCAATTCAGTCCCTTTCTTGGGCTCCAGGAGCACCGCTTCTGGTCCTGGCCCCGCCCTCACCTCTCTCTGCTTCCCTGGGCCTGCACCACCGGCTAACTCTCCTAGCCTGCACTACTATCCTCAGGCCTCTTGGGGTAAGTCTATAGCACAGCTCTCCACGCAGGGACTCCCTAAGCCACATTCACCCTTCCATCCCCCACC
>NW_008353482.1:2411522-2427944 GCF_000622305.1 Nannospalax galili | reverse complement strand
AAAAAAACAAGTATCTTCTTGAAGTCCCTCAAATTAAGGTAAAGAATAAGAACAAATCGTTCTGGAAGAACGCAAAGGAAAATAGCTTTAGATACTTAAGTGACAATAGAATTTATTCTCATAATTGTTTTAATAGCTTTTGTATAATCCTCATCGCTATTATGAGATACAAAATGTATTTATCAAATCTGTAATCATTATGCCAAAAAATCTGAATTACTGTAATATTTTGCATATTGTTAAAACTGTAACTTTAATTGTAAAAAAAAATTAAAAAAATATTACAATTAAGAAAAAAAAAACACTCTCTAAAAGTAACTTAGGGAGGAAAGGGTTTATTTGGTTTCCATGTCTGGCACACAGTTCATCACTGAGGGAAGCCAGGACAGGAACTGATCAAGGCAGGAACCTGGAGGCAGGAGCTGAATCACAGACCACCGGAGAGCACTACTTACTAGCTTGCATCCTCTGGACTCTGCTCAGCCTGCTTTCTTATACAACCCAGGCATACCTGCCAAGGGGTGGCACTACCACAGTGGGCTGGGCTTTCCCACATCACTCAACAATTAAGAACATTTCCATAGACATTCCCACAGACTAGTTTGATGGAAGTAGTCCCTTAATTGAGAGCCCATCCTCTCAGGTGTCTCTAGTTTGTGTCAAGTTGACAAAAAGTAGCCAGCACACTGGGGGTGCAGGCATGTGCAGGATCCCACCTTGCTTGTTACATGGGTGCTGCTGAGATCCGAACGCAGGTCCTCATGTGCTCTTACCCACTGAACAATCTCTCCAGCCTGTTTTTAATTTTTTGAGATGGGAGTTCCCTGTGTATCCCAGGTGGGCCCTGAGCTTTTGAGCGTCCTGCTTTAGCCTCCTAAGGATGGAGATTATAGGTGTGTGCCGCCATGTTCAAAGCAAACATTCCCTTTATTTATTTGTGTATTTGACTTACTTCTTTTCTCTCTTTTTTCCTTTTATAATACTGAGGCTCAGACCCCAGCCTCATTCATGCTAGGTAAGTGCTCTGCTGCTGAGCTACATCCCAGACCCACAGTTCTACATTCATGAAGATTCTGGGACTTTTTTCTGAGTTGAAATGAGGTACCTAGGAGGTGTCTGATCCTGTTGAGTCTTGCTTTCATGATCTGTGAGATGAGTTTGGAGCAGTGCTCAGCCCAGGGTCAGGCTGCCCACTGAGGCGTCCAGTTTGCCAGGAGAGAGAGCGACCACAAAGACTGCTCTCCACCTCTCTGGGGTGGCTTTGCTGAGGCCTCAGGCTGCTTCCTCCCTTACTACTGTGTTGATTCCTCCCACCCCTTGCTAACCTGAACTTCCCCTCCTCCTCCTCTGTCCTGAACACTCTACCTCACTTCCTTGGAGTTGCAAAGGCTCCTTCTACCCAGGCTGTTCACTGCTCCTTGTGGCTCACCTAGGGTTGTGGGGGGTGGGGCTGAATTCACAGGGCTCATTGTCTGGTCCTTATCTCTGGGGACCTGTCAGGCATCCTGCTCTCTGATCAGGGCTGCCACGTGGCTTGCTTCAGGTGAAGGGAAAATCTGATTCCTGCGCCTCTGTCCCACTAGAGAAGGTAGGCAGAGGGTTGGTTTGAATGTAGGGGTGTTGGCAGCAGGCCTGTACTTGGGAACACTCTGGGATAAATGGAAAGCTGGTGGTGCAGAAAGAGGAAGAAGCTGTGAGTGATGTCCGTGAGAAGACAGAAAACGGTGCGCGTAGGCTGCATCCTGGTCGGACTTCTGATTCTCGGGAAGCTAGCAGAAGCCTTGGGCACAAGGGGAGACCTCAGACTTTCTCTAAGCATAGAAAGCTAGTGTACCTGTGTATCTGCCATGTCACCTGGCAACACAGAAGCAGTATAACCTGAGTCTGAAGGATTAAGTGAGCCCAGCCCCTACTGGTCTGATTCTAACCTCAGGCAGCTACTGGCAAGATGCTCAGGTCTTCACGATTGCCAGGGGAAAGGATCCCCTTGGTTCACCTAACTGAGGTTACCCTCACAACACCTGTTTTCAAAGGTGTCAATGCTGGTCAAACCCATCCAAAGTCAGATTGTTGGTCTGCTCAGGGCCTGGTGTCCTCACACCCTTAGTTCTGCAGAAATACTCCACAAGCCCTGTCCTGGAATTCTCCAGATCCGTCTGGTGATATAAATGGCAGGTCTTATTAGAGGGGGGTTGCCACCTGGGTACCACTCTCAGTCCTGGTGGGACAGTCCCCTTAGCTCTGAACCCAAAGCCCTGTCTGAAAGACCCAAATGATCTTGGCAACCACACTGCACAGCAGTAGAACATGTTGCTGGACGGTGTGGGCTACCTACCCCTCTGTGCTTGCTGCCTCCAGTGATAGCCAGCCTTCACCAGGCTCAGCATCCCTACAAGATATGAGAGGCTACTTACAGACATGTCCATGTGATGTGTGTTCTTTTTTAAATTATATTTATTTTATGTATATGAATGTATTGGCATGTGTGTAAGTGCACCTATGTCATGCAATGCCCAAGGAGGTCAGAAGAAGGCATTGGATTCCCTTGGAACTGGAGTTATGGATAGTTGTTAGCTGCCATGTGGGTGCCGGGAATTGAACCTGGGTCCTCTACAAGAGTAGTCAGTGCTCTTAACCACTGAGCCATCACTCCATCCCCTATGACTTGAGTTCTTAAACCACCAAAGAAGCTTGGTCACCTCTGACTCTCCTTTGGCCTCATTTAGGGTCATGGAACAATCTTGACTGTTCTTTTCCATCCCTGGCCTTTGGTGAGGACAGAAGTATCCATATTTGTCCCCTGCTACTGTCCATCTGATAAAGCAGAAGGAGATTAGATGGGGCTCCAACAAACAGCCCAGTCCTAAGGTTGGGTCCCTGACCTATTGGGTGAATGGACCTGGCTTTGTTCCACCACGGAGGAAGCCTACCCACCTGCAGGCTTTGTGGCCCTGTGGAATGTCACCTCAAAGATACCTGCTCTTGAGAGTTCAGTACTACAAGATCTTCCTTTCCTTTGAAGGACGAAGGCCTACTCCTGTGTGAGCCATGCTAACTGGTACCTGGCTCTGTGCGATGGATGTCTGGCCCAAGCCAGTCCCCTGCAGCAAAGCCACTGGCCACTGCCATCCTCCAACTGTTTTTGCTCTCTGTAGGGAAGGTTGTTGGCAACTCTGGGGCTTTCAGCTGCCTTCCTCCACATGGAGTCTTCTGGCCCCTGACCACAGGTAACACCTGACACATACAGGAAACAGTCTGTGGGAAGAGGATGGAGGAAGACCTGGTGAGTCTTACTGAGGGGGAGGGGGTGGAAGGTTACCACCTAGTGGAGGGAAAGACCCCTCTTCATCCTACTGCCCTGATCTTGGAGTAGCATTACACTTTCCCTGTGTGTCTACACTGTCCTGGAGTGGCATCACCCTGCACTGGTGTGAGTGTCCATGCTGGTCCTAGAACAGCCCTGTGTGCCAGTCTCCTTGCTTCACATTCATTGCCTCACCTCTGTTGGTATTTGTTAACATGCCCCTGATAGGGAACCGAGGCTCAGAGAGCTGAAATGACTCACTAAGACTCACATGGCCGGACACGTAGCAGCCGAAGTGTTAAGGTGCCAGATCAGTGACAGTGAAGGAGGCTTTCCACCTGGGGAGTCCAGAAAGGTTCAAGAGCTGGCACTGAGCTGTGCTCTGGGAGCAGGCAGGACGTGAACAGAGGACAGGGAGGAAAGAGCTAGCACTGGCAGAGCCAGGGGTATCTCAGTTGGCTTACTTCCCTGGAGCAAGGACTTGAAAGCAGGGGAAGCAGTGGACCTATGAAGGAGGGACAGCCTTATAACTGGGTCCTGTCTGTCCTGTCCTCCCAGTCACAGGGGCATGGAAGGGACTTCTGAACGAGGGAGTGTTATGCTTGGAGCTCATTGGATCCCAGGGCTAGACCTGCTGAGGCCCGAAGCTGGTTATGTTCAGAAATGAAAAACAGGCTTGCTGCTGAGTCAGTCACTGGGAGCACCCAGTGAGACATGGGGGAAGAGCTCCTTTTCCCTCTGCCCTGTGCCTCAGGCAGTGCCCACTCCTTCCTGCCCCTGCCATAGCCTTCCTGTGCTCACCAGAGGTTTATGCTTTGCCTGCCTGCTTCCAACCCCAATGCTACCAAACAGCCCACTAGGCAGCTTCCTGCATGGGCATCCACCATCACTGCTGTGTCTAGACAACAGTCACTCCCCACAGTGGGCAGAGGGTCCAGGAGGGACACAGCAGGGGGTAGGGGAGTGGCTGGAGCTACGTCTGAAATCTTGTTCAAAACCACAGGCAGGGCGGGTTGGTCGGAAAATATTCCTTCCTGGAGACATTGCAGTTCTGCCTCCTTGAGTCAGCCAGCCACTTCCTTCCTGTGTGTATCTTACACACGCTAAGGGGCTGGGAAGGCAGGCTCAGCCCGTGCGTTTTTGCTTCTTAAGTTTTTGTTGGTTGTGTCCCTTTGGTGTGTTATAGGCCATGAGGGCGGGGTGGCTTCTAAGAGGACTTTGTCACAGGGTGCTGGGGACAGCTCAGGCTTTGTCTGCAAGGTGAAAAATGTTGGCTGCGAGAATGAGGAGGAAGAGCCCTCACATGAGGTTGTTTCATCTCAAATAGGTTACAGGAGGTGGCTGAATCTTTAACAGGTAACTGCTTAAGAAGGCCAAACAGCTTAGAAGGACAAAGGCGGGAGGCTAGACTGACTTCCTGCCTCCCACGCCTGAGCCCTTCCTGCAAGCAGCTCTCACCCTCCAGTGCCCGCCTAGATCCTGCCAGCCCCCGCAAAAAATCTTGCCAGCCTGTTTCCCTAGAAACCAGGACTTTTGGTTTGTTAGGTTTTCTTTCTCTTGGAGTGAACTGAAGAAGTGTGTTGCTTAAGTGCTTTGGCATTGACACACCAGAAGTGATACTAAGCTGCCTGGAAAACCCATTCACACATGTGCATCTGTAGAAACACGTTTCTGCATCAGTAGAAACACACAAGCATGTAGATACCTTGCACCTACAGATAATACCATTTGCATGAAAAAGGACCTATGTGTGCTACATTTAACCTACAAGTAATGACTCACACTTGGCACATGTATGTGTGTGTGTCTGTCCCTATAGAAGTCTGTACAAATGCACATGGGACCACATTTCAGTGGTCCACTTAGGATTCTTTGACTTCACAGCAGTGTGAAAGTGGAGTGTATTCAGTAGAAACTAGACTCTAAATTGTGCACTTTGGATTGGGACCTTTTCCCAGGCTAGTGGTATGCCCTACAAACCTTTGTTACATGCTGGATAGCAGCCTGAAGCTGCAGCCAGGTGATCAGAAGAGATGGCTAGCCCTGAGCAGTGTGCTGTGGTGCTAAGCTAGTTGTGGATGATCAGTGGATTCATTGTATTCCATGTATTTTTCGTGTGTGGTTCTCTTTGCTTAGAAGTTTTTTATGGGGGAGGGCCTGGAGAGATGGCTTAACAGTTAAGAGCACCGGCTTGTCTTGCAGAGGACCGAGGTTCAATTCCCAGCACTCACATGGCAGCTAACAACTGTCCAAAACTCTAGTTCCAGGGGGTTCTATGCCCTCTTCTGGTCTCCATAGGCTTTGCACAACACTGGTGCACTTACATACATACAGGCAAAACACTCATACACAAAAAATAAAAATAAATAAATAAAAAGTTGTTTATGGAGATGGTCCCATTAGGATTGGTGGAGCACTTGCACATCCATATCTATACATATATATGCCTAACTGATACCCTCATGAACCAATGCCCACCCCACAGTGTTATACACTCTGTCTGATACGCTCCCCTTTTCTACTGACGGCTACCCACTGAGCTTGCATACAGGCCTGTGTGGATCTCAGTCAGTCTGAAGTCTGACAAGCACTGAACAGGCATTTCATCTATGAGGGCTCAAGGGTCCCTGGCGCTCAGTCTTGTGCACCTGTGCTCCACCCACCCAATCCAGCTCAGCCACGCAGAGAGGGAGGAGCATCTGGCCTCCAGGTTTTACCCACATGAAGTGAACCTTGGAAGCCACAGACTAGAGATCCTTAATGGGTGAAGCATTTCTGGGGTCCCAGGTGCAACCAGAGGTTGTACTTCTTTGTCTTTTGTTTGTTTTGTTTTGTCTTTTGAGACAGGGTCTCCCTGTAGCCCAGCTGTCCTAGATCTTATGTAGATGAGGCTGACCTAGATCCCACAGAGATCTTGCCTCTGCCTCCCAGGTACTGGGATTAAAGGTGCGCGCCACCAGACCCCATGTAGAGGTTGCACTTCTAAGAAGTGAGTCTATGTGGTGACTTATTGCATGGCCAGTTCCTGGGAGCCACTTTGAGCCTGTTTCCTCTAAATTTATGGCATGGTGATATCCCATACACAATGGGCAGCCTGTTCACATCTTGAAGTACCTGTTCACCATTATTGGACTGGCAGAAGGAGTGCATTGTGTATGTGCTTGTAATTCATACAACACTCTGGCTTCCAGCATAAGTGGGCACAGATGGAGGAGGAGGAGTCAAAAAAAAAAAGACAGGAATAACTTACCTTGCACTCCATTCACTTTGCCAGGGAAGAGTCACAGACTGAGGCTTGTGCAGAGAGTGGTGCCTGTGGCTGTGGGATCCTCTCACTCCATACCATGTGACAGTGTTGCCTGTCTAGGAAAGAACCTGAGGATTGAGCCCTTTAAAAACATTTTTTTAGTTATTTATTTAGTTATTTATTTATGTGTGTGGTGTGCATTTGGAGGCCAGAGGATAACTTATAGAAACTGGTTTCCTCTTTCTACCACTTGGGTCCTGGGGATCGAACTCAAGTCATGAGGCTTTAGTGGCACACACTTTTGTCCACTGAGCCATCTCATCAGTCTGACTGATCCTTTTAAAATAGTCATTAGCCTGGCAGGCCTACATGGGTAGAATAAAAAGCCACATATCTAGTCTACTGCCCTCCAGAAGCTCAGGCCTCCAGGCTGTAGAGACTGGGCTGCCCCAGGCACAGGCAGCTAGCTTCAAAGGCTGCTGTCAACCTCTAGGTCACCTAAGGGTGACCACTGGGGCTGAGGGTGCCAAGTGTGGGCTGCCCAGGGACCTCACCTTCCTCATGGTTCCCCTTGGTGTATGAGCCACCAGCCCTGCCTCTCAGGTTCATCCGAGATGACAGATTGTGACCCTAGGCACTTACGTGGAGTATGGACTAAAGAAAGTGGATGTTTGTTAGCTTTTCATGGAAAGACAGTCCTGGACCAGGTTCTAAGTTTGCTCTAGCTGTACAATAAGCACCAAGTCTACTGTATGGCTTTATATGGTCACTGCTGGGAGTGACCACCTGCCAAGGGACACGATCTTGGTATGCTGGTGGTCAGTTGAGTGTGTCCTGATGGCCAGTGCAGTAGGGCAACTTGCTGCCCTTTCTCTCTCTTGCTTCGTATCAGGGTTTGCTTTGGCACCCTTGTAACATCTATAGCTTCCCTATAGTGAGGATGGGGTACTGCTGGGCCAAGGCTTGCTTTAGGGGCATCTGAGGCATGGGTATAGCAGGGGTACAGCTCAAGAAATGGATGGCAGGAGGCAAGTTCAGGATCTCCCTTCCCACATTAGTCCTTCCCTGCTGGGCCTTCACTGTACTGCTTCTGCTGGGGTCCAGCAAATAAAAGTGCAGGACAGTACATTGTATTTGAATTTGAAATAGGCATTGTAATAATGCAGTAGGAACATGTCCTGAAGGTTGTGTGTGTGTGTGTGTGGGGGGGGTCCTGTGTTCACTCTGGAACTCTACCGCCTAGACCTTGGGTTCCATGGTTGGGCCTGTGAACTCCTGGACTGAGGTTACTGACCCAGGTGAGCCAGACAGCAAGCAGCAGGGCTGTATGCAGAGGGTAGATGTCTGGAAAACCACTGGAGGAGTCAGACTTTGTGGGCAGCAGAGAGAAGCTCTGTGTGTTCTCAGAGACCCACGGGCCCACACATGAGTAGGCTGGGGTCTACTGTAGCCTAGGAAATCCTGCCCCCCAAGTTCACTTGAGAAGATTTCTGCTTCCCTGTCCCTTACAAGTACCCTGACCCTACAGTGGGGTGTGGCTCACTGGGTGCTCTCTCCTAGGTAAGTCGAGGAAGTTCAATCAGCTGATTCTTGGGCTACCCAGTATCAGAGGGAATGGAGCTTAGCAGTCCTGGGGTACCTTGTTTCTGCCTGTCCTGACTATTGACTTACAAGACACGAGACAGAGGGTTATAGGGGAAGATCAGATACTGGGAAGAGGACTTGCCATGCAGGCACACCCAGCACCAGGGGCTTTGTGTTTCCTGCTTCACACCAGTGACAAGGAAGTTGCTTTCTTCACTAATGGGTTGATCTCAGGGGAAAGGGTTGCTTCTGGAACTCTAGCCTCAGCTGAGAGAAGATTCCTAGCAATACAGCCTGACAGAAAGCGTGAACTGCCAGATGAGCCATAAACTTCATTAAGGAAAGCCATAAAACCATAAATCCCTTAAAGTGATTAACTGGCCCTAAATTGGCAGCCTGGTCTTGCACAAGCCTTATCAACCAGTCACTCCCAAAGTGAAGGAAACTGTTTGTGGAATTGACCTGTCTCCTTTAATGCCATAGATAACTCGCCTGCCCTGCCTGAGAAAATAATATTAGAGGAGAGCCTTCAATTACCAGACCCTGGCACTGGACAAATTCTTGCAGCTGTGCTCAGTACAATTCATGTAAAAGTCCAAACTTCCTACCCCCTTGGTGCAGATGCCTTCTTTCCTTGGAAGGGTATCTGTCACTCACTGTTCTCTGAATAAAGAACACGCTCTTTGCCTGTTGCAGACCTGGCTCTGGTTCTTATTTCTTAACTCTAAACTCCTTCCTTTTCTTCTCTCCTATATCTAACACAGTCCAGCTTAGGAGACATCTGTGTTGAGCTCTGCAACCCAATACCAATTAATAATTTATTCCTCAGGATAAGAACATTTGTAAATGTCTGACAATGTGGTTACAAAGTAAAACAGAAAAGGGGATGGTCACTAGCTGCTGGATTAGAAAACTGGAGATTGCAGATCATCAAAGTCAAGTCCCTGTGGTCTGTCTGCGTGGTACACTTGGGACCCAGCCCTGGAGAGATCTCTGGGCTAGGGAAGCAGAGTTCAGGCCAGCTGTGACCTCAAGCTCCTTCCGGCCCAGGTGGCAGCTTGGTAGGAAGGGAAGTAGCTCAAGTCATTGCCTTTTCTTTCCATTGGTCTCAGGAACATGTACTTTTCTGGAGCCTCTGACGGGGGTTGGGGGGATAATGGATAAGGGTGGCCTCAGCTAGCTTAAGTGCCTCACACAAGTCTTCCTCCCCGTACCCTATCCCCCACATACATATGGGAGGACACATGTGACTCTGACAAGCCAATCAGAAGGCTGTGTAGTTATGCAGCTGACAGATGCTTTAGGTAGCTAGTCAGCTTCCCTCCAAAAAAGATGGTCCTTAGCCCTTTAATGATGGACACTTCCAGCCCTGACACCATCTGCTTGCTTACCCCTTCTAGGCCTATGGGAGATGAAACTCCTGGGTCTCTTACAGTCAGTTGGGCCCTGTGTCACAAGGGTGATACACAAAGTCCTTCTGTCACCTCCAGGGGACATGTTCAGGTCTTCTTCCCTGTCATGTAGGGACCATGTATTCCTTAGAGATCAAGGCGTAGAATGGGTGCAACTTGGCCAGCTGCCTGCCACTCGGTCAGTCCTTTCCAGGAAGTACACTGTGTGTAGGGGAACTGTACCTTCCTTTTGCTAGGATGTGAAGATTTGGCATGGTTTGTAGTTGCAGCTTCTGTGGCCTGACATTTTAGCAGTACCTTAGCCAATGCAAAACCAGGTCTGGAATCTTGCACCTGTCTGCCTTCTTTTTTAGCTATTCCTCACCTGCCTACTGGTAAAGAATAATCTGAGCCAAGCTTTCTTGGATGAGGGATAACTTATTTTTAATGGGAAACAGAAATTCTATATATTTCAGGTATATAACACAATGTTTTGAGGTCTACATACATTATGAAAAAGTTAAATCAAGCTATTTGACATACTCATTACCTTGCAGTGAGAGAGAGAGAGAGAGAGAGAGAGAGAGAGAGAGAGAGAGGAGAGGAGGACTGGGGGAATGGAAATAGGGAGGAAGAGAGGAGTGCGAAGGAAGGAAGAGAGGGAAGGAGAGAGAGAGAGAGAGAGAGAGAGAGAGAGAGAGAGAGAGAATAGAATGCACATGTGTGTGTATGGCTAGAATACAGAGAAGGTAGGGGTAGGGCTTTAGCTCAGTGGTAGAACATTTCATGAGCAAAGTTCAGTGTTCAATCTCCAGCAACACAGGAGAAAATAAGGAAAGATAGAAAAGTTCTTTCTTAGTAATCGGCAACATGTGACACATTGTTATTAACTGTCACCATGTTGAACTGTAGTTCTCAGCAGCTTACACCTAACAGACATTTTGAAGCCTTTGACCCACATCTCTTTAGTCCCTCGGCATCAAGGTGGTCATCCATCTTCACGGCTTCACCAAAGATACAGGTTCATCTTACAAGTTCACAGCCCTATTTTCACAAAACAGTCTCTTAACTTTAGGCCTTGGACATACTGAGCCTCCTGGGCTCTCTTCCCTGGCCTGTGTATTCCGGGTCCGCAGAGGCCTGGTTTTCCACTGAGGGGTGCAAACCACACCAATCTGGAAAGGTGGTCAAGGTCAGTTTCTGAGTCCTGGAAACTGCTCAGCTTCAGACGCGCCTCTCCTAGGGATGGCTTCTGCGCATTTGGGCTCCCAGCTGGCGGCTGGGGCGTCCTCGCCCTCCCGTCCCTTCGCTCTGTCTCACAGAGATGCTGGTGCACTCGCGGCTGCCCTCCGCTCCTTAAATGACACCAGCACTAGGACGTCCCCGCCAGGTTATGGGAGGGACCCAAGGCGCTGGCGCCGGAACAAGCTGATCCGTGCAGCAGCCTTGCTGTGGCCCACGTGGCCGGCTGGCACGCAGCTGGAGCAACCGCCTGCGCAGATCTTGTCTCACAATCCCCACCTCGGCCAAACCTGTGGAAAACCCAAGTTAGAGTCAGCGTGGCCTCAAGGTCACGGTGACCCACAGGGAGCCAGCTGTGGGCATGACGGCGGGGGAGATGCCCAGTGTGGCTCCACCATCTGCTGGGCTCTCCACGCTTCAGAACACGCAGGCAGTGTGCCTGGATTCTGCTTTAGCGAGAATTTATTTTTAAACCTGGAAGTTAGACAGGGACCAAGTTGCAAAGAACCTTTAATAAAGTGCAAAGTAGAAGAAAATGACAAACTACATATGTATTTTAAAGTTATACAAACGTAAGAAAAAGCAAGACATTAATTAGCAATTAGCGCAGGGTGAATTGTTGGCCACAGCCTAATCCTGTGAGGCATGGCTGGAAGGAGCTAGGAGGGGAAGCAGAGATCCACAAAGAGCCAAGTCATCCAGAATTACCGAGCAGTTAAATTAGGAGAGTGGACACTGAAAGGGGCACTTTTGTAAGCAGCGATGCCTTACCAGCATGGCCCACAGGGGGCCTGAAGCCCAGTGCCCTACCTGACTGAAACAAACGAACTGGGTGGGTGGTCTGACTTTCCCCACCTCGGCCAAGGCCCTGTGGACTTCAATGGATGGAGGAAGGCTCCCCAGGGGAGTTCACCTGGGGCCTTGTTCTGCGCTCCCTTGGCTTTCCAAAGCTCAGTCACCTCTGGAAACCTCTGACAGCTGGGAGGGAAACCTTGCTTGCCCCACCCATGGCCTATTGTGGGACAAATCTCTTCTCTGACAGGCCTTAACTTTACATATGAAAGCCAAATTGTTTTTATTTTTGCTGGGGCTGGAGCCCAGGGCATCACATAAACTAGGCAATGCTCAGCCACTGAGCTGCATCCTTAACTTACTCCTCCCCCATCAAATTCATTTATTTTGTTTTTCTCTTCAAGTGTGTCTTTTAAAAACATTGCTCATATTTCATCTCTGTTCTGTTGACTGGTCATGTCATTTATGTCCAATCATTCCTGCTGAGTAGCGAAGTGAGGCCAGATGTGTCTGGTAATGTGGCAGGCCATGTCCTCCTGTCTGTGGAATCACAGTTTCCAGGTTTTTTGCTGGTTGACATTTCCTTAGCTGAATGGTTTTATTTTTAAGTTTCAAAGGGGTCAGACTGTAAACACCAAGGTATTGTTTATAGACAGTGCATCTTAAAAGTTAAACCTTAGTGGCTTGAGAGATAGCAATTAAGAGAACTGGAATTCAGTTCCCAGAAAACACACAGGGCAGTTCACAACCTCCTGTTACTCCAACGCTAGAGGATTTGATGCCCTCTATTGGCCTGTGTGGGCACAATTGGCATTCAGTCTCATACACTTAATACACACATAAATAAAATAACAAAAATAGATCTTAAAAAGATTAAACTTTAGTTGTTGACTTGTAGATTCGCCATGCTAAAGTTTTAGTATCTCTTTAGTATCAGCAAGTATATACTTGCTGTCTTTTGATGTGTATTGAGCTTTCCTCTGTGTAGCCAATATATAACCAGTGTCTATGAATTCTGCTTGAATGCTGAAATGTACTCAAACTGTACATAAAATTTGATTAGATATGGCCATACAGTAATATGTATGTCCTTTTTAGATTCAACTAATGAAGACAAAGCCCTCCCTTCCCCTGGTGTTAAGGACACAGTACTCCACAGAATGTGTCCCTTTCCCAGCTCTAAGCCATACTTTGTCCCCTGGTCCAAGCAAAGCATCCCTTGTGCCCCAAGCAAGTGTCTAAGGCTTTCTCTTCAGAAGTTAGGTGATCTTAGATGATCATTCCCAGAAATATACCAGCTTGTACAAGAAAACTGTTCCCTAACTTTGGACTCTCACTCTTAATCCAGGAGCTCAGACTTCATGCAGTTGGTGAGGTGGCCCCTTAGCCCCTTAGCCCCTTAGCCCTGTCCACTTGGCAGTCTTCATCTGTATCTGTTCTCTCAAAGTCTCTTTTCATAAAAGAAAAAAGGTTCACATGACAGATGATGTTTCTGAACAAAGTTTTCTGCTGGGAAGAGAGACTGACAGCATCTGTTAAACCAGGGCTATTGGTTGTGTTAGTCAAGGACTGTATGTTTCTGTTGATATTTTTTGATATACCACATGCTAGTCAGTTTTCCATTGCTGTGATAAAACACCTGAGATAATTAATTTATAAAGAAGAAAGGTTTATTTTGGCTCAGGGGTATCAGTCTGTGAATGCTTGGCTCTGACATTTTGGAGGCAAGGCTCAACATCATGGTGGGGAATGTGAATGGAATAGAGTAGCTCATCTCCTGGCATCAGGAAGCAAGGATGGATCTCATTATCCACTTTGAAGGCCACACCTCCAATGACCTTGCTTCCTTCTTCTGGGCCCTACTTCAAAAATGTTCTGCCAACTTTCAGCAGCATCATAACTAGCACCAGGTTTTTAACACATGGCCTTTGGGAGATACTTCATATCCAAACCACAGCCACTGCCTCTATCAAAAGAGTGTAAAACTTACCACTGTGATTGCATTTGTGGTCGTTTCTCTTTGTATTATAAAATATTTTCTGGGGCTGGAGAGATGGCTCAGCAGTTAAGAGCACTGGCTGCTCTTGTAGAGAACCCAGATTCTGATGCCAGGACCTACATGGTGGCTAACAACCACCTGTAACTCCAGTTCCAGGGGCTCCAACTCCCTTTTCTGGCCTCCACAAGCACTTGTTACCTCAAAGTTACCCTGACCACTATGGTGGCAAGCTATAGTCCCACCTCCTTCCCAGGAAGGAGTCAAGCAGTGGGGAGCCCATTACCCCTCCTACCCAATCAGTTGTCCTTAACTGCATGAAAGGGAGGGGCTAAGGAAATATAAGCTGAGAAAGCCCCGAGGCAGCTCTCTCGCCATTTCTAGTGGCTGTCAGGAAGCCACAGGATTTATGTTTGGGTGTGGACTTTCCAGTATAGCCGTGAATGGGGTGTGTTCGCTCTTCTGTAAGTAACCCAGCGCCCCAAGCTCAGCTAGCAAGTCCAATAAACCTGTTAGGATTTTCCAAACTGTGGTTTTGGAGAATTCTTGCCTTGGGGGAACCGAACACCACATGCGCCTTCCAGCAGTGAATTTGACTTTACAGCACTGCATGCACATGATGTACTTACATACATGTAAACACTCATATACATAAAATATAAACAAATAAGAATATACAAATAATAGAACATTTTATTTTATTTTAATACAAAGATATTTCACATATAAGAAGGATCATAGAAAATTTTCATGATTTATGTCCTTTAGAAAAATAAAGTGGTGTCTTTTGTCATATTTTAATGGTGTTTGTTTGGATTTTATTTTCTTTGTATCTGTTTTCATTATGGCACCTGCTTTTTCACTCGCTTCTTTGCACTTACTGGGGTCATTTGTGCCCATTCCTTGCTTCCCATGTTGAATTCACACTGAGCATCTTGCACAGGACCTGTGATTTCTCCGCTTCCTATTGCCACCAGCTTAATTCCAGTGGCATAGGGAAGCATTACTCTCCTTCTTGTCCTTTGTGATACTGCTATACACATCACAAAGACACACTTATAATTACACTGTGTATAAGTCATGCTTTGCTTAATGATGAGGGAAGTTCAGAAAAATGTGTCTTCAGATGATTTTTTACTTCTGCAAACATCATGCAGTGAGTGTGCTTACGTAGACTTGCTAGATGTAACCAGCAACACATCAAGGCTGCCTGGGTTAGCCTGTTGCTTCTCAGCTTCAAATTCATACAGCATGTTATTGTACTTAATATTTCTGTAACAAAATGTTCCATAAGAGATAAACACAGGCCTGCCAGATGGCTCAGCAGGGACAGGTGCTTTGCTGCCAAGCCCTACAGCCTGAGTTTGAGTCCCAGGACTCACATGGTAGAAAGAGGAAACTGACTCCCACAAATTATCCTCTGACCTCCGTGCATGCCCTGTGGTATGCGTGTACCCACATACATATGCACACACATAAGTAAATATAATTTAAGAATTGAAAAGAAAGTAAACAGTGGCTCACCTGTGTGGGGCTGGAAGGGGCTGGATGGTCATCAGGTGAACAGGAAAGGCCTGAGACGTTCCTGTTCATGCTCTGTGCTTAGGCAGCAACAAATTTTAAAATGTTTCTCCTCAATAGTAAATTAAGATTTGCTTTCTGGAACTTCTTGAATTTATAAATTTAAAAAATTGAAAGGCTTTTGACTCATTTAAAAAAACACAAACACGTACAGCCACACGAAACTATTTACTACTTGTTGTTGTTTTGAGACAGGATCTCCCTGTAGCCTCAGCTGGCCTGGAACTCACTAGAACAGGATGACTTTGAACTCTCAGAGATCCACTTGCCTCTGCTTCCCAAGTGCTGGGATTAAAGGAGTGTGCCACCACGCCGGACTATATTTACTTTTTTATCCTTATCCTATAAGCTTTTTCACATTAAGAAACTTTTTTTTTCATTTTTTTTAACCTTTTCTGCTAGGAACTAAGTCACAGGCACATACAACTTTAGCCTAGGCCTCTGCAGGGTCAGGGTCAGAGCTGTCACTGTCTTTGTCTCCACATATCATCCCACTGAAGGTTCTGAGGGACAGTAATACACACGGAGCTATCCCGTCTTCTGATGGCAGCACCTGCTAGATCTAGACTGCCTCTGGAGCCTGTGGCTGTCTTCATTGTTTTTAGTAAGCAGGAGAACTCTCTAGATTAATGATATGGAGCACAGCGCAGTGATACCACCTTAGCTAGGGCCCAGCCATTTATTCTCACTGATGTGTCAGCCTGTGCAGGAATGCATTGTTGGCTTTTCTGAGACTCATAGTATAGTGTGTTTGTTTATACCAGTGTTGCCACACAGCATAGGGGATGTGTGACGTCATAACATTCTGACAGTTCTGACCTCATTGAGCCAGAAGAATCTGTCACCTCCACTGCAGTCTTACGGGGACCACCGTTGTGTGTGTGGCCCATCATTGACTAGAATGTTCTCATGCAGCACAGGACTGTAATTTTCTGCCTTTCAAAGAAGCTGAGAGATGAAAGGAGAGTGGGTGTGTATTTATAGCTTCTGTTCTATTAAGTGTCCTACTTATCATGTGTGGTTCTCTCTCTTCGTTCCTGTGGACTCCAGGTCCACAATGGAATCATTTTATATCCAAGTTCAGCTTTGCTGCCACCTGCCTTTCCCTTGATAAAACACACTGCATCCCTGTCCTACATGCACAGTACACAGTACTGTACAGCATCTTTTATAATGATACAAGATAGTTACATAATCAATATTGATGCTATGCATGCCCATGTTCTGATTATCCTATACCATTGCTTGTTTCATCCTAAAAGACTTCCATTAGTCTTTTAAAAAC
>NW_008353482.1:2369936-2410756 GCF_000622305.1 Nannospalax galili | reverse complement strand
TATTTTATTTATTATTTTTATTTTATGTGTATGAGTGTTTTGCCTCCATGTATGTAAGTACACCTGTGACATGCAATGCCCTCAGAGGTCAGAGAGGGTGTCGAATCTCCCTGGAACTGAAGTTACAGGCTGTTGTTAGCCACCATGTGGGTACTGGGAATTGAACTTGGGTCCTCTGCAAGAGTAGCTAGTGCTCATGACTGACAATTTTTTCTTTGAGCACTTTCAGTGCCCCACTGCCTTTTGGGCCCCATTGCTTCCAGTGAGAAGTCAGCTGTCAGTCTCACTTGGGTTTCTTTGTAAGTTACAAGCTGTTTTTCTCTTACTGTTTACAAGGTTTTCTACTTGGTTTTCTTCATTTTTACTGTTGGTCATATAGTGTATTTTGCTGTTTGTGGATTTCTTTGAATTATAGTGCTTTGAGTTTGCTGAGCTTCCTGCATATGAACTGCCTTTGAATCAACTTGGGACATTTTTGGTTATCATTTCTTCAAGTAATTTTTTTTCTCTCTCCTGTTACTTTCAGGATGTGTTTGCTGTTGTGCTTATTGGACCCCCACATATCTCTATCGATTTTTCCTCATTTTTTTCCCCTCTATGGTCTTTGGCTGTGCATTCTCTGTTGCTATTTTCAGGTTAGCAAATTCTTCTGCCTTTTGGAGTGTACTGTTGAACCTACCTTGTAAAATTTTATTTCCATTATTGGATTTTGAAATTCCAGTATTTCCATTTCTTTAAAATTATCTTTATTATGATTGATACTGAACATAAGGTCACAACCTGTGCTCTAACAAGCCAGGTTCAACTACTTGCCCTTGATAAGCCAATTAAAACAGTCACATTAATAGTGAGAAACAAAAAAAAACTGAGAGAGAGAGAGAGAGAGAGAGAGAGAGACTGAGATTTATTCTATATGGACATTGGGAAGAGAGACCCAGTGATCCCCTCAAGTCCATCTTTGGAATCTAAGCAGTAGTCCAGGTCAAGGTGTGGTTCCACCCACCATTGACCCATTCTTGTCGTTCCTGTCAGGTGATCTGACAAGCTGTAAAGTTCTTTCTGGGGGAAAGTTCCCTTCTGGCTGGCCCAGGCTTTAGGCTTTCTCTTTTCCCAGCATGAGGTACCTTTGGGAACTCTAATATCTTGTGTTCTGTTGTTTCAACAATCTGACAGCCAAAGTGGGATCACAAGAGTTTCTTTAGAACATCTTCATTCCTGCTAGGTTGGTTACAATATTGTCTTTTTGATATGTTTTTAAAATCTATTTGTTTTGTTGTCTGTTTCTTGATTTTTAAAATTTTTTTTGTGTATGATTATATTGTCTGCAGGTGCGTAAATGCACCCATGTCATGTATGCCCAGGAGATCAGAAGAAGACATTGGAGTCCCTGGAATTGGAGCTACAAACAGTTGTTATCTGCCATGTGGGTGCTGGGAATCAAAGCCGGGTCCTCTGCAGGAGCAGTCAATGCTCTTAACTGCTGAGCCATCTCTCCAATCCCTGTTTCTTGATTTTTTTTTTTTTTTGAGACAATCTCCCTGTAGCCCCAGCTGGCCTGAAACTCACTATGTAGGCCAGGCTGGCTTCAGTCTCCCAGAGTTCTATCTGCCTCTGCCTCCCAAGTGCTGGCATCAGAGAAATGTACCACCATGCCCTGCTGATATTGTTTTCATACTGTTTAGTAAGTAATTTTATTTCATTTCTGTTTATTCTTAGAACAACAGAAAGAGCACTGGTTTGTATATTAGTTTCTTATGTAGAGGCTTTCATTAATTTGTTTAGTTTAATTTTTATAAGTTTATTCACGACTGTGATGGTTAATTGTCAATTTGACAGAATCTAGAATCATTGCCAAGAGACAAACCCCTGGGCATGTCTGTGAGGGATGATCTAGATTAGGTTAACTGAGGTGGGCCCACACTAAATGTGGATGCTACTACTCCATGGGCTAGAGTTTTAGACTGCATAAAAAGGAGAAAGCTAGCTGAGTGGGAGCTTCTCTCTTTGCTCTTGACTGTGGACACAATGTGACCAGCTACCTCAAACTTGTACCATAATTTCCTTGCCATAATGGACTGTACCCTCGAACTGTGAGCCAAAATCAGTTCTTCTTCCTTAGGTTGCTTTTGCCAGGTATTTTATCCCAGCAGTGTGTAAAGTAATTAACACACAAACATTATCTTATTACAGTGTCTGTTGGTTCATAAAGCAGTTCATTGCCAGCCCCTGATATTAATTATTTTCATTATTCTTTTTTCTTCTTATCAGGGTTTTCTTTAGTTCTTTGGACATATTTTAATGACTATTTTGAAGTCTGCTGAATCTGACGTCTTGTCCCTCTCACTCTTTTCCCTGGTGTATGAATTATGTTCTCTTGCTTCTTTGTATGTTTCAGGATATTTTGCTGGAATACATTAGAAACTACATTGTGGCAGCTCTGGGTACTAGTCCCCAACTCCTGCAAGGGCTGGATTGCCTTAGTGAAATCTATTCAATATCTTCATGTCCCCAACGTTAAACATTTGATATTGCTCCTTAACAGGAGAGGCAGCCTTGGGTTTGCAGTGCTCACTGTGCTTCCAGAGGTTGGGCAATCCCCTCTTTGTCTAGGTCTTTTTCCCCAGAGCACATCCAGCAATTAGGCTCCATTAAGTGCTCATTGATTGCTGTGTTGTTCTTAGTAATACCTTTGGGCACAAATTGCTCCACAGTCTAATCCAAAGTAATTTGGGTGCTTGGAAAGAGACGGTCTGGAGGTCAGCTTTGGGTTTTTCTCTGACCCCAGGGTGACTGTCTTCCTCTAGGACCTCTTTCTCAGAGCCTGGCTTTCCTTCTATCTGTGGAACTGGGGGTGGGGACAATGGTGTGCTACTCCAGGTGACATCCCTTCTCTAGGAACCGGATGTTTAGTGGGCTGGGTGGGTAGTAGCTTCATATTTTCTCTCATTACCTCTCTCTACTCTCCTCTGGCACTGTGCTTGAGGGAGAGTCTTTATTCCATACATGATAGTATAAGGGAGACTCACCTATGGCTCATGTTCACCTTGACCCTCACCTCAGGCAGCTGGAGGTTGGATAAAAAAGGCTGACCTGGCCTTTCTGGGAAGATGCTGCAGCTGCCCAAGTGGGGCAACAGGGGAGAGAGGGCCCTAGGTTCTTGGCTGGACTCATCAGAAATGGAATTTTTGTTTTGTGGAGTTGGGAGGGAGGAGAGGGAGCAGGACTTGGTTCAGATATCACAGATTCCTACTGTCCTCACCAATTGTAGATTTCACTGAGTGTTGTCTCTTTTGTTGTATATCTTAGGACCATTACTAGATGCTTTAAGTGGTTGTTTTCTACCAGTTTCTTTGTTGTTATAATTTGGATCTTGACTGTCCACATGTGTTAAAGTCTTAGTCCCTGGAGATTGTTGTTAGGAGATGGTGGGAGCTACAGGAGGTGAGGCCTTAGGAGCAGGTTCTTAGGTAACTAGGGTGCCCAAGGCAATGGGAGCAACTTGTCCTTACCTAAAGACACCAACACAATTGTCTGAGGAGTGTCTCATCTCACTGCCAAACAGCCCTCTGTCTTTTTCTACTGTGAGCTCTTATTTTTCATTTTCAAATTAAGTTATTTTTTTTATTTTTAACTAAATTAATTTCAAATTAATTAATTAATTCAATGTGTGAGTGCATGCACATATGAAGGTTAGAGGACAACTTTCAGGACTTGGTTCTCTCTTTTCACCATGTGGGTTCTAGAGATTGAATTCAAGTTCCCAGGTTTAGCAGCAAGTGCCTTTAGCGCCCACTGAGCCCTCTTGCCAGCCCCACTGTGAGGTTTTAGTGCTCTAAGTCCCACCTGCATCACTGCTTTGCCTGCATCATACTTACACAGATAGGCTGTGCTTCCATTTCTGTACTGATCAGTGTTGCTAAAATTACTTCTGGGAGGCAAGCACGGTGACCCGGCCCCTCCTCCCACTGTCCGTCAACAAAACGAGGTATGCTTTCTCCAAATACAGTTTGGGGAACTAAAGAGTTTATTAGGCTTCCATACAGAGCAATGGGGGAGGGGGTTACAAGAGTCTTGGTGGTGGACTCTCCTCTACATCGCTGCAGGGATCCTGTGACTTCCTGGTGGCTGCCAGAGATGGTGAAGGCCACCCTCTCTCTGGCTTCCCTATCCCTATCCTTAGTCCCGCCCCCATTTACCACTCAGGCCAGCTGATTGGATGGAAGGCATGACTGACTCTCTCTGTCCCTCCCCTCCTATGGAAAGTTTGTGGTGATCAGAGCAAGCCCGGGTGTTCACAGCTTGCCAGGCAGAGGACAAGTCCACAATACTCTATTAGTACCTTCCTAGGGCTTCCACTTTTGTATTGATCAAGATTCTGCAGAGAAACAGAACGTACAAGATGCACACATACAGGTATATAACAAGGCAGGATAGAAAGACAGGGAAGTTAAAGGAACATAGGAAAGGGAAGGAATCCTAGACGCCAGTATCTGGCTGGGAGTCAGAAATTTCAACACAACTGATAAAATGAAAACTGCCCTTAAAGCTAGTGCCTGTCTTCCAAAGAGATCTCAAATAAGATTGTAAAAACAACAAACTAGGGGCTGGAGAGATGGCTCAGTGGTTAAGAGCAATTGCAGAGGACTCAAGTTAGATTCCCAGCACCTACATAGTGGCTAACAACCATCTGTAACTCCAGTTCTAGGGAGATCTGACATCTTCTTTTGACCTCCATGGGCACTGCAAGACACAAGTACACTTACATACACAGAGGCAATATATTCATACACATAAAATAAAAATAATAAATAAAAATTTAAAAACAAACTGTGCTCATTGAGAGGCAGTGTGTTTGTAGCCTTGAGTTTAACTGTTAGTACACTGCTCTCATCTCTAAATATAAACAATGTAACTCATAAACCCCCTACAATTTTTTTTGGTCTTTTTGAGACAAGGTCTCCTTGTAGCCCCAGCTGGCCTGGACTCACTCTGGAGACCAGGCTGGCCTTGATTTCACAGAGATCTTCCTGCCTCTGCTTCTTAAATACTGGGATTAAAGGCATGTGCCACCACACCCAGCAACCCCTACAATTTTATTTACAATGAAATTCTTGTGTGTGTTTGTGTGTGTGTGTATGTGTGTGTGTCTGTGTGTCTGTGTATCTGTGTGTCTGTGTGTGTACATATATGTGGAGGCCAGAGGTCAATATTGGGTGTCTTCCTCTTTTGCTCTCCACCTTATTTTTTGAGACAGAGTTTCTCAGTGAACCTGGAACTCAGCAGTTTGGCTAGGCTGTTTGGTTAGTGAGCTCTGGGGATCAGCCTGTCTCCACTTTACTAGTGCTGGAGTTATAGGCACATGCTCACCTGACTACGTGGCTGCTGGGGATCTGAACTCAGGTCCTCATGCTTGTACATCAACCCCTTACCAACCAAACCATCTCCTCAGCTCCCAGAAGTTCTTTAAGATAAAATAAATATGTAAACCAATTCATATGTAATTTTACTTAATTTTTAAACTTTACTTAATTATTATACTTTATGGTAAATTATATCCTTTGAGCAAAGTAACTTCTAAAGCCATTGATTGCACACACACACACACACACACACACACACACACACATATATGGAGAGAGAGAGACTCATAAGTGTGACTTGAGAAGCCCACATCTTCAGCATGTACTGTCCTTTTCCGATATAGCTCTGTCTAAATACTTGATAAATTTGCTTACTTTGCTTCACTTTGGCTTTTCCTGAAATTCTTTTCTGTGGCACAGTCAAGGATCCAGTTTTACCTAAGTAGAGGTCCCTAAGAGGGATAGGCACTACTCAGGCTGCTGTCAGCAGATCTGGGCTTCATCTCCCTGTGTCTCTGGTATATAAGATTGTTTTACACACACACACACACACACACACACACGCACATGAGTATTAGCTCATATAATTGCAGTAGTTGAGAAACCTCAGCCTCTACTGTCTGTAACCTGGAGACCAGGAAACTAGGACATGGTTTAGATGCCTGTCAGCTGGGAGATGATGGTGTAGATTTTTGTCCAAGTCTGAAATTTTAAAAGCCAGGAGCGTTGAGGGTGAAAGAGTCCTGTCTCATTTCAACAGTCAAGCAGAATCAGTTCAACCTTCTTTTTAAATCCTATTTAGGCTCTTACTGGTAGAAGGTAGCCCCTGCGAAGGCCATGTGCCTTCGCAGCCCAAAGATTCCAATGCCATTTCCCTCCAGGAACACCACACCAAAAGAACATTTACCTAGTCTGAGCATCCTGTGGCTCAGGCAAGCTACCTCATATAAGACGAACCCTCGCAGTTTTCACTGTTCTTTCATTTTGTTTGTTATTGTGTTTTATAGTGCTGGCAGTGGAGCCCAGCACTCTGTACATGTTCGATAAGTAGTACCCATTGAGCTACAGTCCCAGCCCCGAAGTTTTCTCTGTTCCGTAGTCTTTAATTTTTTTCTTTGAGACTTCTTCCTTGATGCATGGATCATGTAGACCTGTATGGCCTTGTTTTTAGTGTTCACAAATTTTGTTGCATGATTTGTACCGATTTTTTTCTTTGATTCCATTGTGGTCAGATGACTACTTTATATAAAAAGTAATTTGAGAAGAGGAGCTAGCCTATCTCCACATCTCCCTTGCTCTTCAGATGTATGACAGAGCTCCTGTTCTCTAGGACTCTAGGAGAAAGTGCTGGGTTTAAGGGGCAGGATGCAAGAGCCATCAGTGTGCTCCTCTTCAGTGGCCTCAGATAGCCCTGGATGAAGGCAGCAAGGAGCAAAGACCTTGATCCTGTCAGCGCCCCACAGCCCCCTCTGTTGGCTCAGCACACCAGACTCAGTTTGTTCAGGGTTAGTCTGGGCCACCAGACATGCACTAAGCAGTGAATGTGGGGGTCCTGAGAGCCCCCCTGTAGTCCGTGAGTCTCTGGAGGAGCCCATCACAGATCCCAGAAACAGCAAAAGGCATCCCCGGTTCCTGTTAGAGGTTTAAGTTATCCATTATGGCCTGGAAACCCTGTCTGAAACAGACCCATGCATTAGGGAAGCTAGGCCTGGCCATACAACAGACAGCTTCAGTCACTGTGACCAAGCTTGAAAGGAGCAAACCAGAACTCAGAGAGAAAGAGATAGTGTCTGTCAGTTGTCAGTTGCTATAACACAATATGTGTTCTGTATGATTTACAAAGAATAGAGGTTTATTTTGGCATATGATTCTGGAGGCTGGGAAATTTAAGAGTGTAGAGCCAGTGTTTTTCTGACATCTTGGCGAAGGCCTTGTTTTGAACCTGTGACAAGAAAACAGAAGGGCAAGCAGGTGCATTCAAAAGATACAAGACAGAAGGTATAGCTTCCTTTTGTAATAACCTGTCCTGTGGTAACTAGCCCAGTCCAGCAACAACTAGCTTAAACTCTCTTAATGACTTATTCACTTCAAAGTCCCACCTTTCAAGATGGCAAAAATTACAATCAAGTTTCAGCATGAGTTTTGGAGGGGGCAAACAGCATTCAAACCAGGGCACTGGCAGAGCTTAGGAATCACACTTGAACTGGCTGTATAACCACTCCCCTCTTCCCTTAGCTCAGGAATGCAGCTTCTTCCCTTGTTCTGGGATTCTGGTCCTCACCAGCCACTTCCTGCCTCTTTGTTTGGATGCTTGATAGGGAGGTTGGGTTCAGTACCCTCTGCTCATCCTGGCCAAGTCTGTGATGAGCAAAGCCTCCCGGGAATGACCATCATCTTCCCAGGGCTCTCTTCTTCCTTACTAAAGAGGCACCAGGTACAGGTGGACATGTCACTTTTTTGAGGCTGACCCTCTGCCCTTCCAATGGTTTGTGACTGAGGCCAGTAAACCTGTGGCTGCTATCTGGTCACTCTTGAATGGACTTCTGGGTGGGGCCTGCTCATGTCTATCCTGCAGGGTACCAGCATTATCAATGAATGCTTGTTTTTGTGCTTTATAGTGCCGGCAGTAGAGCCCAGCACTCTGTACATGTTGGATAAGTAGTACCCATTGAGCCTCTACGGGTCTGTTCTCGGTCTTTTTCTTCACCAGGTAAAAGATTCAAGATGAGAAGTTTGTAGTCATAGCACACGGCCAAGGTTTATTGACGCAGAAGTAACACTCCACACAGCACACAAAGAGACAGACTCTCCACAAGGGAAGGGATCCAGAGCTGGAGCATCTTCTGCCCTCTGGAGAGTCTGGGCTTTTATATTCTATAGGGTAGGAGGTGAGACAGGGCTGGGCTCCCCTTTCCCTCTTTGGATTGGACAGGATAAGATGCATGCATTGGTTAGTTCACTCATATGAGAGCAGGAACCTGATTGGGTAGAGCAAAGGAGAAAATTCTGAAATTCCCACCACAGGGAAAAAAGTCCAGCAAAAGGGCCAACTTCAGAGAAAAACCCAGAAGTGGGCCATCTTGGATACAAGTGAGAGTAATTAGACCACAGTTAGTCTGGGGCCTCCTCCCCTAAGTATCTGCCTAGTTCAGAACTGTCTCCTATTCTCCTTCATCCCCCTACCCTCAGAGGTTACCCCAACTGCTGATGAGGTACAGGGGCAGTAGTCTTTCTGACTGCTTCCTGCTGATTTGGGTAGTTGATAGTGACAACAGTTGGGGTGTCCATTGGAAATGTCTATCTAGGAGGCAGTCAGCAAGAACTTGCTCCAGGATTGACTGGTTCTGTGTATGTGGGTTGTCCAAGAAACCTCAATAAAAACTTGCTCCTGGGTGGTTTGCTTTAACAGAGTGTTTGATAGCAGGAGGGATGATAACTGCCACTTGGCCACCCTGTAGTCTCAGTAAATGCAGAAGATTATCTCACAGAGAAGCAATACAGCACCAATTAGAAGCACAAAAAGGAAAATTTTACTTGTCTGAACTTGGCAAGAATTAGAATTTGGGGGAAAAAGCAGACATCCAAACCAGCCCAAACTTCCTTGACAGGCTTTGTAATATTCATTTATATATCTTAACACATTTTGTCCTTCTTGGATTACTGTTTCTTCTAGTTGGTGAGTTACTGTCTCTTGGTCTGCCATTAGTTTAAGGAGCTTATCAGTTTTTAGTTTAAATCTAGAAGCAGGCCAAATTGTCTCAGAGATCCTGACCTCATAATGAATTGAAAGGTTAAATGTTACCTGTAAAGTTTCTTCTATATCTTAGTTAAGGTAGGTTTGATTTGGGATTGGGAATTTCAGGGCCAACACAGGTTGATCAGTGTACTATCAAGTTTGTGACTTGAGTAAATGTTTTACTGCCAAAGTCAGTTAGCACCACCCTTTTATTTTTATTTCCTTCCCAGCAATAAAACCCTTGGCCCATGTACCATACACTATGTTTAATGGGGGTGGAAGCCAAAGGCCAAACTTGGATTATATCTGTATTCCATTCTTGTTGAGGGCAGAACCAGACATCATGATCTAGTCTGCAACTGGAAAGAGAGACAAAGTCCCAATGGATCTGATCCTTTAAAATGGTCCATCAGTGACCCACAGGTACTATTCAGGTACCATTGAGTATAGTCCCAACTCCTGTAAGCTTTACTTTGGGGCATTGGATTGTCTCATTGAATCTTGAGATTCAGGCTGACATCGTTCAGATGTTTTGGGTGCAAGAGGCCTTAAGAATGTTCCAATAGGGAGAGGTGCCAAGAAATTTAAATAGGTTTTCTAAACTTTGCTTTGGCATTTAAGAAAGGGGGCCATTGATGCATAGCTAATTCAGATTCCATTTGGATCAATGCATCTAAGAGCATTTGCTGGGTTTGGGCACCAGCCCTTTCTCATGTAGCTGCGGCACCGTGTTTAGTGAGAATGTCAGTGGCAGACTCAGTCCATTCTTATAGGCTTTTATCCTGTTTTGCTATGGCCCCATCTCTTTCCTTCAGTTTGGAAGGTTAGGTGCACTTGATGACCTATTTTTGAGATAAATTCCTTTTATCTGGACTGTCTTTCTTCACCCTGGGTCTATTTAACCTGTCCTGCAATCCCCAGCCCTGTTCCTATGCTCTCCAATAGATCTTGACATTGTTGGGACCATCCTGCCTGGGATTTGGTGGGAGAAGTTTTGAGAGAGCCACCATGAAAAATGTTCTCACTGAAAGTGTTATAGAAACCAAGCATTCACCCAAGAGAGTAGGGAAGTTTGTTTATTCTTTCTCATGCATAAGGTCGCAGAATCAGCAACAAAATCTTCAAGATTTTCCGGGCTTCGATCAAAAGTACAGATGGGGGGTTAAATAGATCTTTTTACATCATCATTTCATGGCTGGCACTTGGGTCCTATGTCTCTTTTTATGTTATCTCAAGAAAATTTCTTCCTGACTTCACTCAGTCATCATAGCTCACATTCATGCGTTAGGACACCTGTCACCTTTTGATCTGTAGCTAGACCAGGCTAATTTGGCTAGCATCCTATCAAATGGCCATTGCAGTTTACCAAAAACAGATATTACTGGCAGAAGTTTAGATATCTGACACATTTGATCTATATTTTTTCTTGGACTAACTGGGCCAAGTGCCTCATTAGACTATTTGGTGAATTTTCCATTTTCTTAGTTTCTCAGACATGGTGAGTGGAAAGCATCACATAGCTTCAAGGTATTACGGAGTAATAAATCATCACTGAGTAGTAAAATATTACAAGGTTGCATTTTCAAGATATCTACCTCGTAAGTAGAATAAGAGGAAACTTCAAATGTCCTAAGCTTAGAAGGATATTGTATTAGAGTACAGTTTTAAGAATATAACTTTTCATTGTCTAAAGGAGATAGCAAAGGAACAGTTGAGGTATACAGTGTTAAGTCAGAAGTAGGAGGTATCCCATTGGTTCCATTGTAGGTTTCCAGTTGTGGGAATCACCCCTAAATAGGTTGTGGTCTTATTTTTCCACTGGGTCTCTCAGATTTGTCCCTGCAATAAAGACAGTGAGGTTAGGTTTGGCTTATGGTACCTGAGAAAGATGGGCTTTTTATCAGGGAGTTCTAGGGGCAATCCACAATTGCATGGAATTCTACTTAGGGGCAGATCTCTTTTAGACAATGGTGGTGACAAGTTGAACTCCAGCCTTGAGCAACTGTGTTTTGGGGGTCAGTCATGACTACAGTGATGACACAGAGGGCCTCAAGTCAGTGATAGGAGTCCAATGGTATATGTGGATCTCCTGCCAGCATCAAACCAATTTGTGTGACTTTAGAGAGTCTCTGACCCTGAAGTCTATCGAAAAGGATCTCCAGAAACTTGTCAGTTCGAAGTAAGTTTAAGGATATTCTGTATTGTGAGTATTCTAGCATGAATTGAGACTCCCCTCAACTGAAGGGCTTAGTCTACAGATTTGGATTGCTTTCAGATCATCCCTCTTGACCAACTCACATCCCATTTTAGTGGTCGCAGGACAAGATCAGAAAGAAGAATTCATGGGTGGCTGTTATGGTTAAAGAATATGTGAACCTGCTCAGGGGCCATTGAATCATGGTCAGAGGGTACCCCTGGGTCCCTAGGAAAAGGGTCACCTGGAAGAATGGTGCCAGATAGTGACTTGATGCAGGCATCTTATACAGAGGAAGGAAAGCATGACTAGCCTTATCAGAAGGCTGATCCTCATGCATCCTAAACATGTGCAAGGCATGAGAGAGACTTATCTAAGTTTGAGGGATGTTGACACTTGTATTAGTCACTTCTGTTGCTGTGATAGAAATACCACACAGGCACAGGAAGCAAGAGGGTGACTGGAGATCTGGCAAGGCTTAAGAACTCTCTAAGCCAACCCCCAGTGATGTGCTTCCTCCAGGATAGCCACACCTTCTAAAACCTCCCAAAACAGGGCCATCATCTAGGGACAAAATGTCCAAACACTTGGAGCCTATGGGGGACATTTTCATTCAAACCACCATAACACTTATCTGAGTTTGGGGGATATTGCCTAATAAAGAGTACTTTTAGGTCCTCCAAAGATTCACAGGTATAGTAGGTTTTGTAGATGAGCAGGGATTCTTTAGTCTTTCCAGATGGTTCTGGTAAGATCCAAGGTTTGACATGGGTGTGGTGGATTCAGGATGATAGAATATGGACCCTTTCATAGGGGTTGGGAGAGACCTTCGGTGGGATCTGGGTTCTTAATAAGTACTAAATATCCTGTACAGAAGGTAGGGTCCTATCTACTCTCCTTATGGGTGTTCTGTCTGCAGCTCAGATCGGACTTGTTGAAATTGGGATAACTGAGTAATTTGTGACACTAGATAGTGGTCCCGGGGTCTAGGATCAAATCATTGGTAAGGAAAGGTCTCTCATATAGAGCCTCAAATGGGCTGAGACCGCTGTTTGGGGTGTTCCTGAGTCTCAGCAGGGCTAAGGGGAGACGTTTGACCCACGGAGAGTGAGTTTCCTGAATTAGTTTCTTTAGGTGTCTCATTAGCCTTTTCTACTTTTCCTGAAGACTGAGACCACCAGGCACAATGTAGGCTGTATTGTAGTCCCAGAGTATTTATCCCCTTTGACAAACCTTGAGTGACTTCAGCCCTAAAGGCTGGGTTATTATCACTCTGGAGGCTCTTGGGTAGTCCAAAGCAGGGAATGGTCTCTGAGAGTAATACTCCTAAAGATTTTTCTGTTTTGCGTGGGAATTCCTCTACCCAACCAGTGAAGGCATTTAGAGTTGGGGCTTCTAGGCATGTGGGTAAAGTCTAGGGGCTAATCCTCTCCTGGCCTATTAGATTTTTATTTTATTTATTTATTTTTTGTTTTTTTGAAACAGGGTCTCCCTGTAGCCATAGCTGGTCTGGAACTCACTATGTAGACCAAGCTGCCCTTGAACTTACAGAGATCTGCCTGCCTCTGCCTCCTGAGTGTTGGGATTAAGGGCAAGCACTACCACACCAGGCTACAAGGTTTTTATTTTTACATATCTCACATCCTTGTATTATCTGTTGGATGGTGTCCCTGAGGCCTTGTCCTTTGAACATCCTTTTGACTAGTATATAAGTATTTTCTTGTCCTAAATGACATAATTGTTGTACAGTTTTAATTACCTTCCATTGTCCACCCTTAGGAAACAAAAATTGGCCTTCAGGGGCTAGCCACACTCCCAAGCTAATTGGTAATTTCTTCTTGTGACCAAAGAGGATAGGGCATTCTATGTGTCTCAGTGCACCCTGTTAGGCCTCTGAATCTGCCATCCTATTTCCTTAGCTATTGGGTTATCTCCCTTCTGAGGCACAGAGCAGTGAATTACTGCTGCTTGGAAATGTAGTAAGACAGCATTCAGGAGTTTGAGGATCTTCTGAGAGTGCTTTATTGGGGTCCCTGTTGGGTTTAAGAGACCTCATTCTGGGACTGGAGAGATGGCTCAGCGGTTAAGAGCACTGGCTGTTCTTGCAGAAGACCTAAGTTTGAAGTTCAGCACCCACATGGCAGATAATAACAGTCTGTAACTTCAATTCCAGGGGATCTGACCCCCTCTTCTGACCTCTGAGGGCACTGTATGACACTGGTGCACTTACACAAATGCAGGCAATATACTCATACACATAAAAAAGAGTAAAAATAATAAAAATGAAATATATAAAAAAAGAGACCTTGTTCCCTCTATATGGCCTCATGAGCATGGAGGATGAAGAAGGCATATTTAGAATCAGTGTATATCTTTAACTTTATTAAGCTTGTTGATTATTCTAGTGCTCTGGTAAGAGCTATTAATTCTGTTAATTGAGTGCTGGAATTCTTGGGAATGGGTCCTTAATCAAGCACTCCATTATCCAAGACCACAGCACATCCTGCATGGTGTATTCCTTCTCTTATGAAGGAACTCCCATCCATGTACAATGTTAAGTCTGGGTCCTCTAAAGCTGGTCACTTAGATCAGTTCTCCGTGAGAACCTTTTCACAAGATTGAAGGGATCTTCCTTCTCCTTTGGGGAGGTAAGCAGCTGGATTGAGATTCTGGCAGTTTTTAACAGTAACCTTAGATCCTTATAGCATACGGGCCTTTAAGCAATTAAGGGCCTTTTAGCCATTGGTTCCCTTTTGAATTAAGAATGCCCCTGATGTCATGGGGCATGTAGACTGTCTAGGGAGCCCTAAATTGCTGAACCTCTGGGATCAGAAGCCCACAGCTGCCACTCCCCAGAGACAACATCCCTTGGTCACTGGGTCTAATTTCTTGTTTAGATATCCTACCATCTGAGAAGGCCCTATGAATTGAATAATCATTCTCAGGCCTGTGCCTATTTTTCAGTAACATGTAGTTGAAGTTTCTGTTGAGAAGGCCTAATGTAGGAGCCCAGGTTAGGGACACTTTGAGCTTTTGAAATGCTTCTTGTGTTTCTGCGGTCCATTCAATATGATTAAGGCCTCCTGGCTGCCTCCTTAAATGCCTGATAAAGAGGCTTAGCAAGTTCTTCATACCCAGGGATCCAGATTCTACAGTATCCAGTAACCCCCCAAAAGGCTCTTAGTTGTTTGAAGAGAAGAAAAGCTAAGATTTGCTGAATCCATTCAGATCCCAAAGCCCTGGTTCCTATAGATAAGACCAGACTTAAGTAGGAGAACTTAGTCTGACACAATAGCCTCTATCATCCAGAAAATTAAGGAGAGATTCTGTCTCTTGGGAGATAATTTCCTCAGCTGGACTACATAGAAGATATCATCTACATATTGTATTAGAGCGGCTCCTGAGTAGGTCCAATCCCTTAGGTCTTGGCCAGGGCCAGACCAAATAAATGGGGACTTCTCCGAAGCCCTGGGGGAGGACGGCCCATGTAACTTAGCCTGCTTTTCAAGTAGAGTCCTCAAATGCAAACAGAGGTTGGCTAGCCGGGTGAAGTGGGATGTAGAAAAGGCATCCTTGAGCTCAAGAAATGAATAGTAGGTAGCATCAGGGGAATCTGAGTCATAAGGGTGGAAGGGTTAGTTAGGGGCCGTTGAGTGGAGAGGGATCACTGCTTCACTGATCAATCAGAGGTCTTAATCTCCACTTGTTGGGTCCCTTTTTGACTCCAAAGAAGGGAGTGTTATTGGGGCTAGAACATTCAATTAATAATCCTTGTTATTTTAGGTTAGTGATGATAGAGCTTAATCCTTCCCTAGTCTCAGGTTTAAGGGGATACTGCTTTTGATGAAGGAAGCAGGAAGGTTCTTTAAGATGAGTAACCATGGGGGTGGCCGTTCTAGCTGTTCCAAGGGTGGCCCCATTGAGTCCATACTGATATTGATTTCTACTAAAGACAAGCAATGGCTTTGTCCTGGAGGGAGCAAATCCCTGCCCAATACAGGGGCAAACGAGTCTGGCAGTATTAGAAAGGAGTGACAGAAATGGAGATCTCCCCATGAACAAGCAAGCTGTCAAGTAAAATAACATTCTAAGGGTTTGTGCAATATTTCCAGAACAGTCATGACATTTGAGGATCAGAAGTCGGGAGAATGGTGAGGACAAGAATCGGGCTCTCATATCAATGAGGAAGTTGATTTGGTGCTACTCCACAGTCAGTGCTTCCTGGGGCTCCTCTACATAAGATAGGCATGATGAAGCTACTATGGAAAGCCCCAGGACCTGTCATGATGTCAGGGAGAATGACCTGGGTCCTGATGATTCCCAGGGCATTCACTCCTCCAATGATTCCCCTTACAGTTGGGGAAGAGGCTCAGCAGGGACTTATGCCTCTGTGGGCATTCCCTTGGGAAGTAGTCTTCCTGTTCATGGGAGGAGGCACCCTTTTAGTGCTGACTGACTTCCCTGAGGGAGGGTTATTATCAAGTTGGCTCCCATGGAAGCTGTCAATTCCCCATGATGTCCAACTTTCTTCCTTTCCTTCTCTTACTCCTGATTTTAATAGACCAAATTGGCAACTTGGACTTAATCATTCAAGGGCTTGCTTGTTTAATGACCAGCTTTTGAAGTTTTTTTATGGATGTTTGGGGCTGAATGAGTGAGAAATTTGTCACTCAGGAGGATCTCCTCTTTCTGTGACCCTGTTTCTACATAGCTTCCTGGTGTCTATTTAGGAAGGCCATGGGGGGTGGGGGGCTCTTTATCTTCTTAATAACTGTGGGACAAGCCCGGCATGGTGGTGTATGTCTTTAATCCTAGCCCTCGGGAGGCAGAGACAGGCAGATCTCTGGGAGACTGAGACCAGTCTGGTTGACATAGCTAGTTCCAGGTGGGCTGGGGCTTAGGAGATCATGTGAAAGATACTTGAAAAAGAAAGTAAGCACTGTCCTGTTGAGGGTTTGGGAGTCTCACTTCTTCCAGCTATTCAGGAGGCAAGACAATGAACAGCAAGGAGGCCTCTGTGAAGCTGTGTTTCCCACTTGTGAAGTGAAAATAGAATGGGAGAGGCTGGTGGAAGGTTGCCCAGCCCTCACTGGCTCTCTTTCTGGCCTTATTTTGGAGGGTGGTTGCAGCTATGAGGTGGGGTTATAGGCATGGTTCAACTGTATGCCTCCTGGGGTCCTTTTCTAGAGTAGGACTGAATTATGCTTACCTGTGACCATGATCCTGAACCCTGATAATTCTGCCTATATTCTAATCACCTCTGATGCCTTCATTCTCAGAAGAATAATGGTTCCTGGCTTACCTTCTCTAGAAGAGATGGATGAGGTCTAGAATTTTTAAAAGCTCTATAGAGGGGATATTCCTTTTTTGGCCAATTTAAGTATCTCTGGAGGGTTTTATTATGGGGCCTGATAAAGACCAGACTAACATGTATATTTAAGCCGTGGGGAACATGTTCCTGTTTATCTCATAAGGAAGTCTGAAAGGTGGTGGTCAAGCCAGTAGGTGGCATATTCATGGTTCTCCATAAATGTTTGGAGTTCTAAGAGGCCTGGGGGTAAAGGGAGTATGAGGATCCAGATGATGGGGGAGGGGCAGAGTCCCAGGGTGCTTGGGGGAGAGGTGGTTTGTGGGGAAAAAAATCTTCCCTTTAGAGAATTTGTTGAGAGCTTGTCAATCCTTCCTCATCTGGGTCACAGTAGGGGCAGGGGGTAGAGGTGCCCCAGAGATATTCAAAGTCTGAGCTAACAGTGGCCTGCCTACCAGATGTCTCTAAAGAAAGAGTTCCACTTCTGTTGGGGGTAATATGTCCTTCCTCTTATCCCTGTTCTTAATCCAACTATTTCAGCTGAGAGAGAGAGAAGAAAGAGATACAGAGAGGAAAGGGGGGGAGAGGGAGAGAACAGAGAGAGGGAAGGAGGGAGGGAAGGAGAGAGAGCCAGAGAGTGAAAGAGCAAGAGAGAGAGAGCGAGAGAGAGAGAGAGCGAAAGGAGAGAGAGCCAGAGAGTGAAAGAGCAAGAGAGAGAGAGCGAGAGAGAGCGAGAGAGAGAGAGAGAGAGAGCGAGAGAGAGAACAGGAGAGGTTTCTAATGGACATTTTCTTGTTCTAGCTTTCAACCTGGGGCTGTGGAACCCTCTAGAGTCCCTGGGGCACCTATTTTGGTATGAGGTGGGTCAGCACAAATCTCTGGTAAGGAGCTTCCAGCCAAGCTTGTACAGACCACCATCAGGCTATGGTGAAGACATACCCTTAGTTTGTCTTAAGGCTCAGTGGGGAAAATGCCTCCCTCCTGGGGGTAAAAAAATATCACTGGCCTGGAAATTCAGTTGTACTAGTCGTAGCTGGGGACCTATCCTGCTTCCAGGACACATAAGAGATGCCAGAAAAATCATAGTCCCATTCTCCAATCCCTTGACAATTTGGCCTGATTGTATTGATCTTTAAATGAGTCAGCGGGTTTCAGGGAAGTCCCCCTATGGCATCTAGGTCATTGCTTTTAACTTTAAGACCTCCGGTGACAAGGAGGGATTTTAATGCCCCGATTTGGGGTTCCCTATAGCTGGGGGGCAGATTACCCATGTTAATTCTAAGACAAAGAGAATGTGTGGGACCCAGATGTCTTGTGCTTAGTGGGGGACTTCTGTGGTTCATTAGGCCACAGCCCCACATGGTGTCTCAGGAGGCAGCGTCCGGCCGCTCCTGGGTTCCGCCTCCTAGGGGGTCAGCCTTTATGTGGAGGCACTGGGCGAACTGCAAGCAAAATGTGTACCTCCCTAATCAACAGACAGGAGGAAGGAAAAGGGAAGGAGGGGGTTCTCATGCTCAGCCACGGGAGAACCGAAGGCACATGTAACACGTAGGGGCCAACTTACCAAAACTTCAGGCAGGGGGCGTCTCACAACACCGAAGAAAGTGGGGGAGAGGCACCCAGGTGGTCACGGGTGGAGAAAGCAAAACTAAGGCTGATCTCCAGAGTGGTTGATGCACGGCCGGCAGAAAAGTTCAAAGAACATGGTCCAGAAGAGAAAAGCGGCTACCACAACAATGGCCAGAACCTAAGAAGATCAATGCCCATGCCAGCATGGGGAACCCACGTTGGGAGCCAGATGTTGTGGGTGTCCTGGGACCCTCCGGGTAGGGGTAGAGTCAGCACGGAGTCATGACACAGACTCCGGGAGTCAGGTGAGAAGCAGGCAGTGAGCTGCAGACTCGTTTATTGTGAATATGGGGCTCCCTTATATCCCCCCTCCCAGTGTCCCATTGGTCCATTGATAGGTCTTGTCTATTCCTCATTGGCTGTCTGTATCAGGCCATTTTCGCATCAGCGTCTCTATGTCTTTTGGCAGAACACAGGTTTGACTCAGCAGGATGTTTTTGGCGCGCACTGGTTGTTCAGGCCGCACTTCCTCCTATGATCCTCCTGCCTCAGCCTCTTCAGTGCTGGGTTTATAGGTGTATGCTAACATGTTTTATTCTTCTGAAGGATTTTACCTGTAAGAAATGTACTCCCAACTGAGCTAATCCAGTGACAGTCTCTTCCTTCACTACGGCAATGAAAAATTAGTAAATACCTAATGCTTGCCAAACAGGGAAGTCCAGGAAAGCTTTATTCATCCACACTCCTGGCATATCTGCTTCAGAATTCAGGATTCTGCAGATCCTACTATTTTTAAAAATATATTTTAATTTTATGTGTCTGAGTGTTATGCCTGCATGTATGTAAGTGCACCCATGTTGTACAATGCCCATGGAGGACAGAGGAGGGTACTGAATCCCTTGAAATCAGAGTTATAGATGGTTGTTAGCCACCATGTGGATGCTGAGATTCAAACTCTGGTCTTCTGCAAGAACAGCCAGGGCTCTTAACCTACTGAGTCATCTCTCTAGCCCCGATCCCGCTATTTTCGTTTGGACATTACTGTGCTCCTCTGTATGTGAGTACTCCACAAATATCCTC
Organism: Nannospalax galili; assembly: GCF_000622305.1. NCBI lineage: Eukaryota > Metazoa > Chordata > Mammalia > Rodentia > Spalacidae > Nannospalax > Nannospalax galili. Next base: position 2,391,509 of record NW_008353482.1, on the reverse strand, counting down.
ACACATGCCCAGAAAGGCCTGGGCAACATGCACCACACAGCAAGCCCCATTTCCTTGTATTACTGTTTTTTATTTACTGAAATCAGGATCCCATCCCTTTGGAGCCAGCTGTCCATACTTTCATACTTCTATAAAAACAGCTGGGGGGGGGTATGAGCTTGGGAAGCATGTGTGAACTGTGAATTCTGCTTTTCTTGAGTGTTCATTTTACGGTCTCTTTGCAGGTCATTTTCACAGGACACTGGGGAATTTCCTGTTTTTTACTGTGGGTTCCAGACAAACCAACCCTCCTGCATCTGCCAGCCCAGTCAGCAGCAGTTTTGGCTGTCTAGCCTAGAGCTGAGACTCTAAGTCACCTGGAATGGACCTTGTCCTGTGCCCCAAGACAAGGAGTGCCTCCCCCCCATAGGCTGCCTTCTGGTTGGTTATAGAAGAGCCAGCAGGATTTCTGCCTGTAGCCACAAGGCATGGAACTGGCCTCTTGTTGCTTCTTGGACTCTGAGGGATGGGTCTCAAGGGACAGTGCAGAGAGAAAACTACCCTGGGCAGCAGCACAAGCATGTGAACACATGGACCTATACACACACACACACACACACACACACACACACACACAGATACAGCCAGGCTGACAGGCATAGGCACACAGACACACATACACACAGCCATGCACATAGATAGGCATGTGCATAAAGAGATAGATACACTCACAGGACCCCCAAGCATGGGCACACACATACTTGTGGCATGTGCATGCACACACAGACATACACAGACACACACAGAGGTACAGACAAGCTGACAGGCACAGGCACACGGACACACATATACACAGCCATATGCACAGATGTGCATGCACACACAGAGATAGACATACATACTGTAAGTTAAATATACTGCTGGGAGGTGTGTGTGGCTTCCAGGTTCTTGGCATCCTCCTCCTCATGACCTTGTCCTTAAGACAAACCAAGACAATATGCTTCAAAATTGCTAATAGAGCATAGGGTGGTGGTTAGGGGATACTCACAAAGGTGTGGGCACCCTTGAGCTTTTTTCCTTACATCCTGGCAGCAGTTTCCCAACCTGCTGCTGGTGTTCCAAGATAGTGAATCCCATCCTCTCTGTCTGACTTCCCGGTGTCCCTATCCTTAGTCCCTCCCCCTCATGCAGCTAAGGCTGACGGATTGGGTAGGAGGGGTGACTGACTCCCCCTCCTACAGAGGGTCTTACAATCCAGTTAGCTTGAGGTGATTGAAGCAAACAAGTGAGAAGCTAGTGAAGAAGGCATCTATCTATTGCTTGCCACTCAGAGGAAAAGCTCATCTAACACTCCACCCATTCCTCTGGCTCTTACAATTTTTCTGCCAGCCTTTTCCACAAGAGTCCCTGAGCCTTGGCGGGGGTGACAGATGCAGGATGATTTCTTTTCTATTGTGGTGAGATATTGAACTTTTGGACTTTCTCATCATTTGTTTCCTAGATGTGGCTATTGATGCATCTTAGTAAATACAACTAAGTAAATACCACTCCTACTATAAAGACAAATGAAAAGAAGCTGGAACATCTGAATGAACATTGTTGTAATAATCTAACCTATGGGTATAAACACAAATGCTTAGAAGATACTTCACAGGTGCATTACATTTATTTAACAAAACACTTGCAGTGGTTTCCCCACTAGGGCCTATAATCTCCTGTGTCACAGGGGGTTGGTCTGGTCTACAGTACCAGATCTGTGTTCCCCTAGGAGTAGGCCTTATATTCAATCAGAAATTTGTCAGTTGTACATATATTAGTTGAACCACTATTGCACCAACAGGCATATCTTACTTGGCATGTCAATAGCATGCAGCACATGGGGGTCTGCCATTGAGCAGAACTTTGGGGGACCATTTTCCCCTAACGAGTCTGCTAGGAACTTCCTGGTGCTATGACCACCAGCCATCTGGTGGCAGGGAGTTTCCTTCCAGCTTAGTCTCAGCTTCATCTCTCCCTCTCCTGAGCTCACATCATGCAGTGTCTTTAGCAACAGTGCCTTACCGATTGTTCCTGGCATGCAACCAACATTAGTGACAATAGCTTTTATCATTTTGAGGACCTCCAGGGTTTCTGTGGCTAAGAGCTCATGGGGGGCAACCCACCCCTGGTACTGGAATTTTTATTTAACAATTGAATAGTTTTGGGGAGCCTCTGTTTTTATATTTATAAAATTATTTGTTGTTTACTCTGGCACCTACAGGATCAGCTTGTTGTTGGTTTTCCCCAGTCATTCTGGTAGGTATCATTTGTGCCTTACCTGACCATAAAGCACCCAAGGATTTTACAGCTATAGCTGGCCTTTGTTTCTTCAGGGCTACTTAATATCTCTCAAATGGGTCTCACATCTATAAAACACTCAGTGGTTAACATTATGTACTAAATCAAACATAGACAAGGTCTAATACAGCATGGAAAGATTTTATCCATTTGTATTGTTGTGGGGCATGGTGGCACACGCCTTTAATCCCAGCGCTTGGGAGGCAGAGGCAGGTGGATCTTTGTGAGTTCAAGGCCAGCCTGGTCTACATAGTGAATTCCAGGACATCTGGGGCTACAGAGAGACCCTGTCTCAAACAAACAAACAAACAAACAAACACTTAAGAGGCATCAACTTAGTTCTTTACTATCTTTAGTTATCTTTTTGGAGTCATTATGCAGTCTGGAGATTTTACATGGAGCCTTCCTGTATTTTCTTATCTTCAATAAACTCATTAGGGCTGGCTCAAGTTGCTTGACCCTGCACAGGGCTAAGGAGGAATAGGGCACCTCTTGTCCCTGCTCACTTGTTGCTTCCCTGAGTCAGGTGGGCCATGGGTCAGCCTCCTGGCTGTAGCTATATCTGCTGTCTCTCCATCGACCACACTTGGCTGCTGGGGGAGGCCCTGGCTGGGAAAACTGCCTCCATACCTAGTATAACTTTTCTCAGGAGAGAACTGTATTTTGTTGAATTTCGGGGATCCTTATCCACCCCAGGACAGTTTTTATCTTTTGTATACCTTTTGTGAACTGTTCCTCATAGTTGAAAGCCTTCCAGAAGCTTCTTAGTACAGAATTTGATTTTTTTGTCAATATTTTCTTTAGGAACTTAGGCTAGACATAAATCTTGCCACATTTGCCTTCAAGTAACCCAAACAGACCTCTTTCTCTGTTTTGTCCTTTTTATATCTCCTTTAGGTTGCTCTACTATTCTACAGATATATTTTACATGCTGGTTTAAGTCATTCAGATCTGTCAGCACCTCCCCTGGTTTACAAAGATCCTGCCCCACTAAGGGACTTAGCAAAACCATTAAAGCTCCATACCAATCTCGAGGTTCCTATTGAATCAAGCCTTTCTTAAGTTTCTAGTGAACATAGTCCTATCTGGCCCAGTGAACTGGGCATCATACATTACTTTTCTCATATTTAGTTCTCTCAGTAATGCCTGTCCCTCTTCTATGGTCCTCTAGCCCCTGATACTCATGGGACCTTCCATTGGTGATGACCAAGTATCTCTAATGGCTCACACAAGCCATTCCATCAGGGACTGTTTCCCCCTGTACTGCCTCAGGCTGTGCAGCCTATGCCTCAAGGAGGGAGGTTATATTGCTCAGCTTTAATGAGTCTTCAGCACTTAAACTAGTCTCAGTTGCTCCCATGTCCCATATCCTCACAAGCCAAGTGGTGAGGGGCTCCTTCATTGCTTGTTTGAAAGTCTTCCCAAGTTCCAACAGCTCCAGTGTGAAGAATTCTTTCCTGGCTATAGTTCCTCCCACCAGAGCATCGTTAAGGCCTCCATCACCATGTTGAAACGTAACCTTTTTCTTTCTTTGTATTAAAGGTTGAATCTGAGGGGCATGTTCAGTTATTTCTAGGTCATTCTCTTCCTCATTACTATCTGCCTTCTCCCATGGGTCCCATGATTTGGGGTTCCAGGATGAGCTTTGTGTACCGATCTAATCTGGGCTCTCTTCCCTTTCTGGCCTTGTAGTTATAAAAAGTGGCAAGCTTTCTTTTTCTCTCTTATGCAATTTACTGGCAAGGTCTGAGGCCAGTACTGAGGCCAGTGATTCCTCTTTTACTTTTTCAGTTTCCCTATAGGCTACGGCTACTGCTTAGGACAAATCTTTTATCGTGCAAAGAAGTGGCTAAGCAGAGTTGGCAGTTGCCTTCTTAAATTTCAGCCCCTGCTCAGCTTTCAAGGCTTGCAAAATCTGCTCTAGAGCTTCCACAGCCCTTAAAGAATCTCCATACACATGTGGCAGCCCCTATTGCTTAAGCAGGCATGCTATTTTATATCATTTACAAGATAGCTGCCATCCCGGGATTTCCCCCAGGGACCTCATCCACTTAGGTGGCTTCACCCTAGTTACACATCTCACTATCCACTGCATTATTGATGCCACAGCCGCTATCCCCAGTAAGCTTATGGAGATAGCCCACCATGCCAGCATTTCCTCTGCCCACACTCTCCGCTCACCCATCTTTGCTTTGGTCAGTCTCCTTTCCCAGATCAGAGACATCATCATTGCTCTTCCCAAACTCCTCATTGGTTTTGTCGTATCCTGCCATGCTACACCAATTGTAAGTTAAATTTACTGCTGGGAGGTGTGTGTGACTTCCAGACCCTGGGTGCCCTCCTCCCACCATCCTTATGACAGAGACAATATCCCTCAAAACTACAGTTTAGGGAGCAAAAGGATTTATTGGGCTTGCTAACAGAACATAGGGTGGCGGTTAGGGGGCACTTAAAAGGTGTGGGCACCCTTGGGCTTTTTTTTTCTGTATGCTCTGCTAACAGCTTCCTGATCTGCTGCCAGCAGTCCAAGATAGCAAAGCTCATCTTCTCTCTCTGGCTTCCCCTGTCCCTATCCTCAGTCCCTCCCCTTCATGCAGTTAAGGCTGACTGATTGGGTGGGAGGGGTGACTGACTCCCTCTGCCCCTCCCCTCCTATAGAGAGTTTTATAGTACAATTAGTTTGAAATTAGAGAAGATAGCATCTATCTATTGCTAGCCACTCAGAGGACAAGCTCATCCAACACATACACATAGGCACACAGAGACACAGAACCACACACACAGTTGTGCATGCACACGAAGAGACACATAGACCCACACACAGACATGCATGTGCATAAAGAGAAACACTCAGAGGACCACGCCCCACAGGCACAAGCACACACATATTCATGCATGTGTGGGTGTGAGTGCACACACACACACACACGCACACACACGCACGCACACACACACACACACACACTGCTGAGTTCAGTGAAAGTATCTTGGATATTTGTTTCCTTCTCCAGAGGCTGTTTGAGAGCCAGTCTCCTGGCTGCCTTGCATGAACTCCACACCGTGATGTGATTTCTCTGGGGTGGGTTGCAGGGCTGCAACACCAGGTTGCCACACCTAGGCAGGGGAGGGGTTGGTGCCTTCTTTGTTTTCCTGTCGGCACGCTCTCCCTGGTTGAATGAGTCCCCTTTTTGTTTCAGCACACCCAAACACAGATCAGTGGTGCAGATATCCAGGTGCTAATATTTTCAAATGTGGGGCAATTTATGAAAAACCTTTCATACAAGCTTATGTATATATTTTATGTAACAAAAGTTAAGGCCATGACTTTGGTTTTTGTCCTAAAGAAAAATAGATGATGTAAAAATTAAGAAAAAAGATCTCTACTTAAAATATGATGGGCACTAGTGTTGCTTTTAAGTGTCATTTTCCCTTGAATCCTTTGTAGTCTACTCACCTTCCCCCAACTGCTGAGCAATGGAGATAGACAGGCAGAGTTAGGAAGAGCAGGTTAGACCACAGTGCAGTAATGAACAGCTCTGTGGGTTTTGACAAATGCAGAGATTGTATTACTGCTCCAAGGCTAGCCAGAGTGGTTCCATCACACTAGAAATCACCCTGTGGAAACCTTTGTAGTAGTTACTCCAAGTTGCAGAGGGGAAGGAACTGCTGGGTCATCCTACTGGTTCATTGCTGTTAGGCTTATCTTCCTGATTCATCACTGTGTTATGGATTTTGGATTATGGGAGCACCAAAATCTAGAAACACAGAATCAGTTAACTGGTTAAGGTACTTGGTTTGAATGGAGAAGTAAGTCATTGGGTGGCTGGAGCAATTTATGGCATTGTCCTCTGTCTAAAACCCCTGAAACATTAAAATTGTGCTGTGGACTTTTTGGCTTTCCTGACATCTAAGGTGCTTGTGGATGCTTCTCTGGTACCTGCTGTTTAGCTTTTTCCTCTGGAATGAAAATTCCTCTCCGGAGGGAGAGGGAGGCTCCAAAATATACTCACAAAGCCCAGGAAGCTCCTGTACCTTACAGAGTCACAAGCCCTTCCCCAGGTTAGAGAAGCAGTAACAATTGCAGGAATGGGGGGGGGGTCCTGGAGGAGGGACTGGATTGCTTAGTTACCTGCAAGGGATGGCCTTTTCAGTGATGTATCTGAAGTGAACAGCCATGCTCCTGTAAGAAACTTAGCATGTTCCTGTGAGTAACTCCAGTAAAATCCCTGGTTCACTATGCTAGATTTGAGTGCATTCTTTCTTAGGTCTGTTGTCAGTGTCCTGTCTATGGTGAATAGATGTTTGCTCATGTCTCCTCAGAAAAAGTCACATAAGAGCACCCCAAAGCCTGAGACATAGCTTGGTTTACACTCTTGTGAGGTGGGTGGTTGTTTTTCCCTTTCTACCCCGAAGGCTAGTATAAGCATCATTTTGGTCTCAAACTGGGGTATGAGTGGATGATAGAACGAATACGTTTACTACTGTAGGAGTGTAAAAATTTTTTTTTTTTGGTCTTTTTGAGACAGGGTCTCCCTGTAGCCCCAGCTGTCCTGGAACTCACTATGTAGACCAGGCTGGCCTTGAATTCACAGAGATCTTCCTGCCTCTGCCTCCCAACTGCTGGGATTAAAGGCGTGCGCCACCACGCCGGGCAGGAGTGTAAATTTTAAATTAACCATCAGATCTACAGTTGGCACCAAATCTCAAAGAGATGCTAGCATGTGATTCAGTCACCTCACATGACTTAAGCATTCTGTTTTTGCTAGCTTAAAGTACATAAACAACAAAAAGCAGTTAAGAACTAAGAATCAGTTTAAGAAAAAATTTGCATTTTCCATCATCTTAAGAGTCTTTTATTTTTCCCACTAAAATACATATTTCCAGACTTCAAGTATGAACAATCAAACTCCTTCTGGAAGCAGCCAAGCCTTTGCACCCACAGGTGAGCTGACCATACTCACCAAACCACCACAAAGCAAGAGAAGAGATCAGGAGTCTCTCCAGGATGTTCTGATGTTTCAGCCTATTTTTGTTGCACACGAAAGGTCTGGATCCCTATATGTCTGATGTTCAGTTGGTAAGTGTTCCAGTAGTCCCATCTTACCAGTGGCCCAGAGAGGCAGTGGTCCTTGGTGGAGGAGGCGGAAGAGCAATTTGAGGGGCATGCTCCCATCCTGGATGACTGCAGCTTGATGTTCAGCTTCTTCTCCCACTGTCGCCTGGTGTCCATTAAGCCCATGTAGCTGTTGCCATGGTTAACTCCTTGCTTATTAATCCTAAATCTTCTGGAGCTTGTGGTGTTGACAGACATTCCGAGTATCCTTGATCCTGAGGGTTCAGCACCTCCTCAGTCTGGCCATCTGCAGCTGGAGTCTGCTGTCAGGTTTATACAATGTATGCCAAGCTTGGCCTGAAGGCCAGGGCACTGTGTGAGCAGGTGGCACAAACCCTGTGACAGCTATTCCTGATGTCTTACTTCATTTCCCTTAGTTTATACTCTTCCTGAAAGACATGTTGAGGGGGCCTTGCCTGAAAATGGCTCCCTGTGACATGTTGACACCAACTGAGAGAGAGAAGGTTGTAGAGAATGTCATAACCTAGAGTGTCCAGGAAAGATGGTGGGGAAGGGGAATGGGCTCAGTGGACTACTTAGAACAAATGCTTATTATTTTATGGATTGGAAAACAGCAGAATGAGCCTGTACCTGTTATTTTCAACAGGAGACCACACACAGTCCTGCTCCTGGCTTAGGGACATTTGGTAGTATGCATGATTCTGTTGCTATAAAACAAAACTGATAATTAAGAAGCAATACAGTGTGGACAAAGCTCTGTATGCCCATGATGGTAGCTTCTGGGCAGAAGCATGGCAGGTAGGTAAATCTGAATCTGGGGGACATCTGTGCCAGGGAGGAAACTGCTTTCCCTTTGCTAGTCAGCTTTCTGTTTCTGTCACATACATACTTAGATCATCACTTTATAAAGAGAAGTGGTTTGGGTTGGGGCTGAACCTCAGTGATAGGACACTTGCCTAGCCTGCAATCCCCAGTACTGTCAAATAGTAAATAGATAAAAATAAATACATTGATAGATAAATAAATAAATAAATAAAAGGATGTGGATGAAATTACATACATGCAGGCAAAGCACACACACACACTAAATAAAATAAATAAATAAATAAATAAATAAATAAAAAGAGGTTAGTTTGGACTCAGTTTGGAGGCTGCAGTCCTGATGGATTGGTCACACTGCTCTGGCATGTAGGAGAAGCATTGTGGTAGGAGTGTGTGGTGGAGCAGTCATTTAGGCCATGGCTGGAAAGGCAGGCAAGGGGAAGAGGGAGAGATTACGTCCCTCCCGGTCTTCAATGGCTCCTTCAGTCATCCTAGGTCTTCCCACCAGCCATACCTCATCTACCTTCTGCTCATTCCTGGCAGTGCAAGCTGGGGACCATGCCTGTAACGTAAGCTTCTGGGGGGCATTCTAGGTCCAAACAACAGCACCCTCCATATTGGAAGAGGCCTTTTGTCATCATCTGATGCTTTAGAGGACTCAGTTGACAGAAGGTCACACAGATGCAGCAGTCATAGCCTATAGGCTGGCCTTGGAGAGAAGAAGTCTATATTGCTGTGTTCATCCACAGTCTCTGTCTATGTAATCGAGGCTCTTTGTACACAGGTCCATTGAGCAATGAAGATGGCTGGTGACATCACAGAGCACGCAGTTCATCCCCTGGAGTCTCAGGAGCCTCCTCACACAGTGTTGTTTTGGATAAGCATAAACATGTCTCTAAATACCTATCTGTACTTCCCACATTCTGAGAAATCCATCCCCATACTTTCTCAAATGTACCTCTGTCACCATAACTCCTTGTCATTAATCTTTGAACCTGGATCCATTCACCCAGATAGATGCAACTAGACTGATAGGGCTAGGAACCAATCTGCGGAGGATATAACAGAGACAATGTCCTGAAAGGGTGGACTTTGTCCTACAGATGCTGCCTATGATTTGCCAATGGCCACAACAGTCTGGGAGAGAAGTGGTGGGTTGGTCAGTAGCTCTTGAGCCTCCTAAATGAGAGACTGCATTTTCCTTTCCCATTTTAGACTCTTCTGGACTCTTCCAACAGGAGGCTCAGAGAATCTCACCAAACTGGAAGCTAAGCTGGTGCCATCTGGGGCTTTTCAAGCCACTGAGTCAACACAAATAAGGTTAGTCATTACTCTACTGGCTGGGGGACTAACATTTTCTCCAAGAAAAACAGATTCATCCCTACACAGTGGCAGTGAGGGCATGATGAGTGGAATGCAGGGGGCTCTTTGGGGAGATGTGAATTCAGTCCATGTTCTCAAATTAAAGTTAACAGAAGGGCCTTTGAGGGCTTATAGCCTTCAGGATTAAGAGTCTGGATTATCCATCAGTAAAGATTCCAAGTGCAAAGGAAACATGGAACAGTCATGGAACATGGAAGTTATGAATGGCTGCCACGATCCACTCAGTTACCATTCTAGCTCCATGGGGACTGTGGCAGAGGCAGATTTTTCTCCTTGCACTCACTTTTGTATTAGTTACTTTCTGCTGTGATAAAAGACCTATGACCAAAGGAGCTTATAGAAGGAAAAGTTTATTGAGCTTGTGGTTCCAGAGGGATGAGATTCCATCATGGTGAGGAGGCATGGCAGGAGGCAGCTGGAGCAGATAGCTGAGAGCTCACATGTTCAAGTAGGCATAGGGAGCAGAGAGGGATTGGAATAGGACAAGGCTGTGAACTCTCAAAACCTGCCCCCAGTGACATGCTTCCTCCAGTATGGCAACATCTCTTAAAGGGTCCATAACCTTTCCAACACCTCCACCCACTAGAGGCCAGGTGTTCAAATTCTTGGAGTATAAGGGGGACAATTCTCATTCAAACCATTTCTCTTTCTCTTTCGCTCTCTCCTCTTTTTGTGCATTTATGTGTGCATATGTATATATACTTACACATGACTATCTGTTGCTGAAGATTCAAGCATACATGGCTCAGATACTTTGGGGAAAAAAACAATATGTGTACTGAACATGTTCAGACATTTCCTTGAGTTGTTACTTCCTAAATAACACAGTATAACAACCACTTACATTTTATTAGGTATTGTAAATCTAGTGATTTAAAGTCTGCAGGAGATGTGCAAAGGTTCTATGCAAACAGTATGCCACTTTATATTAGGGGCTTGCATATCTTTGGCTTCTAGTATTTGTGGGGATCTTGGAACCAGCCTCCATAGGACCCGGGGACAACTGTACATTTCTGTGTGCATTCTATGAGTGTGTGTGTAGAGACACAGACAGAAGACTTGCTTCCACTTTCTGTCAGCGTTGTCCTAGCAACAGTTCTCCTCTTACCAGCTGCAATTTGTTCCATTCTTTTTCTCCATGTAGAGAACCTGCCACATCATGTTCCTCTCAGAGATATCAACAGCTCCTCCTCAGACATCTGAGCTTGGCTCTGAGCTGGGTCCTCTGGGCCCTCAGGCCAGAATCCCCAGCTGAACAAGGCTCCTTTTCCACAGGTCTGGGCCCCCTTCTGGAGAGCCCCTTTCTGTTGACTTGTAGCTCTTCTGTTTGTGGGAATTGAACCCAGGGTCTTGCTCCTACTGAGCAAGTGCTCTATTGCTTAACTACAGCCATGAGCTGGAGCTGCTTTTCTCTGTGACTTAGGCTTCCTTTGTATGTATTTAGTTTTCCTGTGTTTGCTCATGTATTTCCCCACATTAAAATCTCTCTGTTAAAATAACTGAGGTTTCTTCTTCATTAAAATATTTATTTTATTTTTATTTATGTATCTATGTGTATGCAGGTGTGTGTGTGTGTGTGTGTGTGTGTGTGTGTGTGTGTGTGTGTGCCTGCAGAGGCCAGAAGAGGGCATTCAACTCTAATCCCCTGGAGCTGGAGTTACAGGTGGTTGTGAGTGCTTAATCACTGTGCCATCTCTCAAAAAAAGTTATTATTTTTATTTTATGTGTGTGAATGTATTGCCTGCATGTATGAAGTGTGCCTGTGTCATGCAATGCCCATGGAGGTCAGAAGAAGGCGTTGGAGTCCCCTGGAACTGGAGTTACAGATGGTTGTTAGCTATCAAGTGGGTGCTGGGAATCGAATCCAGGTCCTCTGCAAGAGTACAGCCAGTGCTCTTAATTGCTGAGCCATCTCTCCAGCCCTGAAGATACCTTTCTTGAGGTTAGTTTTGGGTCCAGACTTTCTGTCTCCCAATCTAGTGCTTCCACCACCATTCTGTGGTCCTTTAAGCACCTTCCCAAGCCTCCAATGAGGAATTGGCCATCCAGTGCAGGATTTTCTGCCTGTCTGAAAGAACTCTGAAGAATCTCCTGTTTTCCAGTGTGGAGGACCATCAGAGCCAGGAATGGATAGTGACTTACTGGCTTTAAGGCCAGGATCCTGGGGTGTGTAGGCAATTGCTTCAGAGAACCCCACAGACCAGCCTAGCTCTTCCTAATCCTGTCCTAGTTTTGCTAATTCACCCTCCTCATGTCCTGAGAGCACAGGTCCTCATGCTGGGCAAACCTGAGTCAATAATCCACGACTTATTTTGCTAAACTTTACTTTTCTCACCTACAAGATGTGGCTTTTGATTTCTCATAGGCTCTTGCCTAGACTGGATTCTACCATGTGCCATACCCTCTGGTGCCATTCAGTGCAGGAGGCATGATCACCATCACTGTCCCAGCACTGAGCACAGGGCATGGCAAGCAGTGTGCACTGTACCCAGGGCTGTGTTTGAGTCCTGGGTGCATTACTTTGCCTGAGAGAGGCCCAGTACTCTGGACCTTTTCCAAGGAGGGGAAGGACATTGCCTTAGTTCCTCTCTGTCATCTCAGGAAACCAGAAAAGTACAAACCAAATTATATCCACCTGTTGTTTTCTTGTTTACTGTTGCAAGCTCTGGTGATCACATGTTAAAGGCCTCTTCAGTTTTCATTCAGGTAGGAAGTGTCCCGAGCATTTGAAAAAGGAGAGAAACCAACATCTCTCTGGGGTGAGTGAAACTTGGATCAAGGAGTTTATGTTTCATCCAGTTGAAAAAACTTTCCCCACTGTTCTAGTTTGTTTCTCAATTGCTGTGACAAAATACTCTGACTGGTACCAACTTGTGGAGGAAAGGGTTTATTTTATATTGCATCTCTCGGGTCACAGTTCATCAGGGTAGGAACTCAGGGCAGGAACCTGGGAGCAGGAGCTGGCGCACAGGCCATGGAGGAACGCTGCTTACTGGCTTGCTCCCCTGGCCCCTGCTCAGCCTGCTTTCTTATGCAACACAGGCCCACGTGCACAGGGGTGGCACCACCCACAGTGGGCTGGGCCCTTCCACATCACTCCACAATCAAGAAGATGCCCCACAGAGATGGCCACAGGCCAGTCCTGTGGAGACATTTTCCCAATTGAGGCTCCCTCAACCTAGGTGTGCTCGTCTGTGTGTGTCTGTGTGTCTGTGTGTGCACTGACATGCACATGGAGGTCAGGGGACAACTTTGTGGAGTTGATTCTCTTTCCATATTTTTGTGGGTTCCAGGGATCGAACTCAGATCATGAGGCTTGTGCAGTGTGCTGAATAGCTTTAGTGTCAACTTGACACACTTGGGTTGAGGGAGCCTCAATTGGGGAATTTCCTTCATTGGATTGGCCTGTGGCCATGTCCATGGGCACCTTCTTGATTGTTGAGTGATGTGGGAGGGCCCAGCCCACTGTGGGTGGCGCCATCCCTGGGCAGGTGGGCCTGTGTTGCATAAGAAAGCAGGCTGAGCAGGGGCCAGGGGAGCAAGCCAGTAAGCAGCGTTCCTCCATGGCCTGTGCTCCAGCTTCTGCCTCCAGGCCCCTGCCCTGAGTTCCTACCTTGGGCTCCGGATGAACTGTGACCCAGGAGATGTAAGCCAAATAAACCCTTTCCTCCCCAAGTTGATATTGGTTAGAGTGTTTTGTCACAGCAATGGAGAAACAAACCAGGACATGCAGCAAGTGCCTTTACCTGCTGAGTCATCTCTCTGGCCCCAGGACAATCTCTTTGTTGACATTTTATCAAGTATATGGGAATGGGTGGACAAATAATTGGATCAAGACATGCTTTACAAACATGTTAATTTTATTGAGTAGGCATCAAAGCTTCTCTGTATCAAGTAATGGAGAAGCCGTGTCACACGGATTACAGAGCTATTTTTACTTGAAATAATCTTTCATAAAAGAAAGAAATTAAATACAGTTCTTCTATAAAAAAGTGCAATAGTCATTACTGGAAGTTTTCCAAAATGAAAGCAAGATTTACTACATATTGCAAAAATTGATTTAGTGCTTAAATACTTTACAAAGGAACAACCCAGCCACCTTAGACACTCTTACAATGGGTTTCTTCACCGAAAATGGACCAGGTGGAAAAGAAGATTTGTATTGAATTAGAATGAATACTCACAGGTAGAAAAGGATTTTGAACAACTTGGTCAAAACACAATGATTTATGAGCCATTTTTGGCCTCAGTTTTTCTTTTGTCCACAATAATCAAATAAATGGCAAACAAAACAACTCATTTCATCCCCAAATCAGTCAAATGAATCAAAGAGGAGGGAGAGAGAACCGAGAGGGGAGAGGGGAGAGGGAGAAACACTATTTATGACTCTGAGGTCAAATGCATGTTTAAAGGGACAAGGTGAGTATGGGGTGAGGGAGCCTTCGTTATAATCAGCTTCAAGGCTCTCAGTTACAAGGAGGCCAGTTTGTCAAAAATGACAGTGGATTGGGTCCAGGCTCTGTAGATGAGGCAGTGATGGGTCACCAATCTTAGTCCCTGCCTGGACTCAGTTGAGCCTGCTCTCTGCTCTCAAGTGTTGCTTTATTTGTGTGACTAAGGGCCCAGGTGTGGACTGGAGACAAGCTCTGTCCGAGGTCAGTTGGTTACTGTGCACTGGGGCCATAGACACAGCTGGTCTGTAGTACATGCACATGGTTATGCAGTAGTTTGGGTCATGAGTGAGTGCAGACAAGCTGCCTCACTCCTACTGCCAAGTTATAATTCCAAATCTGATGTGTGCAGATGATGGGCAGCCCCAGACACCTGCTGGGGAGAGCAGTGGCCCCTGGGAAGCCACTTCCTCTCTGAGTCCTGGCAGGAACAGGGGCCCAGGCTGTTTGGGCAGCAATGAAAGGGCCATGGTTTATTTGGCAATTCAGGTGTGGGGACATATGTGCATGCGCCCACTTGCACAGCCGGCCAGCTGCAGAGGGGAGTTATGAAGGATATTACCCTGATAGGGGCCCTAAAGCATAGACTCGGAAAGATGAAAGCAAAAACTGCAGAAGAGGATCAAACAGAAGGCCTTTTCACCAGGCCACAAGAGGACAAAGGTCCTACATGCAGCTTGTAACAGTATTTTGCCAACAACCCTTAGAGGAAAATGCATTTGGCCAAAGGACCAGGAAGTAAACAGCGCTGTTAGGTAGCTGTGAAAATATCTGGGAAAGGGAGGAGGTTCTAGGGGGAGCTGTCCCCCATGGTGGATAAGGTCCCCTGTCAGCACAGGGTACCTCTTATTCTGGGGCCCTGGACCCAAGGAGGTGTGTGTGGCTTGGCTCTGTCTTCCCAGTGACTACCCATTGCTGACCCAGTAGAATCCCAGGGGGCCTTGGTTCTCAGCTTTTGGCAGTTTCCACATTTGTCAACACTCATCCACCCCTGCCCCAGGTCATCTGTGTGACCAGTTCCTTTCCCTCCACTGCCCTACTTTTTGGTGACTGGAGAAATGCATCCTTCCAGTGGTAGGGTACTCCTTCGCTTGGGCTGAGCCATCTGCTGCCACCATGTGTGGGATAGGAAGGATGGAGGATACCTAGGGACTGATTAAAAAAGTTTCTCTGGAATGATCAGTATCGCCAAAGACATCATAGTGGGGAGGAAGGGACCTCCCCGCATTGCACCTGACTATACGAACTACTGGATATGGGCCACTGTCACCTCTGACTCCAAGTGCCCCCTGAAAATTGCTGAGCCTGACCACAAGGCAGGGCTGACCACAGGGCTGGCACTCAGAGACATACAGTGACCACTGTTGCTATCAGTGATGTCACATCTAGCTACCTGGTACCCCTAGTCTGGAGGAGACAGACCACCTGACTAGCTAACAGATTTTATATGTAAGGGTGGCAGAAGAATCTGGATTTGATGAAGGATGGTATTGACATTTTGTGGTCTCTTAATAGTGATCAAATTAGTGATTTCATTTCCTTTCTTCAAGTGTTTATCTAGTACCTAGTGTGTCAGGCACTGCTGTAGGAGCCAGAACACGGCAGTGAGTGAGACACACAAGAAATACTGCCTGTGTGGGGCTGTCGCATAATGAGTAGTTGATATACGCAGTGCTCGGGGGCTGTGAGAGGAAGCTGCACAGTGAAGTGGTACAGGGGGTGGGGTGGGTGGATGTGTTAGCCTCTTAAATAACAAAGTCAGGGAAGGATAACATTGGAACAAAGATAGGCAAGTAGTGAAGGGTTAACACTTCCAGGTAGAGAGAAAACATATGCAAAGCTATGAGGCGGGAGGGTGCCTGGTGACTGCCTATGGCCCATTCTCTGGGCAAGAGTATACTGGGCTCAGAGCAGGCATATGGAGATGGGTTCTGAGATAGTTGATCTCAGTGCTTGTCCTTATTACATTACCAAGTTGCTTTGGTCTTGGGCAGATTCCCTCTACATTTACCCTTGAAACCAACTGGTATTCCTCACCTTATGTTGAATAGGATATATATGTGTAAATACATACATACATATATATGTATACACACATTCTTGAGATACTCTTTGGGAGGAATAAGTATAAGCAATTATTTAATATATACAGAAGTAGTATTTGTGGGGCCTAATTTTAAAATTTTTTGCAAGACTAAAGTAGTAAAAAAATCCAAACTTTAAGAAATTATTTTGCAAAATAAATAGAAACAGTCATATTCCTAGCATGTTTGGAGATGATGGCTTCTGTGCTGTTCCTGTGATTACATGCTCTGCCTGCAGACTGTGCACCTGCTGCTCCAGAAGGGTCCTAGCAGGGCATCCTCCTCTCTCTTCTCTGGCAGTGGAGCAGGAGCAAGGCCAGGTCTTTTGGGAAAGCAGTGGCTTGTGTACTGTTAATAGGATATTTTCCCCACTGTTCTGAGATGTCATAGACTAGTCCATTGTTTAGAGCTGTCAAAAGAATCCTATAGCCAGGTCTTCTCTGGAGCTATTCCTCACAGAGGAGGCCTAGGGTAGGGTGTGGGGTGCAGCACCCTCAGCATCTATGCACCAATAGGATGCTGCCCAGTGGGCAATGGAAGGATCTGAATCCAACAAGAATGTAGCCAAGGTCGCTGCCCTGAAGGCCCATACCCACGCAGACTAGTGCCATTAGAAAAGAGAGGCCGGGACAAGGAGGCACAGAGCGGGTGCATAGAGCTACTGCTTTAAGGCTTTTTGGAAGGGGTGCCTGCTTCCTGGTGCCAGAAGGACCAGCCATCTTGGGTCTCTTCACACTTGATGCTCTTCAAGGGATACCAGCATGAGACTCTCAGCCAGAACCCAGTCACCTCTACAGCCCAACAGAGCCAAGGCTAGAGCTGGCTCACTCAGCCACCAAAACACACTTTCACACTTATTAGAAACCCTGGGAGAAAAGAATACTGGAGGAATTTAATATGTAAAGTCCTCTCCATGATGAGGAACAAAAGCGCATCAGAAAGAACTGGCAGACAAGCAGTACTCTGGGCCTCTCAGTAAACAAAACTCAGTGTGGAACTATCACACATGAGTTTGGCACACTCTAGTCTTTTTCTTACACAAATTTCCCACTGGCAGGTACCTCCACCCACCCCCCAATTTTCAGTCAACATGGAAGATATTTTGCTGGGTGAAGTCTGTTTCTGTAATGTAGAGGAATTTGCAAAATACGATTATAGATGCTAAGGGGAGGGCCTTGGATACCTGTGGCCCCATCTCAGAGACACAGGGGCACTACGTGGGGGATGGTGCACACTGGAGTGGGCATGAAGAGTTAATTCTTCTTGCGTCATGGTAAGCTACTTATGACAGTAAGCTACTAGAATTAGCAAGTTAAGCCTTTTTGGAAAACGTTAAATTTGTAAAGTAATAGGTTCAAATGATACTGGGAATTAATAGGTAGGAAAAGATGTACAGCAACTTAGAGACATAAAGTATTCACCAACAGGAATGGTGCAGTACCCCAAACCCACAAACAGGAAAAACAGACTGAGATCTCAATAGAAAAAGAGAACAGTTACATGTTCCCACTTTCAGAGGGTATCTGTACAAACAGCAAAATGCACTGAAACTCTAAGAGCCCACAGCGGAGCCCTTCCCACCTCAAGTTACTCTTCCAAGGGACAACCCTGTGACACTAAGGGTGCAAGATATTGCTCTGTGGCATACCCTGGAAATCATATAAAAATAATTTCTATAGTTCAGTTTAAACTTGCCTTGTAAAATTTCAACAGAACAGTGCATAAAATCTACAAACAGAATACACTGAAAAACACCCACCCTAGCCAACGTGTTAAGAAAATCATTAATACAGGTAATGCATGCATGTGAAGGGAATGTGAAGTAAATTTCTGAAATAAACTCCACAGGGGTTTAGAAATATCTGGGTTCTTCTGGAAATTTGCTGAGAGACACTGTTTTCTCAGAGAAATCTGGCCAGATAAAGTGGGGATACTATTTGCTGCTGGTACAGGCAGTGAGTGTCTCTCACAGCTGAAAAGTCTCTCTCGGGGCTCGCCATCTTCCCTTCTCTGCCTCACAAAGGCCTGCCAAGCCAAAGAGGAGTATGAGGTAACTTCTTACTCCACATGTTCCTGTCTCAAGCTGATAAGCTGTGATGGTGATTGGTAGGGAGCACACCTGAGGACTATGGAGTAGGCTGTTGGTGTCTGGGAACTGTGTGTTCCTAACACTGTGGCTTCTATCATTTTCATTGTTTTAACACTGTTTGGAAGGTGGATATCTCACAGAAGGCAATGGCCTGTCTTAATCACGTGGACTGTTTGGAGCAGGCCTCAGCAGGTGCTGCCTTGTCTAGTCCATCTGTGACCAACTTGAGAAGCCTTTCATTCTGCCAGAGGAGCAAGGCTGTGAGCTCCAGCTGTGCCCTGGCTCTTCTGTGTGGCACACTTACCACACTGGGGGTGAGGGAAGTGACTCAGCCATGAAGGAAATAGAGCCTTCCATTTTTTAAGAGTACCTATCCAGGACTGATTGGGGGTTTTTCCTCTCTGACGATGCACTGCTTTAATTCTCAATTTACCCTATTTATCTATCTACTTATTTATTTTTAAAACCTGGCAGAGAGCACGAGAAAGATAAGAGATTTGCATAGGCAGTTTTGGAAATTTCTAGTTGGCTGTTTTAATATTACAGTGGGAGAGACAGACATGAGTTTCTGTCTCTTTGACTTGTGCATATGGGCTTAGCATCTAAATAATGCACACTGAAGCAGGCTGCTTTGAAGGAGGAGGAGCTGGAGTGGGTGGTGGAGCTGGAGTGGGTGGTCACTACGCTGGAAGCAGCAGGTTCTACGACCCCATAGCTTTGGAGGGTGAAGCAGCCAGCCGCTTAGGTGACGTAATCAAAAGAAGTCAGTCCAAGAGAAGCTGCCACAAACCCTCTCAGTGAGAGAATTCTTTTCGTGAATTTTCTGAGTCACAAAAGAAACCCCAGTACAATTAGGGACATAAATATTAGTAATTACCACACATTTTTAAAGTATGTTGTTCAGCATGAAAAGTAAAACTTTGAAAAAACTTAATTTTGATTTAAGGAACCGTTTATGCAAAAACTTGAATAAATTATTGAAAACTCCACAGGCTATGGAATAATTAAAAACAGAAAGGAATTACAGGAGATATTCAGTTATTTTATTATCATTTTCTAAACAAGTAAAAAAAAATCCCCTCCCCATCTTTTTAAAATTTTTATTTTTTGCTTTTGCTGCTCTGGATGTCAGGGGATGAAGCAACCTCTCAGGAGGATAGGCTGGCTCCAGTGACAACCTGAGCCACCTTCTGCATTTTCTGAGGATAAGCTGACAAGGCAAGATGCTTTCTCCTGTTTTGGGGTTACCAGGGCTACGCTAAAGCTCTCATAGGTAGGAAAGTATTCTTTTGTTAGTGAGGATTTTATCCATCTTATCCGTATTTCCTGGAAGCAGGCTCTCTTTTTATTGAAGCTGGTCAGCTCTTCAGGCTCCTTGGCCAGAACAGTGGTCTGCAGAGGTAATCTTGGAAGGAAGAGGCTGCATATTGCTGCTCAAAACAGGGTAGCTAAGGACACATTATTTTTTAAATTTTCCTCAAGAAATGTAGGAGGCACCAAAAAGGAGACTGCTCAGAGACTGGGCTGCTCCCTCAATGTGGCATGGAGCCAGGGACAGGTTCGCCTGCCCTGTGGAGGGGGCTCCACCAGCAGAGAGAACCCTTTACCTGGCTGAATCCAGACAGATGCAGGTGGCGTTGGGGTGGTTTCCTTCCTTCCCGGCTCCTCCTCGCAGACCTTTCCCTAAGGAAGGAGGCCAGGCCGGGTTCAAAGCAGCCCAAGGAGGGCTGACACAGTGACCGAGGGGTCAATTCTGTCCCCTCTCCTGGGGCACGGATGTGATGTTATCTCCCAAGGGGCCCTCCAGCGACAGCTCACACCGTGTTAGTATCTTCAAAGGAGAAATATGAGCAGGCTCTTACTTTGGCTCCTACTTGAGGACCCATCCGAATAGAGTTCAGGGCCCTGCTTTCTGGACCCCAAGTGTCTTTGGGCAGCTCCTATCACCTGAGCTGCCCAGCACCGGGGAGCCATCACTACACCTCACCACGCGCCCCAAGAGGTAGGTTGTCCAGTGCCCCTTCTGTGGTCGCCCGCGGCTTGGATGGCAGTGTGAATGATGCTCCAGCCGAGGGCTGTGGGAGGATGTTTTGCTTATGAAATGGAGCCGGGGGTTCCTAAGGGCCAGACTGAGCACTAGAGCGTCAGCGGGTAGCAAGATTCCTGCTCCAGGTCTCCAGGGACCCAGATGGGAAGCGGGTGGGAGCCGCGGAGGGAGCTCCACCCCAGGCCGGGCTGCATGTTGCTTCTGAACCCTGGGTGCTACCAACCGCACGCAAGTGACCGCTACCTGGAAGAGGTCAGTCGCTAGGTTAGGGAAAAAAAAGCATGTAAAACACTCCCTTCTAAAAACAAAGGGCTGCGATTTTCTTTATTTCTCGTATAGAGGAACAAAAATACTCTTGCAATGGCTATTGAGTTTCCACAGGTACGAGGCAGATGCTAGGCTAGCACACCCACTTCCAACAGTATGACTTGTTTCCTATCCGTCTACTACCTGAGTGGCGTCAGTGTAGGTTCAGGCACCATTAGGAACGTTTGACCAAACACATACACGGCACTGACCGAGGAGGCGACGGCCCTTCGGTTGACCAGAGCAGGTAAAAAAAAAGACACCGACAGAATGGAAAAGCAGTCCGGGCACTCAGGGCCGGGCCGCGCGCGCCTCGCGCCGCCGCCGCAGCTCCTCGCGGTAGCAGTAGGAGCAGAAGTGCTCGGTCTCCGCCCGCCCGTAGAACGCGCAGTTCTCGCGCAGACAGCGGCGCTGCGCGGGCCCCGGGCCTCCGCGGCCGCCCTCACTGTTCGAGCGCGCGGCCGGCGCATCGGCGTCGGCGAACTCCAGCCCGTCTCGGGCCGCGCCGAAGCCGTTGGTGTAGGTCTGCGACTTGTGCTCTGCCGGCCCCTGGCCGCCCGCACCGCCGGGCATTGTGGTGGGCACTGCGCGCGCCAGCGACTCCACCGTGTTGACCGTGCGCAGCGCGGCGCGCGCCGGGCTATAGCTCTGAGACGACAGAGAGCGGTTCTGCTGCGGGTACGTGGCGCACGGCCGCAGCGCGCCCACGGCCGGAGGGCACGCCTCGTCTCGGGCCGCCGCCTGCATGTGGATGACGCTCTGGCGCCGGGCATTGTGGTGGGCACTGCGCGCGCCAGCGACTCCACCGTGTTGACCGTGCGCAGCGCGGCGCGCGCCGGGCTATAGCTCTGAGACGACAGAGAGCGGTTCTGCTGCGGGTACGTGGCGCACGGCCGCAGCGCGCCCACGGCCGGAGGGCACGCCTCGTCTCGGGCCGCCGCCTGCATGTGGATGACGCTCTGGCGCGCGGGCGCCGGCGGGCTGCGGCCTGGGGCGGGTCC
>NW_008353482.1:2325372-2369636 GCF_000622305.1 Nannospalax galili | reverse complement strand
GGGTCTGCGCGCCGGCCGCTTGGCGGTGGCCGTGGCGGCAGCGGCCGTGGCGGCAGCGGCTGCGGCTGCGGCGTCCCGGCGCCGCTGTTCCTGCTCGGCGCTGAAGCGCTCCTGCGCGCTGGTTAGGTAGTAGCCGATCATCTCCTCGTGGAACTGGTGCCGGTGGCTGGTGAGCAGCAGGCCGGCGAAGATGAACTTGCGCTCCCCTTGCATGGCGGCTCGCAGGATGTTGAGGCTCAGCTTCACATCGGTGCTGTACTTCCAGGCGTCGCTTCTCTGCCCGCTGCCCTTCTCCGCCGGCGACTCGCCCGCCGCCTTGTCCGTGGGCGATGGCGTGGTTTTCTCCGACGGTGAGGTGCTAGCAGACGCACCTGATTCCTCTTTGCTGCCCTTGCGCGATTTGGACTTTTTGCCGCGTTCCGTCGTGTCGCCGTTCTTGCCATTGGCGGAGTTGGCGCGGCCCATCTTACCGTGCACCAGGCCGCCAAGACCACCCATGTTTTTCTTCAGCTTGATGCCCAGCGTCTTGCTGAAGCTCCCCAGCTTGTTGGCTACGGAGTCTGCACGGGTCTTGTCTTTGTCCTTGCGCTGCTTCTCCTTCTCCTTGTCCTTACCATTCTTGCCATTATTGCTGTTGGAATTGCTGCACACAGAGTCGCGGTCGGAGTCTAGCGATTCTGCCAGGGACTGCACATCCTCCCCTGCTGAGGCCGTTGGCGATTCTGGCTGTGCTAGGGGAGCCTGCAAGGAGAGAGGGAAGGCAGAAAACAAAGGAAGGTTAAGGTCACAGAATAACTGTCCCCTTGTAGGGCCCAAGAACATCAACCCTGTCTATATGCAGCAGAGGCTGGGACACTGGCGCTTCAAGGTTGGGCCTCTGCTGCAGCCTTGGGGGTGGGGAGTACAAAAGAGGTATGGGATGGGGGTGTTTATAGGCTAGGAGCCCATGGAACCCTGATATGTTTAAATAGTGAGAAGGCAGGCTTACAGGTGTTGGCAGAAAGCACTAAAAGGGACCTTCTACTTGCAGTGCCATCTGTGGAGGGAGGCTGCGTTCCTTTTTTCTCCAAACTCAGATATGTATGTGGTCGTCTAGAACTCTTGAGTGGAGAAGTGGAAGGTAGAGTGTGTGTAACCTAAGTAGCTTGGAGTTCCAGAGCCTCAGCACATTTTATACAGAATTACCTGGTCCAGCCTCTGGCCTTCCTCCCTGGTCTGGTTACTGGCTTCACAGGTCCTAGATGAGCCAATGTCTCTTGCACACAGATGTTTGACGTACTCACCCCAGGCAGGGGCTAGAAACCCTGCCCTGGAACCTCATTCTTTGGATCTTGGAATGAACACCTTTATTCAGCTAAGACAAGTAACTTCAGGGGTTCCTTTCTCAGAGTGCAAGTGTGGAGTGCTAAACTGAGAAGGGTGTTGAAATAGGTCTGGATCAGCAGAAAACCTGTTCCCATTAGTAGAAAATGCCTCCAGTGGGGGTGTGGGGCCTGGTGGGAGGACACTAGGAAGTAACATCTTGGTGTAACCCTGGTGACACCACTCAGGGCCAGCCAGGAGGGCAAGGCCCATGTGGACCGTGACCAGGCCTATCTCAGGCAGGTGGGGTGCTTGAGAAGGCTGTGGGAAGAGGGTGTGGAGGATAGGCAGCTGTTACAGCAGCTCCAAGGAGGGACCTTCCCAGTCATCCCTCATACCAGCAGCTGGGTGGGACAGGAACTAGTCTAAGCCTAAATAGGCTTTTCTGGCCTCTGAGGAGGAGCCTGGAAGACGGCCTATTGCTCTTCACTTAATTTTTGTTCTCCCCTCAAGCAGGTTCTAAGAGAGGTGACTCTCCTATGGCAAGGTCACCTGAAGCAAAGGCTGGCAAAACTGGCCTCACTACCTCTCAGGCTGAAATTCCTCTTTCCACTTGGGTTGGAACGAGTGTGAGGTCTCTGGTTTCCCAGAGGCACTAAAGAGTGGAAGCAGGAAGGTAGGAACAGGAAAGGGAGCACAGCCAGGAGCACAGGCTGCAGTGGCCTCAGGCTGTGGGGTGTCTGCAGTTTGACAGGCCACCAATGCCTGGCCAAGGGCCCTGCCCATGCAGGACAGAAAGGTGCCCAGCTGGAGGGTCCTGATTCAGGATCTGGGGCTGCTGCCATTGCACCCCATGTAGGTGCTAGAGAAAATCGCCCTGGGCACACTGGCATTCCTCAGGCTTGGGAGAGGCTGAACTCTGTTGTCCTTTGTACCCTCAGGAGTAGGGTGAGTCAGAGCATCTGGGGAGCTGTACCCAGACTGCCAGGTGAAGCGGAAGTGGGCTCTCAGAGCAGTGCCCCGAGGGCAGGAGCCTATCAGCTAGGCAAGGCCCTGCTTGCTTTCTTCATCTCTCTTTTCAGTACTTATGAACCCCACTGGATGCTTAAGTAAACGGATGTCTGGGGAGGACCAATTATTTGCAAGCAATTTTCACAAATCCCTTCCCTGGGAGTTCCCTCCTGAGATTACAAAACATCAGTCAGATACTTAAAACGAATCTCTCAGTATCTGCAAGCGGGGGCAGCCCAGCGCCTCCCTAGGGGCAGGCGGCCTCCTGGGACAGACCGGTGGGCGGCTCTCTGCCCTCTGCCAGCTCTACCCATCAGTGGCCACCTCCGCCTGTGGGAGGGGAGGAGGGCGCGCTGAGGACTTGTGCTCTCGGTTCCCTCGGCTTTTCCAAAGACCCACACACAGTACATAATTAATTCCGCTCCGCAGCAGCACATAGTGTTCCGATCTCGGGCGAGATAGTTTTGTGTTGTAACTTGCCTACGGTTTGTTTTCTGAGTGGGTGTGTTTATTCTTGTCCTTCTGTACAAAATAAGGGGACACACACACACACACACACACACACACACACACATTCCCTAAACTGGAGCGCACGCTGTGTATGCACATATGCGTGCGCACACACACCACAGATCCAACAGGAGGTGTTTGGACTGGGAGCCAGGGTGTCTGGCTTTGTCGTGGGGGGCGAGGGGGCGGGGCTTCCGGACAGCGCAGCTGGGATGCCGCTGGGGTAGCCGGGGTTTGTGTGGGATTCTGGGGCATTCGGGAGGATGCACTGTAGCCTGGCACTGTGCGGCCACCGCCAGTCGCTGGGTCCCGGCGCATGTGAGGCTCACCCGGGTCTCGGAAGGGATGCGGATCCACGTCACATTCATGTAGCTGTGCAGAAGGTTCAGCTTGGCTTCTAGGGACAGGATGAGGCTGACAAAAGAACACCGAGTGAAACGCGCGGGAGGTGGCTGGAGCGCGCTCGCCTGCGCGCGCATTCTGCTCTCCGCCCGCCAGCCCGCTGTCGCAGCGGGAGCCTGGCCACCGCCCTCCCAGGGGTGCTGGGGTGGGGGGGGGCGGACGGCGGGGGGGGGCTTACTGAGCCAGTCGGGCGTTGTCGTTGTCGTCTTTCCCCCATTCCCAGTCCTTTCCGGGGTCCACCGCAAAGTGTAGGGGCAGCAGCTTGTGTTCCGAATCTGTCAGCGGGATCACGGCTGGAATAGAAGAGAGAGCCACAGTGCGGGGCAGTTTACCCGCCCGCCGGGAGGCTCAACAGGGCTGGGGGTGAACAGGAAGGGAATTCCAAGGCCAGCTGTCCTGGCGACAGGGGAACCCAATGGAGAGGCTAGACACGGAACATCGGTGCCAGGAGTGTTAAGACCCTAGGTTTCGAAATCGATCGCGTTAGCTATTTCTCATTATGTAAGTTGAAGAGCAGTTGGAGGCATCACCTGGATTTTGGGTCCTTCGGAAGGCAGGCACCGCCCCCTCCCCCCAAACCCCGCTGCGCGTCGGAACCGGAAAAAGCCATGGCTACTTCTGCTGTTTCCCAGGAAGGACCAGACCTGCGAGGTGTACTGTGGGAGGACACCTTCCTGGTAGCCTGCTCGCCTCCGTCATTTCGCCCCAGGAAAGGGCAGAGTGTGTGAGCCAGGGAAGGTTTGTGCTAAACTACAGTACCAAGCCTGTCGGCACCTGGGAGCCTAGGCACCACCTCACCCTACTCACTGGGAGTTCACCTGTGCGGTACAGAGAAGCAGGTTTACAAACACAAAGCTAGGTGGTGATGAATTCAGGAAGGTAGGCTTGCAACTGCAAGAGGCAGCTTTGCTGATGCCCCTTTAAAAGGCACACGGAGAGGGGAGCCTTCCGTGGAGGTCGTGGCGGGGATGCAATGAGCAGCAGCTGGCCTGCCATTTCTCAGAGGGGCTGGTTCATCACAAAGCATCTTGACTGAAGCACACCAGCCCAGAGATCAGAGGGGCTGGTGGAAAGGGGCATCTATAGGTGCATTGGGATCTGCTAAGAGTTTCTGAGCAGCCCTCATAGCCAGCAAAGGGAACCTCTAATGTTACACCTTCCTCTTCCTAAGGGTGGTGTTTGGGATAATTAACAGGAAGAAGTGGGGAGATGGCTTCCCCAATTCCACCTTCCACAGGAGCACCAGCCTCCTTTGAAGGGCTCCACTTAGTGCACCCCACTCCCCTTGGAGTCTCACCACAGCAGAGAAGCCCAGCCCAGGGCCTTTGGCAGCTGCTTTGTTTCTTCACTTGCCACAGCCTATGATTCATGCCAACGGTGCCATGGCAAACAACAAGGAAATAAATACAGAAAATTCAGGAGCTTTGAGTAGCAGCTTTTCTAAGAAATTGGACCCTTGACTCAATGCTGCCCTCCAGTGTTGCTAAGGAGAATTATGAGGGCAAATCTCAGTCCCTCATCCCTCCCATCTCCATCCTAAACAGAAGAAGAAGGGCAGTTCTGCAGACCACTGGCCGGCTCATGGGTTTTCATTGCATGTGCAGGATTTGGTTTGGGAGGCAGGGCATCAAAGCTTGCCTCTCAGCTTCTGCTTCCATGTGGCCTCCCTTTCCAGAGCTGATCTGCAGAGTGGACTGCTGGGCTGGCTCACTCACTGCTTTCCCCTAGGTGATGCCCAGAAGCCTGCTCATGAGTCAGCACACAAACTGGGAGGGCTTAGCCTAGCTTCCCACTGGTCTGGCTGGGGGTGTCAGAGGCTTTCCTTACCAACACTGTTTCCCAGATTCACTAGAGCAGCATGACTCCTGGAGCTCTGTACACAGTCCGTCCAGGGTAAGGTTGGAGGACTACGTTGTAAATGTGTCTTCCCTGGGCTCTTGAATTCAGGCAGTTTTGGAAAATAAATAATGACCTATCAGAAACAGTTCCTGTGGGTACAGTTTGGGCATTTGGGGTTTGGATGTCTACCCCTTTCCTCGGGCAGAGCTGTTTGGAGAAACACTATCCTCAGCATTTGGGGGGAAACATTTGCCCAGCTGAATGCTTAGGCAGAGAGTAAAGCAATATGGAACTTCCTGAGGACTGTGACCAGCATTGGGGGGGCCTCTCACCCTTCCATCCATGTCTCCTGTGGAAGATGGTAGAACGACAAAAGAGCAGGGGTAGGCTCTGGAACCCCACTTGGGGAAAGAACTGCCTGCCAATCAGAAAACCTATTTCAGATTTTATTAGCTTGGGAACTCAGCCTCCACTGTGGTAAGCCACTGTGGTTTTGGTTTGTTTCAGATGAATCACCTAAATTAGGGCACCCCATCATCTTACCTTCCTGTTTTGGGACTCCTAGGAATGCTTATTCTCAGAAGATGGTCTGGAACAAGTTCTCTGGGCCTGTCCATGCTGAGAAGATGATTGGAATACACCTGAAGGTGTTAGTGCCTGCTGCCTATAAAGATCCTGACAGTCTCTCAGCCCAGATCTTGGTGGGGTGAAGGGTAGGTCTTGAGAGAAGGGCTAGGGACATGTGGCTCATAGCTGATCTTTGCAGAGGGTGAGTTATTTGGGGGCTGAGGGAAGGTACAGGCCAGGGATGCCTCAGAAGAGGCCCTCAACTGTACTGTATGTCTCTACCGGTCACCATGCACACTGAAAATTCCCTATTGGACACCTGGTCCTATCCACAAGACACATGGCCACATGGCAGGGCGCCACCTGGTGGCAAATGTCCAGAATAGCAAATCCTTTAAAAATAGGCCTGAGAGGACTGACTTTTTTTTCTTTTTGTCTCTGAAAGGGCTCTTATCTTTTAGTCAGTAAGCCTACAGACACTATCTCAAACTAGCCCAGGAATACTCAGAATACTCATTTTCCAAAACAGAATGGGTACTTCTGTTTGAGATGTCCAAAGTTGTGGCATCGTTACAATGATAGGTGAGACAGCAAATTTCACAGCTTGTCTTTAACCACAACAAAGCTAAGGAAAGACAAGTGCCTCCAAGGAGTGATGGACATATGATCAAATGGGCCTGACTCAGGCCCCAGTAACAAGAATCTAGCTAAAGTGTTATGAAGGAAGAGAGTGTTAACCAGTGAATTATGCAGCCCGTCCTCTAGGGGAAGAGAGAAACGAAGTTTGGGAGCACTTACAGGCTCCTGTCCATAAGACCTAGTCTGGTGTTTACAAAAGGATGAACAAGGGGCCGAGGAGATGGCTCACTTGGTAAGGTGCTTGCTGCACCAGCATGAGAACCTGAGTTCAATGCCCAGCATCCACATAAAAGCCAAGTGCTGAAATACATGTCTATAATCCTGGTTCTGGGGAAGCAGGGACAGGAGGATCCCTGGAACTTGCTGGCCAGCCAGTTACCCAAATCATCAAGTTCAGTGAGAGACCCTGTTTCAAATAATAAGAGGGTTGGCACTGGAGAGATGGCTCAGTGGTTAAGTGCACTGACTGCTCTTGGCAGAGAACCTCTTTCAGTTTCCAGCACCCACATGGTGACTAACGACCATCTGAAATTCCAGGGGATCCAATGCCCTCTTCTAGCTTCTGCAGGCATTGTACCACATGGGTACACTTACACGCAGGCAAAACACTCATATACATAAAATAAATATAAATAATACGGAGATCAGTTGAGGAAGATACGCAACATTGACGTTTGGCCTCCATAAATATGAGTACATATGCATACCTGCACACACATGAACACAGACACATGATGGGAAAAATTTCTATGAAACTGCTTTCCACAGAGCTTTTGATTCTCTCTCCACTAATGAACAAGAGCTTAAATTGCAGAGTGCATGGCTCCAACAATGCGTGCACTGAAGACAGTGTTCTGTGTTATTGTGATTAAACACCTGTGTCTTATTCAAGCACTATGTCTCTGTCCCCCAGGAAGGAGTGATTTCCCTTTTCTGTCCTGACAACAGATTCCAACATGCACACTGAAGAACAAACAAAAGGAAAGGTGTGTCTATTTCCAGAAATAAAGTGATTTACCTTGATCTACTGGCTTGAAAATGACTGGCTTTTAACAAAACACCACGAGGAAGAAAAGACAAGAAAACCCTACTGCACTGACAAGACACAAATCACTTAACAGAACAAGACTCTATGCAAGTGTCAGGAACGATGCCACTTAGTTCTGTCTGAGGCCTTTATGTCCTGTGCATGCTTCAGAGACATCGTTACTCAGTAGAGCATTCTAGACTGGTGGCTTTCTCTATAGCCCCTTAAAGATGCCACCCCACTATCTTTTGCCTTATCTGTGTGTGTGTGTTTTTTTTTGCCATAAAAATCATGATGATACCAAAGACAATGATAAAGAGGCCAATTCTCTAGAAAAATGCAACATCACCACATGTAGGCTTGCCTCTAACATTACTGCATAGTGTTAAAGCAAAGGAAGGCCACTGTTTATCCATATCCCATGATCCCCAGTAGAGGTCTGAAACTGTGGAAGGTACCAACTCAGACATAACACAGGTGTTGAAACTCCTGGACAGTGATTTTAATTTTTTTTTTGAGACAGGGTTTTCCCATAGGCACAGCTGGCATGGAACTTGCTATGTAGACCAGGCTGGCCTTGATCTCTCAGAGATCTACCTGTCTCTGCCTCCCGAGTGCTGGGATTAAAGGTGAATATTGCTATATCTGGGGAATTTAATTATTTTATTTCATTTTTATTTTCTGTGTTTGAGTGTTTCGCCTGCATGTATGTAAGTGTACCTGTGTCAATGTAATGGCTATGGAGGTCAGAAAAGGGCATCAGATACCCTGGAACTGGAGTTATGAACAGTGGTTAGTTGCCAGTTGGGTGTTGGCAATGAACCTGGGTCCTGTGCAAGAGCAGCCAGTGCTTTTAACCACTGAGTCATTGTTCCAGCCCCTGGGCAGTGAATTAGAAACAAGAGATTGATAATTATAGATGGGCAGAAAAGATAAGCACCATGCAGGATTTGATGCCCAGTCTTAGTGCAGAGATGAGATCTCTAAGATGCAAAAGAAATGCTATAAATTAAAAAAGTCAAATAACCCAAAACCCATAATTGAGATGAAGAATGGCTTTGAGGAACTAATTGGTCCACTTTCCACAATTGAGTAAAGAATCTGTGAACATCAAGATGGGTCAATCAAAAGTCACCCATGCTGCAATATAGAGTGGAAAAGGGGGTGGGGGCAGAACATAGAAGAGATGGGGAGCAATAACAACCAGCAAAGATCCCAGAGGAGTGAGAGAATGAGGTAGAGGAAATATTTTTAAAGAGGGTGAGAATTTTCCAAAATTAACAGTTAACGCCACCATAGATCTGTGAAGCTGAGAAAACAAAAAACCAACAACAAAGCATTTCTGCCCAAAGCCCCTTAAAACCAAGATGGCTAAACTAACTCCATTTTGTTCTGGCTGACTTTTGCTTTACCCTGTGTTTTTGCCCAGGTCCATAGGTAGCAGATACAAATCCTCATCAAGTGTGTATCTAGCTAAGATCATTGGCTTTGTTTGTCTCTTGAAACCTTTGTCTCCCTCCAAGACTCTCCTTCACGACACCTGGCAGACTAAGGAAGCAGCCGAACGAAAGGGGGCACTAAGTGGAGCAACAGCCCTGGCAACTCTGGGTACGTGCTGACTTCCAAAGCCTTTTTGCCACCACAGCTTGAAAGACCATGACTCCCACAATAGTGCTGTTGCATCCCTTCTGCGTTACTGAACTTGCTCGGCCAGTCTGATTGGCATATGTTAAAGAAGTGAGAATCTGAGTAACACTGCATTAACAAAAGTATACTATAAATCTTATTCAAGTAGAATATTTAATAATTTTCATGATATGTTAAGACAAGCATCTATTGAAAAAGAGATTGGGTCTGTTGATTGTTAACTACTACTTTTTTTTTTGAGACAGGGTCTCCCTGTAGCCCCAGCTGGCCTGGGATTCACTATGTAGACCAGGCTGGCCTCAATCTCACAGAAATCTGCCTGTTTCAACCTTCTGAGTGCTGGGGATTGTTAACCACTTCTGAAGTAAAAGCAAGACTTATTGTTAAATATCCTGGAAATGGCATGTTATAACCAGGGCTGGAGGTATAGCTCAGCAGTGGAACACTAGGCCCTGGGTTTTTTGTATAATTACCTCAGAAGAAAAGCCATAATTTATTTGGCTTGGGGAATATTAAAACACAGGTTAGTGTTTGTTTTAACTGTGGGTTATATATCAAATGCAGGTGACAACCTGCTTTCACGGATTGGTAGGTGGAATTATTCTGTCTGGCTGCCCCAGATCTCTGGGTTTCTCATTTTTATAAATGTGTGCTGTGTCTAAGTGACAAGAGACAAGGTTGAAAACTGTTCTTGGTGAATTTTGTGTGCACTTAAAAAAAAATCACCTTTTGGTTCTGTTGACTCTCTGTTGCAATAAACAAATAGCAAGCCTTGGTGTGACCATTTACAGACCTCCCCTCCGGAGTCTGCAGCTGCCCTGCCTACCTCAACCCTCTCTCTCTGTCTCTGACCTGGGGCCCCCAGGGAAGGCATCAGACACTAGGGTTTCTTGACTTCTGTGTAGCCCCAGCTACTTGCATTCAAGAAGGAAAGATATTTTGACAATTATCTAACATTTTGGCCTTCAGTGCCTCTTATGAAGCAAAAAACCCTGATCTCTTATGTAGCAACATAGTCCTGACCTCCAGCCCTGAGGGCTCCTGTCACCAGGTGCAAAGTGCTGTTTGATTTCACACAAGCACTCCTGAGGCACCACTTCCTGAGGCCCTGTGCTAGGGGTTGCACACTGCCTGATCACTGCCTTCTTTGGCCAAGTCTCTCTTTCAGAAGGCATGCCCTCAGTTCTTCTCACCTGCCCCTACAACCCTTTGTGACTGTGATCACTGCCTGGGGATGGACCCTCCTGCTTCATTTTCCTCCTCTGTCAAGTGGGGATGAAAAATGGGGAGGATAAAGACATCACCTCTGGAAAGGACCCAGAACACCACTTGTGCACAGAAAGCACATGTGAGACCCATCAGAGCCTTGTATACTCAGCTCTGCTGGGAGGAGCCTGCTGTCTGAGCCCAGAGCTAGCACATGCATAAGCAGTGTGCTCTCAGAGGTCACAGGGAGTAAGGGCCAGGCTGCGTGGTGTCTTGTTGGGCACTCTGCTTGGAGTTGGTTAGAGAGTCTTGCCATCAAGTGCAGAGTCTGTTAGGTATTTAAGGTCACAGTTCAGGGCACCAGTTGACACTCGTGTGGATGCCATGCAGGAACTGTAGATGCTGGGGTGTGAGTACCCACAGACTGTAGTGCACATCAGCTCCTCACACATCAGTGCTATTTGGATGAGTGGCCTCAGAGACAAGCATGATGAAGATTTGGGCTCCAGGGTGGATTCTGAGGGAGGACCTGGAGCCAGAGGGAGATGGCCTTAGCCGGAGATCTTTGGCCATTGAAGATGTGCCCTTGAAGTGGGTTACAGGGGTTTTGGCCTCTACCACTTTCTCTCTGTTGCTCTGTGGCTTATGATATGAGGGATTTTCTCCACTGTCCACTCCTGACAGAATGGCTGCCTCAGTATAGGCCCAAAGCAGTAGGCCAGCTGGTCATCAGCTGGAACTGCAAAACCATGAGCCCAAACTGTTTTCTCTATACATTAGCTATCTCAGGGATTTTGTTAACGTGATGGGAAACTGACTGACAACTAGTTGTCTTTCACTTTATGTTAGGGTATCACACTGACTCTATTTAACGGCAGCTAATAGAACCCGGTAATTTTGTTTCAGGACAACAAAAGGTGTATCATAGAGAAACTCCCTGATTTATGATGAGCTTATATTTTGATGAGTTCATGTAAGTTGAAAACATTATACAGGGAAATCTCTGTGACACCCCTACCCTGCTGCGTATTCTGGCTCAGCAGCACAGCACACCACAGAGTGTGGTTGATTGTCGTACCTGGCTGCAGGGGCTGATGGGGAGCTGTGCTGCCTCATGTGCTGCCAGTATTGTGAGAGAGTTCATACTGTCCATTTTAGCTCAGGACAGCAGAATTCCAAATCCCATGTATGGTCGCTGCTGAATGTGTCTCTTCATTGTAAAGTTGAAAACTCCAAAGTCAAACCATTGTAAGCTGGGGCCATCTGCACAGTATTTGCTATTAAAGGAAGCTGAGTTGGGCCTGTGGACTAGATGATTTCTAAGTTCTTTCTGAGTTTTGTATCATCAAACTGCATGACATTTGTTTCTCTTATCCACTGATCTGTGTTTTTATAACTCAATCATTTGCTCTGTGGCCAGAATGAAATACCCTGTGCCAGGCTCTGCAAGGGTACCCTCTGAGTCTATTTGAAGATGACACGGAGCCCCACTGGGGCTTTGCCTGTCTCCTGTAGTACTGTCTGCCTGCTTCCTGTAGTCGGCTGAAGATCAGGGCCTAGGGTGTTATGGGGCCAGAGGACCAGCATATCCTTTTCTGGATAAAGTGGGTGGCCATCATTTGTGTGGGCTACAAGAAAATATACATGTTTTACTGAAAATGTCCTAAAAGAATTGGCAAAGTCTTGTCCATTTGACCTGGATATAGTTGACCTACCCTGACCTTTTGCCTGGCCTGAGGGAGGGGGTGGCAGTAGGATTCCTGAATGTGGAGATGGCTGGTGGCTACAGCATCAGTTGTAAGAAGGCTGGGGGCTCTTTCAGAGGACTGAGTGCAGGGGAGGCCTTTGGATGAGGGGTGTGAAGAAAGCCCCAAGCATCACAAGTGGATGTAGCTACACAGCTCAAAGAAAAGAGGAGGGGAGTATGTATGTTGGGTGGAGCCTCAACTTACAGCCTAGAATGCATTTTATCTCATTTTGAGCCTCCCAGTGTTCCTTAGATGCAAGGGTTCTGGCATTACTGGCTCATTCACCACAGCATGACCAAGGGGTTTATGGGGACCTTTAGAGTATCACTTAAAAAACTGCCATGAGTTGTAACAGGCAGCAACAGCAGCATCTAGTGGCCAAGGCACCCAGGAACACACACTGAGGAGGTGACAGGCCTTAAGAATGTAGCATCCACTGGCCAAGAAAGCTGCTGTGATGAATGGAGACAGAAACCTCTGGATAATTAGGGCCCAGACATTCCTTGTTTTGAAAGGATCTGGACATTCCACATATTCAAAATGGCCCTTCTCTTCCAAGGGGCCATACCTCCTCATTCTTAACCTCCCAGACCCAAGAGGTCAAGGGACCTTTCCCACAGGAGCTTGGCCACAAGGTACATTTTTACTTGCAAGGTTGCCAGGCTCCCCTGTGGGGGTTGGGGGTTGGGCTGTGCAACACTGCCTCCCCTGTCAATCCCCAGGGTCCTCTTGGCCTTGAGGATAGTCCCTGTCTTGGGTAGGCAGCATGCGGCTTCAAGTGTTCCACAAGCAAAGCTTGCTGGACTTTCGGTGCTTGTAAGATATGCTGAGGTCAGTCCACATTAACTGCTTGAATTACACTGGAGTGACAAAACGGCTGCTTACTTAAGCATCACCACACAAGGGCAAGGGAGAATGTTTATGAGGAAGGAAGCAGAACTACAGCAGGCCTGCATCAATTCTGCCTCTGGCTGCCACAGTATGGGCAGATGAAGGATGCTGTTTCTAACAGAAGCATCTCTTCCTACATGCGTGGGCAGGGGAAGCTCAGCAAAGCTGCAGGCAGTGTACCTTTCTCGGTACCAGCTCCTCATTTGTGTAAAACTTGAGTGGGAAGCTACAGTGATCTCCAGTCTGGCTTTGACTGATCCTTAGTGGGTGGTGCTTCCTGCCTTCCTTAAAAGCTCTAACAGAAGTCACTCAATCCTCACAATGCACCGGTTTGTTACCACCAGGGGAGGGGAGGATTGGAGCTGGGGTTTACCTTCTGGGAGGCTATGAGGAAGGGTCCTCCAGGACCACTTTGAGGGTCAAAATCTTCAGATAGAGATCAGGAGATAACTGGTAGCTTGACTTTGTGGTTTTTCCAACTTTGGCCTAAACACAACCATTCTCACTTGCTTGAAGAACTGGTCTCATTAATGTCCTGTGGCTGCTCCAAGAATATAGCAAGGCCCCAGGCTCAGTCAGCAGAGGTGTGCTTCCTTACACCATGGAGGCTAAGATCTCCTCAGCAGAGGGTTCTTCTGAGACTCTCCCATTGGCTTGCAGTGGTCCACACTCCCTGTGTCCTTACATAAATTTCCTAGTTTGTTTTGAGACAGGGTTTTCTCTGTGTAGCCCAGGCTGCCTTGAACCTGGTGTCCTCCCACCTCAGCTCCACATGCTGGGATCATACTGTGCACCACTACGCTGACAGCTTCCTCTCCTCACACAGGTGTAATGGATCGGGGGCACTTTAGTTTTAACTTAATCATCTCCTTAAAGACCCTTGATGTGAAGACAGCTGCATTCTGACATACTGGGGGGTTAGGACTTCAACACATGAATTTCAGGGGAGTGCAAGCTAAATGGCAGTACCTCAGTTCAGACCACCATCCCCTCTCCACTTTACAGGAGACATGGGTGGGATACAGCTGACACACTTCCTTCACTGATTGGTTCCCAGAGGAACCAGTGGCCCTGAGCACCCTGCCCACTGACAAGGAAGTTGCCAGCATGTAGCCATCCTCTAGGGGTCTGGGCCCCTCCGGTCCTTCCTCTTTCTATGTCTCTGCTTGCCCCACAGGCACCTCTTCTGACAGCAATGTCTTTGGTAACACCTTGCTTTCTGTCCTCACTTTCCACCCCAGACCCAACCACATCAAAAGAGGGGACCTGGAGATTGTCCTGGGGCACCCTGGAAGCCCTGGTGGAGGGCTGCATTCTTCCAGGGCTGCAGGGTTTGACAAAGGCAAACACTTCCTGTCCTGGCTTCTGTGACTGGTGCTGTTTCCTGTGAAGACATTCTACCAAAGTCAGGGCATCCTGTGAGGGTGAGAGGCCAGGACAGGCCAGCAGCTGGAGGAGGCCACTTACCCAGGCTCCTCTTACTCAGTTGCCTCCCATCAAGGACAGGATGAGGTGGGGATGCTGACTCCAGGGGACTTCATCTTCCTTGCTTCTGCTAACCTGGGTGGCACTGGGGTAGAGTCCAGAATAGCCAGGTGGCCCTAGAGCTCTGCTGCTGACTGGGAGGCTCTAGCTGGGCCCTTGGCTGCAGGAGAGAAAGGTGTCTATATAGGAGGCCACCAGGAGCTGCGGGAGGCACAGGACTGTGGCTCTGAGTCAGCTGCTGGGGGCCACGGCCAGGGCCTTGGGTACACTCCACTTTTGACTCTGTAGAGTGTGTGAGTGACCATCAGGGGACAGCCTGCACTCACCGACAGTGGTTATGACCCTCTGGCACCCTGACTTTTTAGGGGAGTAGGTCACTCATTCAACACAGAGTTCAGCAGCCAGTCGTGATGTTTCCAGACAAGACTTGCTGGTAAAGAGTCTATTTCTGTACTTGGGCCTTTCCCCGGATGAGCGGCTGCTGCTAGTGAGAGAGTGTGATTCCCAGAGTAACTGCCTAGAAATACCACCTCCTTCCTCCACTATATTCACTTCTCAGTCTGCTTCATAGCCAGAAAATGCCAAGTGGGGGAATCTTAGCTATGGGTGGTAAGTTGCCAGCACAAGTCCTTGAGGAGGGAGAGCCTTTCTTCCCAAATGGAAAGACAGGTTTAGGAACAAAAGGCATTCGGCCCAGACTGGAATGTCGATGTGATGCCTGGAGCTTTAGCACTGATCATATCATCATGAAGTTGGGATGACATGATAAAGATGGTGGAGCCTGGGCCCTTGAAAATGCATGACAATGTTATACCAGCCTGGACCACTTTGCTCAAGCATGCCTAATAAGAGGCAGCAATGGCACACCCGGCAGGACACAGCTTTCTCAGGGAACTTCCATTATGGCCTTCTATACCACTTCCTTTGTGCTGTAAAGGCTGGGAGGAGGGTTGGCTGTGTTCGCTGGGTAGCTTGCTCCCATCACATGCTAGGATCTGGTACCTCCAGTGACTCCTTCAGCCTCTGCTGTGGTGTAGGAGGGAGAGCACAGGAGGAGCCCTGGAGTAGACATACTTGGGCCATGGCCATCACAGCAACAGACTATGGCATGCCTTGAGGCACCAACAGTGGCCAGGAATGGAGGCACCCATGGCCTTTGCATTTATTTGTGCACAAAGTTTGAGGATCAGGGAATAAGTCTGGCTTGAGGCAGGCAGTGATGCTCTCCAAAGATTCTGGAAGACCAGTGGGTGTCAGTGATTGGTAGGGACCACTCAACATGGTCGCTTTCTAAAGGAAGTGGTGATGTCCTGGAACATGGCAAGCAAAAAATAGCTAAATATAGAGAAAGGGTGAGGAGAATGAGTCCTGGGGAAGGAGGAATGTGTCCTGCATGTACGATGAGGGTGTCACAAACCTTGCTCTGAACAGCACTGGGTCTCTTTGCTCTGCTCTGGACAGCATGGGCTCACTCTGCCTTGCTCTGGACCTTAGGGGCCTACTTTGCTCCTAAGCCTAGCATCTCTTTCCAGGTACCCACCCCTGAATCATGCTTGGCCTCCTAGGCCAGTTCCGACCCCCTCCCCCCCCGCCGCCAATCCACCTGCTCTTCCATTGGAATAATCACTTTCCCCCATGCTTGGCACCTGTTAGCCCTGTGTCATGACTTGCAGGTCCCTCTCTCTAGTCTGTGGCAAAAACTCTATGGAGGAATGTTGACATCATCAAGTCTTCTAAACTAGATGTATCTGGCACTTCGCAAGTTTTCATGAACTGTCCCTTGTCCTAGGGTCACAGAATGTTGGATCTCAAGCCATTGTAAGGAGCAGAGAGCTGAGCTGCTCCTCTCAGTTCCCAGCTGCCAAGCAAGTGCTGCCCCAGGTCAGGGTGAGGGTGGCACAGGGGATAGACGAGTCAAGTGGGAGCTCCCTCATCTATAGCTTCTGCAGTTTCAATTATAGCAATCACAGTTTAAAGTACTGAATAGAAAATTCCAGAAATAAACACTTATCAAGCTGAAACTGTGCATTATTCTGAGTTGTGTGAAATACCTCAAAAGCCACATGAAGCACCCCTTTGTCCAGTGTGCCCACACTGCAGATGCTACCTGCCAACTGTCCAGGATCTTAGTGCTTGTGCTCAGGCCATCCTTATCTTAATAAAGGCCCTGAAGCACAAGGGTAGTGATGCTGGAATTCAGACTGGCAAGAAGTCAGGAAGCATTTCCTTCAAGTGCAAAGGGGAAATTCTCAACCTAATAAGGAAAGAAAATTAATTTTA
Organism: Nannospalax galili; assembly: GCF_000622305.1. Classification (NCBI taxonomy): domain Eukaryota; kingdom Metazoa; phylum Chordata; class Mammalia; order Rodentia; family Spalacidae; genus Nannospalax; species Nannospalax galili. The sequence continues at coordinate 2,353,082 of NW_008353482.1, read as the reverse complement.
TGACAAAAGTTTTTAGGTCTACAGTAACAGTAAATCTATGCGTGAAGTCATGAAGAAGGAAGGGGATATTCCTGCTAGCTTTGCTGCTGAGCCTCAAGCTACCTTGGTAAAGACTCAGCCTCAGCAGAGTCTATGTCCTCTCCAGGCCCCTGGCCTCTCCAGGGCTTGAGCACTCATGGAGCCAGCCACCCATGGAGCCGCTCACCTCAGCCTACCCTGCTGGGCATTTGAGGACTGCTGGGAACTGTACATGGCTGGGCACCTGGCGGCTTTGGAGGTAGGACCCACAGGACTGGGGCAACTCACCAGCAGCTACTGCCATGGAAGTGACACAGAAACCAACAGTCATCTGCATGACGCTTGTGGGGCAGAACCCAGTTTGAAACCAGCCACACTTCTGCCACATTCCCTGTAGGGCTGACATGACAGTGCCATTCCAAAGCTCTCATTTCCCTGCAGGGAGCTTCACAGCCACCATCAAGGCACCTGGAAGATGAATCTGGAAGCCTGAGAGACCTCTGGGAGGGGGCTGGGACTGTGAACTCCAGGGACTCTCAGGACATGTGACAAAAAGGCCAAGACATATCCTGGTCTTGGAACTATGTCCTGAGGAAGGTTCTTTTGTCCTGTGAGGGCTGCAGTAAGCTTTGTGAAGAGCTAAAAGCCTCGAAAGAGCCAAGTGTAGTGGCCTGCACTTGTATGTGGTCTCAGGAACTTGAGAAACAGGCAGGTGGATTGCTTGAGCCCAGGAGTTTGGAGGCCATCCTGGATAACACAGGGGCACCCCAGCTAAGATCAAACCAAACCAAACCAAACCAAACCAAACCAAGCCAAACCACTCAAAACCCAATTAAACTCCAGGAATGGGTGTAGGTACCATTGAAAACAAAACAGAGATGAGGGAAAAGCATCTGAGCCCTTCTGGGCTTCAATGATGAAGAGCCTCTTTTGGAGGCCAGAGGAAATCTGTGAGTGACAAGGGAGGGTGACAAACAGTCTACTACCCTGGTTGTAGCTTGTCTCCTTCGCCTTCTTGAACCTACATTCAGATGCACCTGTGTGTAGGCTGGGGTGTGGTTTGACTTCTGGGAAGGGGGCCAGGGATGCCCCCATTTCCAGGTTTCAGATTCCATCTCATAGAACAGTTTAGTCTTAGATTCACTGTCAGGCCAGGGACAGATGTGGAGGGGGTGCTTTGTGACAGCTGCAGGGGGGCAGAATTCTGGTCATTTGTCTGTGTCTACCTTTCCAGCTGCCCACAAGAAGGGACATCATGTGGAAGCTCTGATATACTCAGAGTAGAAAAGGTCAGGGTGGACACTGATACCCTCAACTTCCTGCCTATGGCAGCCCTTGACCAGACATTTGGGGTTTCCTAGGAACCTTGAAAAGATGTCATTCCCCCTGTCCTTTAGTCACCCTGGCCAGGGGGAATCTGCTTATACTGGAAATAAGAGTGGCTATAATAAAGGCCTGCTATTTCACTCTGACATCCACATATCCATCATGCTAACATGAGAGAGCAGCAGCCATTTCAACCCAAAGGCCCCATTTTCCAGCAAAGATGGTGCACTGACTGCAAAGAAGCCCTGGGAGCTGGAGTTGTGCAGTATGTAGCTGGTAGCACTAGGTTTGTCAGTCCATCAGCACCGAAAGAGCTACTTGCAGGATCCCTGGCTATGACGATTTAAAAAACAGCATTGACTTGGTTCAGACACTTGAGCTACAGCAGGAGTGGGCAAACCTTTCATGAACAATTGCTAGTAAATAAACATTTAAGGCTTTGCAGGCCACACACTCTGTGTTGCTATTGGACTCTGCTGCTACAATGCAAAGCAGCCATAGGCAAAATGTCAGGGAATGAGCATGACTGTGTTCCAATAAATATTTATAAATCCAGGTGGTGGGAAGCCAACACCTTTAGTCCCAGCACTCCAGAGGCAAAGGAGGGCAGATCTCTGTGAGACTGAGGCCAGTCTGGTCTCCATAGTGAGTTCCAGGCCAGCTGTGGCTATAGGGAGAGCCTATCTCAAAAAGACACCCCCCCCACAAAAAAGCTCTGGAGGGACTTTGTTTTCCAATTACATCTAATATATACGAATATTAACAATTAGTTTTAGATTTAAAAATCCCCCTGGAACACAGACAATACATATATATATATATATATATATATATATATATTTCAATAGGCTAGAAGCAAGGATTTTGAATGTTTTCACATACAGAAATGATAAATGCTTGAGGAGAGAGACGTGTTTGCCCTGCTTTCAACATTACATAGTGTGTACATGAACCAAATGTAAATACACGTGATTGTGATTTCATGTATCAGTTAAGAATTAATTCAAATATAGAAAATTTACATATGCCTGAGACAGGAAAACAACAGTTAAGGAGATGTGAGGGTGGCAGTGTTATCAGATGCACAGTGGTTTACATGGAATGTTGTCTCTAACACAGCTATTTTTAGTGAACACAGTGGCATACCTTTTGAGCACTGCAGAAACCATGCTGCTTGTATGCATGTGCTCCAGGACGCTGTCTGCATGGCATTTCCAGTGCCTCTTTCACCCTTGCCACCCCACTCCATCTCAGGAGCTGGACATACCTTGTTCTCTTTGTTGGTCTCTCTGCTCCATGGACACAAGGGCTGAGAAGTGCGCCTGATCGTAGGCCAGAACCAGGGGGGAGCAGTGGCACCGGTTGGGAGGAACCTCCAAGGGCAGGTAGATTCCTCCAAACGGGATGGGTGCAAATGCTATGAACAAAGACGGGTGGAGGTGGAGGGGAGGGTTGGGGAAGGGAGTATAAAAGATGGAAAGGGAGGGGAGGGTTGATGGTGGGAGAGGGAGGGGAGGGGAGGGGGAGGAGTAGAATCAGACAGTGTTCAGAGCTAGGGCTGAAGGTTTGCAAGGTAATCTGTAGGATGGCTTGCTCCCAAAACCCGCATAGTAATGAGAGGAGTGGCACAGTTAGGTCAAGACCATCACCCAAGATGATGAGCAGTAATATCCACTAACAGCTTGTCTAGAAGCCCATACTATCCCTTCTCTCCTAGTGTCACCGAAATCTTGCACACAAGCAGGACCTCCCCTTCCTGAGTGTGCCTGGTGTACTCATTGAGAACCTCTTCTACCAAATGGGAAGGAACCAGCTAGCTGTAGGTCAGGTGGGACATGAGACATGGAGATTCGATCTTTGTTTAATAAGACACCATCTTGTTCATTTCCCTACTCATGAAGAATGAGGGAAGAGAAACCTGAAACCCTTGAACAAAACCACCTCTGCAAACCTGCCTGCAGAAACTGGATTTTTCTTTTTCTAGAGACAGGGTCTTATGTAGCCCAAGCTGGTTGCAAACATGATATAGCTGAGGATGACCTTGAATTTCTGATCCTTCTGCCTCTACCTCCCAGAGTGCTGGGATTACAGGCATGCACCACCATGTCCAGCTTCTATGGTGCTGGGGATGGAACCCAAGGCTTAGCGCATGCTAGTCAAGTACTCTACCCATTGAGCCATACCCCTAGACTAGCTGCTGTTTTGATCCTAAAGAATATTGCCTACTCTGGGCAGCAGGGTGGGAGTGGCACCAGGCAGGGCGCATGATCCACCAGCCCCTCAAACAGCAGCCATGGCTCTGTTGGACTTTCTCTGGCATGAAGATTGATGCTTAATGGGTGAGGCTCCCAGAGACCCATGGCCTCTGCTAGGGTATACATTTAAATTTAAGTGAGGTGGAAGGACATGTCACAGGGCCACTCATCTGGCATTCTGTAGTAAGAAGACTTTGTGGACAATGCCATCTTTAGAGGTGACAAATGAGGAATGGTGGCAGCAAGAGGGAACTAGCTTGCATGCTGTCACTGAGGAGAATGGGAAATGAAACATTGGGGTGGGTGTTCTGAGTGCCACCTGCTGAGTGGGACAGGGACCTAGGGACGCCCTTCCTGGCTCTTCCTCTTTCCTGTGTCTTCAGAGAACATGGCTCACTCTATGGACTCCCAGGCACCATTACAGCTCTGGTGACTCCAGGAAGCTGCAGGCCTAGGGAGGACATGTGAGGAACACTCCCTGTCCCAGGCTGAACCTGAACTTAGCCTCACTGGGCTTCAGTGTCCTCATCTGTCTGGGGAAGTTATATGAAGGGCCTGGGAGGTAACATTCAAGAAGTCAAGCATGATACCTGGCTCTCAGTGGGCAGACAACTGGTGCCCAGCTACCCCTGTTGGTCCTGATTCTCCAGCACCCTACCAGGGCCTCCACATTCTGCCTTCCTTTCTTTTCTCTATGTATCCCGCAGAGGGGTGGCAGGGGACAGGGTGATGGAGAGGTCCTGGAATGAGTCCTGGGGCTTTTAAAGGGGTGTGGGCTATCTGTGGTGCTCTGCCAGATTTTTCAAGCCCTGCTGCCCCCCAGAGGAAGAAGAAACACCTGTAACAATGAAGCCATTTCTGTGTACTTCTCAGAGGGTTATGGTAGCCTCTGGAGCTCTGCCTTCATGTGACTCTCCTGCACATGGGTGATGTCACACTTTCTGGGCCACCATTAAACACGGTTCCTTGAGGAGCTTACCTTCTCCGCCTGAGTCCCTTAGCATGGTGTCTGCCACCACCACGATCGGTCTTCGTAGTATGTGGGCTAGGACGAAGACATGGAACTCTTCTAGGCTTTCGTACACGGGGTCCTCTGCATTGTCCACACTAGGAAATGAAGTAGAGTGGTACCGTCACTTGAATAGACTGGGGTACGCATGGAGAAAGCAGAGAAATCTCTGAGTAGGGTCTGAGCACCCCCAAACACTGGAACCTATCTCTGGGATCCTGGGTAGCCACATCATGAGCCAACAGCAAGTGCTCGAGTGCCTACTCCCTATCCCCATGCCAGCTCGGGCAGCCTTAGTAGACAAGTCTGGAGGAACCTGCGGATAAGGGCCAGCAGTAAATGGGGTCTTTGCAGGCAGAGGCAGCCTGCCCAAGCCTGTGGCAACTGACTGGTTCTCTGGGTCTTTAGGATGCAGTGGGGCTGAGGGAATGGGCCTCCTTTTCTGCCCATGCCTACATTCTGTGGCTCAGGCTGAAGCCTCATCCCTCAGGGACTCAGGACGCCCAAGGGCACGGACTCCACAGGATCTATTACTGAGGTACCTTCTAGGAAAGTCTCACTGGAAAAGGTCAGTGAGAGGAAGAAGTCAGTGAGAGTTCCTCTTGAGGGTGGGAGGAGAATGACTGTGGAGCCCTTCACTATGCCCAGCCTCAGGTAAGAGGGCTTTCAAGATGTGCTTTCATTCATACTGTGAGACACTGGGGCAGAAGACTGTGGTCCAGGTGTCCCTCAACAACAGGGTCACCCTCAAAGGGAAGAGTGCATGGGAGGAGAGCCAGAGCTCACAGATGGCAGGGCTGCAGCATGTGCAGTGGGGGTGCCCAGCTGGGACACCCAGGCAGTTCTGGGACTTGCCTGAGTGTCCAGGATGCAATGAGGGGGATTTTGAGGCCTGGAGCAGGTGGGGCCAGAGCCAGCAATGTGGATTCTAGAGTGCACCTGGCCCTCCACATCTGTGTGCTCTGTATCTGTATCTGTATCTGTATCTGAGGGCGAAAAATGTTTTCTTTAAAAAATACCTGAAAATGGTAGAAAGCAGACTTGAATTTGCTGTGCTCCAAGCCCTGTCCTGAGTCATGTGAATGGAGGCACATGTAAGTCTGCCTTGCTTTAGGAGTAGAAGTTCCCTAGAGATGATGACAGTACATGGCAGAGGTACTGGGTTCTATGCAAACATTACATGTTGTAGGTAAGGACCACAGCATTCTTGAGCTTCAGTATCCTGGGGGCCATGGGATCAATGTCCTGAAGACATCAAGGGAAGAGGGACCACTGTAGGGCCTGGGATGACTGGGAATCAGCTCCGTGAACACAGCTCTTGGCTGACTGCTTTGATTACTTCTAGAAAAAAGGCCATAAATCCTAAGAAGTACCTTCTGGGGAGCTCTGATGTTACACTAAAGTTTTTTCTTATTTCTTCTTTTTCTTTGATGATTCAACATACTTAACATTTTAAAAAATGTAGCAGCAATCAAAACCCACAAAGAGGTTACACATATAGTAACTTCTGGAACCATTTGAAAGTGAATCTCCAGCCTGCTGCCTCTTTGCTCTGAAAGGGGTCAGCACATTTTCTGTGCACAGGGCATTCTTCTATATACCAGGACACAGCCATTAAAACCACCATCTACCATTTACCATCTACCCACCAGGCCTGCTCATAGGGGTGGGGAGTGCCAGCTTTCTAAGCAACGCCTCTAAAGATGCAGGTTTCACTCCAGGTCATGGGTTGCTTTCCGCTGAGGTCTTTTCAGTTTCCTTTGGTCAGGAATACTTGTCAGGATTCCCTTGATTTCCATAACTGTCCTGAAAACCTGAAGGGTACTGGGCAGGTATCTTGCAGAACTTCCTCAGTCTGGTTTCTCCATCTCCTCACCATGACATTAGACTGGGGACTACTGAGTCCTTCTCCGCTGGCCTCTCAGGTAGATGTGATGGTTGTCCTGTTACGGGGTGTCGGGGGATGGGGTGGTGACTTGGTCACTGTTTAGGCTCTTCTGCCTCACAGTGTGGAGCTGCTCATGTCACCTTTTTTTTTTTCGGTCGTTTTGAGACAGGGTCTCTCTGTAGCCCCAGCTGTCCTGGAACTCACTATGTAGACCAGGCTGGCCTTGAACTCACAGAGATCCACCTGCCTCTGACTCCCAAGTGCTGGGATTAAAGGCTTGTGCCACCACGCCCAGCTTCATGTCACCTTTTAAAAAATATTTATTATTTTTATTTTATGTGTACACATGTATTGCCTGCATGTAGGTAAGTGCACCCGTGTCGTGCAATGCCTGCCGAGGACAGAGGCTGTCGGATCCCCTGGAACTGGAGTTTTGGACAGTTGTTAGCTGCCATGTGGGTGCTGGGATTCAAACCCAGGTCTTATGCAAGAACAGTCAGTGTTCTTAACCACTGAGCCATCTCTCCAGCTCCTCATGTCACCTTTTTAATCAATGAGTGTTTTATAGGGAGGAGCTCTGAACCTCTGCTGATCTTTATTCCTTCCCAAACTTTCACACACTTGTTGATCTCACTGTGGATTTCTGATTTTCCATTTTATTCTACGTTTTCTAATCCATTTGTGATATCATGATGCTCAGATCTCTTTGATGTGGTCAATTTGGCTTATCCTTGCTGCATCTATTTTTATGATGCATCCTGTCATTCTTTTGAATTGCTTCCTTGCTCCTTGGTGTAAGAAGATGGTCCAAGTCCCTCTCACCTCCCAGCACACACATCTTTATTTTCAAGCTTATCCTTGCTGCATCTATTTTTATGATGCATCCTGTCATTCTTTTGAATCGCTTCCTTGCTCCTTGGTGTAAGAAGATGGTCCAAGTCCCTCCCACCTCCCAGCACACACATCTTTATTTTCCTCACTTGTTTGATCAGTCTCCCAGCAGTCTCCCATTTTATATCACCATCTCTCCCTCTCCACCCTATTTGGCTCTGACACCTGCTATAGTCCTGTTTGATGACACTGTGGATGCCCCACTCTGTTTTGCCCACCTAATGGCTTGAAGGTAAAATTTTAAAAAATTATTTATTATTATATTTTTATGTGTATGAGTGTATTGCCTGCATGCATGCAAGTGCACCAGTATCATGCAATGCACAAGGAGATCACAAGAGAGCTTCAGATTCCCCTGGAACTGGAGTTACAGACAGTTATAGCTGCCAAGTGGGTGCTGGGAATCTTGCTCTCTGATAGAGCAATCAGTGCTTTTAACAGCTGAGCCATCTCTCCAATTTTTAGGAAACTAAAAGTGGGAGAGGAATGCTTAAAACATGTATTTAAACATACATCTTCGGCTGGGGAGACGATCATTGGATAAAGCACTTGTTGTGCAAGTGTGGAGACTGAAATTTGGATCCCCAGAACCAAGGTAAAAGCCAGACAGGTATGGTGGCCATCAGTAATTCAGCACTTGGGAGGGAGGACAGGGGATCCCCAGGGAAATCTGGCTACCTAAGACTGGCTAAATCAGTGAGATCTAGGTTCAGCAAGAGACCCTGCCTCAGTAAAGTGGGGAGCAACTGAGGAAAACATCGGACATTAACTTTGGGCTTCTACATGCACATGGGCACGTGTGCCCACACACGCAAACATACATACACACACTGAACACACTAAAAACCCGAAACAAAACACATTTCTGTATTCTATATCTGAAGATTCAACCAACTGTAAATAAAAATATTTAAAATTTGTGTGCACTTTTTTTCTTATTCCCTAAATTATAAAATAAACCTCTTTTTTCATAATCTCAATCTCAGTTAATTTGTTATAGTAGTGGAATCTATACTAGCTTGCTCATTGTTATTGCTATTATCGCTGCTATCTTTTCCTCTCCCTGTACTTCCCTGGAAGAGGTCCTGATGGTCCAGTCTTCAGCATCTGTCAGACATTTCTCTTCTCTGGGGCACTTGTGGGAATAACAGTAAAGGAGACACTGAGGAACATCCAGGACTTGACAGGTACAGAACAAACAAGAGCTGAGTTTTCATAACAGTCTTCAGAATGTCTGTCTCCAAATGTTCAAAGATGCTTGTGCCTATGCAAGATGGACTGTTGGCACTGAATGCCAGATCACTAAAACAAAGCCACAAGAAGTATTGGGATAGTGGGTTTCTGTACTGCAGAGTCTCATCTTGAATCACAGTCCCCTGTTAGAGTCTGTCTTCCAGCTGGAAACCTTGAGAAAGCTGGGCCCAGAGGGCATCAGGCCCACTGTGGTGGGTGGTGAGGGCCCAGGTGGGGTCTCAGGGAATCTGAGGTTGGCCGGGAGGTATGCAGGTCTCTGATCCTCTTGTGTCTCCTTTTGCTCACATTTCTGGTGTGGCAGAGACCTTTTCAGGGGTAACATCTCTACCTTCAGTATCAAAGCAGTACAAAGCAAAGCATGGACCCTTTGAAGTTGGTGTGGCCACTCTTCACTCCCACAGCAGAGCCTCAGAGCTGACCTGTAGGATCAAGCTACTCCTCAATGCACTGAATGAGCAAAGCCTTTGCATCAGGAACACATGTAATGTCCACAGAGTCCATCTCTGGACTTTTGTTTTCAGTGTGACTTAAACCCAAAACTAAATAGATATTAAATAGATATTTAGTTAGGGACTTCCCACCCCCCAAATAAAAACCCTTCTCTGGACTTTTGTTTTCAGTGTGACTTAAACCCAAAACTAAATAGATATTTAGTTAGGGACTTCCCACCCCCCAAATAAAAACCCCCAAACCTAGCAGTTAGTGTCTTCAGAACCTTGTGTGTGCATTGGCATTTGTGGGGACAACCTCTGTCAGGGGTCACTTCCGGGCCTGGCTATTTCCCGAGTCCCATCCCTGTCACTGCCAGTTCTGTATGACGAGGCCTGAGGAAGACAGTACTAGGCAACTGTCATGAGATATGTGTGTGTGTGTGTGGATATATGTCCAGCTTTCCCCTACCATCCATGCAGCCTCGTTTAGAATGGATATTTCTGTCCTGGTCACATACTGGAACACTTCCCCTCCTTCCCATGCTATTTGAGGCCCTGTGGGGGGAGCAGGGTGGCACTTACCCACCGCCTGTGCCGCTGTTCTTGCTGAAGTGTGTGCGAGGCTCACTGGAGGCCAGCTTCAGCAGCTCTGTCCACTCTCGCTCCCATTCCTCCTCCGTGTACACCAGCCCTGACTGGAGCAAAGGGAAGCTAGTTCAGGAGATGGCTGCTTCTCTCACTGAGGCAGCTGTATGCGCCCCCCCCCAGATTGGTCTAAGCCCCACCAGAACCCAGACTAGACACATCTGTTAGTGCCCCACTCCCTGCCCACCAGTGGTCTCCTTTACATATTCTCAGAAATCTCAGCTCCTAATTTCAGAGCTGCTGAGAGTCCTCCAACCAGCAGAGGTCATTCCCGTGTGTGTGTGTGTGTGTGTGTGTGTGTGTGTGTGTGTGTGTGTGTGTGCAGGACTGAGTCAACCTGGCTGGGGCTGATCAACAGTTTAAAAGACCAGCAAGGCAACTTCACTCAGAAATCAGGCAGGTTCTTTTCCTAGTGGAAGTAAGCACCAATGTCACCCTGTTTAGGGGCTGCTAGGATCTTTTCTAGACTGAGGTCATACACAGTGGCTGGAAGCGAAGAGTGGCACATAACAGTGGATGACTGTATAACCTATTATCCAAGTTGGGACTCTTTGAGAGTGAAGGTGGACAGCTTTGCTAACCACACCAGCATGTGTGAGCCCCCAAGGCAGCTGCTGTCCACCTGGGCTGTGTACTGTACCGGGGCTCCTCTGGACTGTGGCACAGGCTGAGTCTGCACCTGATGTGGGGTACCAACCTCCTTGTTCTGCTGTGTCTGCTGCCACCTCCACCTCCGCTTCAGGGCTTCCCGCTCAGCACCCGTCCTCATCATGGTATAGAGAGCTTTCCGCAAAACCAGGTCTCGGTCATGAAAGCCCCACATTCCTACAGCCAGGAGGTCATGAGGAGAAAGGGAAGGAGAAGGGACACGAGGGAGAGACAAGCCCTAGGTGACACAACTACCAGGCTGGCTTCCTGCATGGGTACATATGAAGGTACCGCCATGTCAGGTGGCTGTCTGGTCTCACCACAGGCTCACAATTCCCTTCCCTCTGTTCCCTGTGCTTCCTATCGGCTCAAATGCATGAGAAGCAGCACTTCCTGTCCTAAGAACCGGAAAAAGGGTGGGTGAGTGGTGGGACCTGAGGCTGACGACTATCTCTTGTAGGTTCTCTCTGAGAAGCCTAATGCTCACCATAGGTCTTGTGTTTGGGTGGGAGAGTGCCTTTGAGGACAAGTTGGTGACATGTCCTCATGGAGGGTCCCATGTTAGGCTGGCCAATAGTATCCTGGCTTCCCTAAGTTCTGTTAGATGTGCTGTGTAAGGCCTAGCCTAAGGCATATGAGCACTCTGGGAAGCAGAAGGTCAGTGGGCACCCGTGTACCCATTTGGGCCATGACACAGATTCTGCTTCCCAGGGAGACAGTTTCCACTGAGCTGGGTGCTGAGGACTAAAAAGATGAACCAGCCATCTCTGAGTAAATCCTGTGGGTGGCCGAGACATGGTCAGGAAACCCAGTCAGTGAGAACACTGAAGTGAGGTGGGGCCCTGGCTACAAAGGAAGGAGGGAGGACTCCATCCATGCATCATCCATCCATCTATCCATCCATCCACCCATCCACCCATCCATCCATCCATCCATCCATCCATCCATCCATCCATCCAATGGGAATATTCATAGCATAATAAGGTTCCTAAAATCTGACAGAAACATATTGTAGGAAACTGAGAAGCAAGGTAGGCATTAAATGAGCACATAATATACAATGCCTACAACATGAAGAAAGATGATGCACGTGAAGAAGACAAGTGGCATCTGTTATGATGAAGCATCATCAGAAAGGCTCAGATGGGTAAAGGAAGGAGTGGAGGTACCATGCCAGGCAGAAGGCTCTGCCTAGGGGTTGGTGCACTTGAGCAAAGGCAAGAAGGAAAGGCGGCTAGGCTCAGGACGGAGGGGATGAGGCAGAGGAGAAATAGGCAGTTGCAAGTGAGCTGGGAGCCTCTGGAGTGTGACCTGAATTGACCAATGGCTGTGACCCCAGATACCTGATGACCAAAGACTGCTGTGGGCATTGTGGCAGCCCAGGCGTTTGTCTTTCCCTGCAGCACAGATAGGGAGAAATGACCATCATTGCTCTTTTCTCCTCTCAGACCTATTTCCACAGCTTTCCGTGACTCTCTGGACAGGCTCTGCTCCCATGGTTGCAAGTCCTTCTCACACAGGGTTTCCTTGACTCAAACATGTTTGCTTACGTGACTCCAGGACATCTGTCATTTCATTTTTTTCTTTTTTAAAAAATATTTTTATTATTTATTTACCTATTTGTTTATCTATTTATTTGTGTGTATGTGTGTCTATCTGTCTGTCTGTCTGTGTGGGTATGTAGATGTGTGTGCAGATGCCTGCAGACGCCAGGAGATGTCAGATCCTCTGGAGCTGGAGTTACAGATAGTTGTGAACTGCCCAACATGGGTGCTGGGCACCGACTTGGGTCCTCTGCAAGAGCAGCAAGAGCTCTTAACTGCTGAGCCATCTCTCTAGCCCCAGTGACTGTCATTTCTGGGTGTACTCAATAATCCTGCTTAGTGTTGGCCTAGTAAGGGGTTCACCACAGTGCTGGTGTGGGTGTCACACAGCTGCTTTGGTAGTCCTGGATGTGTGGAGTTTAGCTGTGTCAGCACAAAATGAAACCAAGCACAGGCTGAGGTTCACTAATTTGAGATGCTTGGGGCCAGAAGAACTTCTCATTTTGGAATATTGAACATACAAGGAGACCTTGGGGATGGGACCCAAGTTTAAACATGAAATTACTTTATGTTTATTATGCACTTTGTACATATATCCTAAAGGCAATTTATATGACATTTTAAAATGATTTTGCATGTGAAACAGGGTTCTATGGTGTGGAATTTCCTATTTCTGCTCTCATAAAAGTTTTAGATTTTGGATTTTCAGGTTAGGGTTACACAACCTGTAATGAGATAAAAGGACGAAGGACCAATGGCCTGTGGGCTCCAAGCCCCCTGCTTTGTAAGGGATTCTTAGCAAGCCTGCAGGCCTGGCCGGCCATGGCTTCACCTCTCCTTAGACTGAGCAAGGCATCATGCTCACAGGGGACATGTACTCCTTGGGGTGCTGTTGGGGAGGTGGCTCTGTATTCTAGGTGTCTGAAGGACAAAGCCAACCCTATGCTGGAGCCTTTTCAATAAGACTTCAGGTTTCAATGCTAGGAAAATTATTAATATTAGGCATTCTAATGAAACAAGACCCAATGACTAAAATTAGTTTTCAGAGAAGACATGGAAATTTTCAGTGAAATTTTAAGATAGCTATATTGCATAAATATGTAAAATTATTGTGTGTCAATTAAAAGTAAACACATTGAAGAAGATCAAGTAGAAAATGTTGGGTTCTGAACTGTGAACATATTCAGATTATAGTTTCATTTAAAGATCAGGCAAAAGGTGGGGAGGTGGTGCACAGCAGTGTTGACAATGGCTGGCAGAGTAGGGGCTACTGACTAGTTCTCACATGATGACGCACACCTCCTAATGCCAGCAGCAGGCCTTTTTTTCCTAGGGTAAACTTTGTCATAGTCTTCTCTTTTGCTTGTGATGGATAAGTCCACTGAACATAATTGATAGTGAAAATGCAAAACCCCCAGTGAAGCTCTATAGCTTTAGACTGGCCATACTAACTGTGTAGAAGTTCACTAAGATGCAGAGAGTCTGGGACTGGGACAAATATTGGAGTGACTTCCTTAAATTAGCTCTGTGATGTATTTATTTGTGAATTCATTATAATAAAGTCATTAAAAAATGAAAGCAGGACTTTTTAAAAAAAAGACAGGGCCTCATTATGTAGCCCTGGCTGGTCTGGACCTTGGTATGTAGGCCAGGCTGGCCTCAAACTCACAGAGATCGACCTGCCTCTGCCACCTGAGTGCTGGGATTAAAGGTGTGCACTGTCATGTCCATCTAAAGCAGAACTTCTCAGCGCTGGCTGCAGTGTGTGGTGGCTGTCCTGGGGAGGAAGCAGGAAGTGGATGTCTTCATCTTTCCCATGCTGCTGTCATGCCTGTGGACTGCTCCCCTCACTCTAGGTCTCTGGTCTCCTCTGGGCCTCCCTTGAACCTTTCCACGCCCTGATGCACTTTCCTTCAAGTCTTTTTTAGAATCCTCTCGGCCTGCTTCTTGCTGAGCAGTTCTCATTGTGATCTAAATGAGGCGCGAGCTCTTATGTAGCTCACACTTATCTGGGAAGACATCTTGCCAAGCAAGGACCATATTCTCATCTGAGGGTCCTGTCCCTTTGACAGAGACTGTCTTCTAGGACTGATGGGGCCTGATGTTGCCGGGGGGGGGGCTGGTACAATTCTAGATTTCTCTGTCACATGGAGTCAGTCCTGTGCATGGGATACTGAGCCAAGAGGGGATGACCGAGCTTCTAGAAAGTACACTGTGACCTTCAGTTAGCCTAATGTTGCCATGCATACCTGTGCAGTGATGATGTGGCTCCTTGGGAATGGCTGCTAAGGTGTCTGCTGTGTATCTGGTTGTGATGATTCCTCTGTTGTTACCAGAGGATGCTTATACCTGTCATTATTATACACTGCTGTTCACACTGCAGATTCACAACTACCTAGCATCATGCGCTGCTCTCCAGGCTTGGTAAAGATTCTGCACCCCCCAGGAAGTGCTCTTAGATTACTCCAGAGCACCATCTCTAAATACCATCCCTGAAGCTCTGCTCCAAGTCTCCTTCTAGCAAGGAAGGTATTCCCCCAGATGTGTTCTGTATCTTCACCAGCCTACCTAGATGACTGACCATAAGGGCCAGAATCTCATGGGAACTATTCCAGATGACAGCAGCATGGGTAGCTCTACTTGTTAATCATGCACCAAGCAGGCTTGGAGCCCTCCGTCTGTGCTGGGGAGCTTACCCAGTGAGGCGGCATGTAAGAGGCAGTTCCCATCCCCTGTTGTGGCCAAAGGAAGGAGCCGTTTACAGCTTGTGCACACTGTAGACCACCAGTTCAGGCGACCTGGAACAAAAGTTGACTTTAGAACAGAGGTCCAGAAAAGGCAGAGAAAGGCACATGTGCCACACAATCACAAGTATGGATGGGAGAATTCCTTGAGAACCTCAGTGGGAAGGTGGTGGGGGTATTGGACCTTTTCTCAAATTACATATAGGGAGACTAGAGGCAAATATAATAGCTTTTCTTCTCCTGAGAGCAAAATTATAACACTGCCTGTTTCAGTGTCTGCAGAGTGAGTACTCAAGACAATCAGATGAACGGTAGAGAATAAAGGAACATGAAAGGCAGGTAAGATGCATACACCTCACTAATGGTGGTTAAATATCAACATGAGTTGGTTTTGGTAAGGTAGTGGATATGCTATAATATTTAGAATAAGCACTAAAAAGACTGAACAGAGTTACACTCAAAACCAATCCTAACTGGGCATAGTTGACACTCTCCAGCCCCGTAATAGTAGCATTTTTATCTTGGGTATAACAACAGCTATCTAATTGGACTTAAGGCCTGCTCAACATGAGAGAATTCATGCCTGCTGCTGTAAACATAGCCAACTACATGTGGCTGGAGAGATCATAGACCCTAGAGGAGAAACTACTATTGTCATTTTCCTAAACAATACTATTTCTAACTATATTCTAAATACCCACAGGTAAGTGTAACTCCTATACCTCACCAAAGAAACTTCTTTTATGTGGCAGATGGAGGCTACCATAGATAGACACAACCAGTCATAATGCAGAGAATAAGTGACTGTGTGGAGCTCAGCCTCTGTTGATACATCTGCAATACAACCTCTACACCTAAGGCTCAGGAAACATTATGGAAGAGAAGGTGAAAAGACTGTAAGAGCCAGAGGACCAGGATGCCGTCTTCCTGACAAGATAGGGGAGGTGTATCCTTGAAATCACAACAATATGGTTGCCTCAGGGCTGGAGAGATGGCTCAGTGGTTAAGAGCACTGGCTGCTCTTGCAGAGGACCCAGGTTCAGTTCCCAGCACCCACATGACAGCTAACAACCATCTATAACTCCAGTTCCAGGGGATTTGATACCCTCTTTTGGCCTTCACACATACACATATGGTGCACATACATACATACAAAGCACTCATACATATAAAAAATAAAATAGCCGGGCATGGTGGCACACGCCTTTAATCCCAGCACTTTGGAGGCAGAGGCAGGCAGATCTCTGTGAGTTCAAGGCCAGCCTGGTCTACATAGTGAGTTCCAGGACAGCTGGGGCTACAGGGAGACCTTCTCTCAAAAAGACAAAAAAAAAAAAAAAAAAAAAAAAAAAAAAGAATTGTTGCCTAAACAAGAGGTACCTGCTGACATCAGTTGACATACCAGTGTGGATGGGCGGAATTTTACAAGGCCTTGCCCCTAGATAAAGAGCTTTAGCAATCAATGGCTACTGAGAGAAGGGGAAGCAGGTTCTCTAGGGATGAGTCCCCTGATAGGTGGGCAGCCCGAAACACATGTACATATGAGCAACACTAAATATACAAGCAGGCTGTATATGTGCATGCATATATATATATATATATCACAATAATAATGAAAAAAGTGGCCATGAATTTAAGAGGGAGCTGGGGGGTTGTAGGGGAGGGAGAGGGAGGAATATAAATACAGTACTCATGTATGAAGTTCTCAAAAAAAGAAGAAAATTTAATTAAACAAACAACACTGAAATACAAGAAACAAACTCCAACCTTCCTCCCCCAGGATACAGTACACTCTTGCCTTTCTCCTCTCTTTGCTAACAGGCAATGTTTTCCTTCATGCCAGGCCTGTTATACTGTTCTTTCCTTTAACTGCCAGTTTCACCATCCGTCCTTTAGAGGGTGTGGCCATGGTTGGCCCTTCTTACCTCTAATGAAATTTCTTTCATCACTCAACATTTTCAGTTCCTGCTTCCTTCAATGACTAGTCAGGTTTATTTCTGGAGATCACAGTACACCTGGCTGGAACAGATTTCAGACATGCCACTAAGCTCCAGATGGCACTGTGTCAGAGACAGCAACCACTGCCATCAGCATCAACACCTGTGTTTCACCACCAAATACCTCTAGATGTCCACATGATGACACAGTCTGGTTTTCAGTCTTTTTCAATAGCTATTCTCTCCCCTCTATACAAGTCTTCTATGCTTTAACCTATGGCAGATCAGAAATACTGATCAGGGCTCCCTCTAGACCACTGCTCAGCTGTGAAGACCAGAAGACAGCTGTTCATCCTTTGTCACAATTTCACCTCAGTCAGAGGGGGAAATGTAGAGATGAAGTGCCAAAAATAAAAGCTGAATTCTCATACTTTAACAATTAGGTCATGAATACTTAAAGTCCAAGCCCTAGTAACTTATGCCTCGTATTGACATCTGGAACCTGACTCATAATGTTCAGTGCCTGAACAAATGGCTAGTCTCAAGGAAAACAACTCAGGTTGTAAAAATTAATACATAACAAGATAATGCCATTTCTGCCTATCTATACAGATGTGGATGGCCATGAGATAAGACTAATAACTTCTTCTTCAACTGCTAGAAAAGACTCCATCCCTTCTCAGTCACACAATTCTCTGGCTCACCTGCTGTCTGCTTTGCATCTTCTTCTTCAACTGCTAGAAAAGACTCCATCCCTTCTCAGTCACACAATTCCCGCTCTGGCTCACCTGCTGTCTGCTTTGCAATGCTTTTCAGTAAATCCCCTTCTTTTTGAGCCGTGGGTAATTCTTGTACTGCTTGTGTCTTAGGCCCTCCCTATGCTATGTGGCACAGCAGTTTGAATGTTGAGGTGGCTTTCCAAAAATGTAGCCTCAAAATGATCTCTGATTCCTATGGTCTGAATGTTTGTGTCCCCTTAAAATTCGTATGTTGAAATTCAATCCCCACAGCAATGGTGTTGGAGACCCAGCATCTGGGAGGTAATTAGGCTGTAATGATTGTACCATCATGAATGTACAATAGGCCTGCCTAAGGGAGCCTCTTTGTTTCTTCTGCCATGAAGGATGAAGGATGAACAGAAGGTGCTTTCTATGAGGCATGAGCCTTTCCATACACCAGATCTTCTGGTACCTTAATCTGGGACTTTCCAGCCTCCAGAACTATAAACAATTCATTTTGGTTTATAAATCATCAGTCCAAGGAATTTTGTTACAACAGCCTCAGATACAGAAACCTCAGATACTGCAGTTCTTGGTGCAAAGCAGTCTTTTCCACATGGGTCATGAGATACTGAGTTGATTATTGTACTAGAGGAGAAGAGCTGAAAAAATTCAACAGGATGAGCTGAAAACACTGGAAGACCACACATGAACTTGACGTAGAGGGAGCTTCCAGGACTGCAATCAGCAGTCCAGCAGTCCAGCAGTCACTGACTGGCATTAGGAAATCTGCCACCAGAGGGAAGGGTGGGCCTCTCCAGAGAAGAATAACACAGCCTACAACTTTATCTTCATGATATCTAGACACCAATAAAAAATTACTAGGCATGTAAACAAATAACCTTCCAGGATTACATGGCTGAAAAAAATAAATGAGGTTAAAGAAAAACCACACAAATGATCCAGATTTTGAGTTACCTGACAGACACTTTGAAGTAACTTGGATAAAAATGGTCAATAAAGTAGAAAAGGTCAAATGCTATATTAGAACAAATAATGTTCAAGAATTTTCCAAATTTGGTGATAGTTCTTAGAAAGTGTATAAACATTCACGGGAAATATTAATCAAAGTAAATCATGCAGAAGCACATAGTAAAACTGTTGAGAATTAAAGAGAAAACCTAAAAGCAGAGACAAATATTGAAAGAGGAGTAATGAGATAGAAGCACACCCACAATGAAATGCAACCACTAAAGTGCTGGACGAAAACAACCTCCAATCTAGAGTGCTTAAAAGGGGGATACTGCATGATTGTAGCCTAAAATGGGAAACAATATTTAGCACTGATGAAGGGCTGAGCCAGTGCAATAACATAAGAAATAAAAGGCCAAAGTATGGGGAAAGAATGAGTAAAATTGCATTTATTAGAATCTCTCAACCCTCATCAGAGAAGTTTCTTTTTATAGTACATGGATATTAGTACTGAGACCAACAACTGGTTCAAGTGCAGACACTAATGGACTGTGGGGTGCTCAGCCCTAAGTGGGACCCCTTCTCCCAAAGCTTGGGGATCATCATAGGAGGCAGGAAAGGGGAAGACTGTGAGAGCTAGAAGTTCCAAGGACTGCTATGAAACAGTATTTTCTGGACATTACAAGCCCATTACACACAAGAATTCATGGCAGCTGATTTCATGCATAAAACTTGCACAAGATCAAGCCATCCAAAACTTGCATAAGACCAAGTCAGCATGGATGGGAGGGGATCAGGAAGTCCCACCCCTGTTTGAGGAACTATTGCCAGTTGACTGGTTCTGGGAGAAGGAGAGTGTATTAGTTACTTTTCGTTGCTGTGATAAAACACTATGACCAAGGCAAATTATAGAAGGAACAGTTTATTTGGCTTACAGTTCCAGAGGGATAAGAGTTCATCATGGTGGGGTACACCTCCATGTGCATACTGGCAGTATGGACTCAGTAGATTAAAAAAAAGATGGGCTGGAAAGATGTCTCAGCAGTTAAGAGCACTGGCTGCTCCTGCAGAGGACCTGGGTTCTAATTCCAGCACCCATGTGGCAGCTAACAACTCTCTGTAACTCCAGTTCCAGGGGATCCAATGCCATCTTCTGGCTTTCACAGGCACTGTATGGCATGGGTGCAGTTACATACATGTAGGCAATACACTCATACACATAAAGTAAAAATAAAATATTAAAAAAAGAGTACATGATATTGGATGTGGTGGTGGTGGTGGGTTATGGGAGGAGTTGAAGGGGAAGGAGTAGATGGATAGATTTGGTAAAAAATACATTGTATACATACATGAAATTTTCAAACAATAAAAATATTTTTTTAAAAGTACCTAATAAAATCTTGAAAAAAACCAAAGAGAGCATTTACAGTACCTGATTTTGTGATTTATTAGTATGGTACAGTAATCAGGATAGTGCAGAACTGGTATAAAAAGGGCAGATTAATGGAATGAAATGTAGAGAGGCTAGAACAGACCTATAAAGCTATGGCCAAGCAACTTCCTGTAAAGGCTATATGGGCTAACAATGAAAGAAGCTAGTTTCAAACAAACAGTGCCAGAACTAATGGATACATGGAAAAATAACTTCAGTATCTACTTTGCACCATGACAGCACAAATTAATTTGAACTGGATCATAGACATAATAGTAAAACTAAACTTACAATGACTCAGAGGCCTAAATAAGAAGTTAAAACTATAATATGTCTTGGAAAAAAGAAAAGGATATTATTGGGATAGTCAGAGAAAAAACTAGGACATCTGACTCCATCAAAATTAAACTTTCTATGCACTCAGAGACACCATTCTAAAGTGATGGTAGCCTCGGATTGGGAAAAATATTTATAAGACATTATCTGATAAAGGACTTGTAGATAGCTGTTAAAAACTCCCATGAATCAATAGGAACTAGACAACCAACCTAATACATGGGACAGAAGACTTAAAAATAATTTTACTATAAATTATCTATAGCTGGTCAAAAAGCACATGAAAAGATGCTTAATGTTAACAGTCACCAAAATACCACAAATTAAAATGTCAGTAAGTCACAGTTTCATATCCTCCTAGAACAGTGATATTAAAAAGGCCAACAGCAGGCAATGTTGGGGATACAGAGCAAATGGAGCTTTTATATTTTGCTGCTGGAAATGGAAAATGAGTCAATGATTTTGGAATATCTTTTGGCAATCTAACAAAGTTAAGCATACACACACCATATGACCCAACAATTCTATTCTTGGGTAGTTTAACCCAGGAGAAATGAAAACAGAAGGTGTGTACAAAAATACTCATAGCAGCCCAATTTCTCAAGGAAGCCAGTTGCCAACACAGCTGAGGTTGTGTCTCTGAAATAATCAGTGGTTAAGAGTAATTGTGGACTCTGTTTTCCAGTGAATTTGTATTAGTCTGTTTTCTGCTGCTATAAAAAATTACTTTAGGTTGAAACTAAACAAAAGGGATTTGTTTAGCACACAGATTTTAATTAATTTTTAAAATTCTTTGACAATTTCATATATATATATATATAAATGAATTTTGGTCATTTTTACCCCCCCATTACCCTCTCTTACTCCCTTTCCTGCTAAAATCTTTCTTTTCCCCAATAAGTCCCCTTCCTACTTTGGTGTGTATGCATGTGTACATGAGTGCATCCACTGAGTTTAATTAGGGCTGCTTGCATGAACATGGGTGAGGAGTTACTTACTGGAGCATGAACAACTTCTCAGTGGCTACACCACTGAAGAAAGTGACACCATCTTGCTACAGCCCCTACTAACTGCCAGCTGTTTCTCAAGGAGGGGTGCAACCTCATGATCCTCTCCCCTACCCATGAGGAATGTTGACAGGCCCAATCTTGTAGCATACAGATTTTGAAGCTGAAAGTCCAATATGAAGAATACATCTATTTAGCTCCTGGTGTGAGATTCATGGCTGGATGATATCATGGTGGTAGCACACATGGGAGGAACAGAGCAGCTACATAGTGAGACAGAAGCCAGAAGGACTGAGGGACCAGGCTTAATCTTTTACAATGATCTCCTTTAGTGAGTACTAACCAGGGTCCCATAGTAACTACATCAATCCCTTCTGAGAGCAGCACAACCAATGATCAAACTACCTTCTATTAGGCCTTACTTCTTAAAGGTGATACTCCTGTCACCTCACAGCCCTAGGGACCAACCTTCTAACACATAAACTCCTGAAAGACACACTAAAATCATAGTACCACACAGTTCAGCAATTCCACTTGGATGTTTACTAAAGAAAAGAGAAAACCTAGAACTTGTACAAGACCAGCCATAGCAGCCTTATTTCCCCACAAACCATCTGCTAATGGGTCTGGGATTGCATCTTGGAGATAATCAGCATCAGCTGTGACTTCAGGCTCTCCTTGCTTGAATCTGAGTCAAGATATCCCCATTCCCTTTCAAAGATCCTGGAGGATGCACTTCATGCATATGAGGGAAAAAGGAAAGAAGAGAGATGTGAGAAACAGGAATATGGGGTGAGTCACACAGGGGTGAGGCAAACACTGCCACCAGGATGGTATCACTGAAGACCACTCCACCTGGATACAGGGCTCACATTCCACCTGGATGCAGGGCTCACATTCCACCTGGATGCAGGGTTCACATTCCACCTGGATGCAGGGCTTACATTCTACCTGGATACAGAGCTCACATTCCACCTGGATGCAGGGTGTACATTCCAACTGGACACAGGGCACATTTGCTCTCAACTGCTTTTTTAAAAATTTAATTTAATTTTTATTTACTTAAAATTTTTTTTAATGTGTATGAGTGTATTGTCTGCATGTATGTGAGTGCACCCGTATTGTGCAATGTCATGGAGGTCAGAAGAGGGCTTCCGGTTCCCCTGGAACCAGAGTTAAGGACAGTTCATAGCTGCTATGTGGGTGCTGGGAATCAAACCTGGGTCCTCTGCAAGAGCAGTTAGTGTCCTTAACTGCTGAGCCATCTCTCCAGCCCCTCAATTGCTTTTTTAAAGAAGGTGTCTCTGGATCTTCTGACAATGGTATCCATGCGCCATTTGAGTGGTACAAACTTTTTATAAGTTGCTTCTTGGATGTTATAATTGTTCAGGTTTATGAATCAAGTTGACATACATTCATTTATATGTATACCTGTTTTTACATGTTCATGTATGCATATTTGTATATGAATTAAGTTGTGAACCATGGTTATTTGTCATTTTTAATATTAAGTGAAACTATTGGTATTATTTATTATGTTATATTTTACTTAAGGGGATAAAATATAACAGTCACCTCTCAGGATTTTCAATTCTTTGTGAACATCACTTAAGTAAGAATAGTTATTATAGATTTTTCAAGAAGTTGTAAAAACTTTTCAGTTGAAAAAAAATTTTTTAGAAGAGAATAAGCCATGTGTGGTGGTTCATGCCTGTAATTCCAGCACTTGGGAGGTTGAGTTAGGAGGATTGCCTCGAGTTTGAAACCATCTTGGGCTATATAGTGAATTCTAGGCCAGCCTGGGCTATGAAGAAAGACTGCCACAACCTGTCCCCCAAACTACAACAAAGAGAATTATCCTAATAGGACTTGAATAATTGGAGGAACATTGCTTTATTTATATTTCTTCATTTCATTTCTCATTAGTAGGAATTAATTTTTAATAAAAGTGTTCATGCTTTCAATATAAAAATAATGAAATGTGAAAATAAACACTCCAAAGCTCATTTGAAAATTAAGGTTCTCGAAAGGATATTTAGTTTGCAGTTAGTGAGTTATTGCCTAATATAACTGCATGTTAATGAGATTTAATATAATAAACCTTGTCAGTACTTTTTTTCAAACTAGTTTTCTATCTGCTCCCCACTGCTGTCTGGATAATATTAAGTAATTCTATTTTAATGATAAGTGTTTCACTGACATAAAATAACTATGTCCGTAACTGTAAATGAAATATGTATTGCATATATAAAAATTAACACGGTGCAAAATGAAAAGCACATGAAGATGCTAATGTTGCTGTTAACAATGGGCACATTCTTACCACCTGAAAAATCAGTAAAGTTGATGAGAAATGCAAATAGGAACTTTAATTAATGGCATCACTGGCTGGCCTGTTGAAGACACACTTGAAAATAACTTTCAATCACTTAGTAACTACTTTGTCTCTAGGATCTGAAATAGCAATGTCTCACTTGACTTTTAAGAAGTCATTTTATAAACATCTAGGATGGTAGATATTAAAACTATGTCACCACAAAGTAAAAGAGAATTATATGATTTTTATTAACAAAGGCATAACACCCAGCAGAGTATCTGGAAGGCCTGAAAGCCTGACACATTTAATCTAAATGTAGGCGATCCTCCTCCATCCTCCCAATAGCGTCTAAGGTGCTCCTGGCTCCTGGTAACTATCAATGGGAACAGTGGTGGGCAGTGGCGGAAGAGGGGAAGAGGGTATGCTAATGAGGCAAGTGGCTTTCATATAAGAGGAACAATCCTACAATTGTCCAAAGCCATAGCTTTCCCCTCTCATCCTCATTAATAAAATGGGAAGTGGTTTAAGTTCCTGCTGGTTGGATTAGTTTGTCTTCCTGCTCACTGCAGGACCTACAATGAATTCATTTTCTCTCTCTCTCTCTCTCTCTCTCTCTCTCTCTCTCTCTCTCTCTCTCTCTGTTTTCCAGAGAAGAAAAACGAGGCTCAGAGAGAGTAAATAACCTTGTCCATGTTAACAGGAGACACTGCTCATCCAGGCAAAGTCAGAGCAGGAACAAGGATGGTCTACTTTCCTTGGATATGGATAAATTTGTGGCAAGACAATTTTAACGTCTTTGAATCTATGTAATTTCAAAAAACACATTCTTGAAGGCTTGGTGGGTACAAGCCCTTGCTTTGCAAGCATGAGAGCCTGAGCTGGAATTCCCAGTACCCAGTAAAAAAAATCCAGGCATGGTTGTGCATACCAATAACTCCAGCATTGGGGGGCAGAGACAGGCATATCCTAAGTGCTTGTTGGTGGGTCAGCCTTTCCAAAATTGCAAACTTTGCGTTCAATGACAGACCGTGTCTCAAGGCAACACAGTGGAGAATGATGGAGGAAGTCACTTAATCTCATGTTCTGGCCTCTGCACATGGGTGCATACACCTGCACACTCAAGTCCATGCACCCCCCCCATATACACAACAGACACACACACACACACACCATACCACACCATACCACATTATTACATATCACACCCCAAACTTTATATTCTTTAATAAGACCCAGAGAGACTTGAAGAGTTCTGGTGTAGGAGAGCAGATTAGAAGCCACCTCTGTGTGATGCTGTGAGAAGAGTCAGGATAACAAGAACAGACTTCATTCCAAAGAGAGAGAGATTGGAAACCACAGAAAGGGCGACAGAATGGATGAAACTGAAGAGGCAAAGAAAAGGAGTAAGCTGTGCAATGCTCCAGCTCCAGCCCTTGCAGCTCACTGGCAGGGGGTGAGGGAATGGGGGCCTGGGGGAGTAGGGAAGGTGAGGGGGTGAGGGAGGTGGAGGTTGGGAGAAGTTGCAGCTTCATCTATAAGGTAAGCCAGGTCACCCTGGCAAAAGAGATTGGCAGCTCTATCCTTAGAACAAGCCCCTAGTTCTGGTCAGCATGGAATCCTGGTAGGCTGTTATGGTTTGAATGTGGAATGGTCCCCATGGGCTCTGTGTTTGAACAATTGGTCCCTAGCTAATGGAACTGATTTGAGAGGTTGCAAAATCTTTGTGGTGTATGGGCTAACTAGTGGAAATGGGTCTCTGGAGCAGGGGGCAGTCATTGAAGGTGATATTCATTCTCAGACTGTGGCCTGAGAACTCTGCTTCCTGATCTGCATGGATGTGAGGAGCTTCTACCACATGCTCCCACTGCTGTGAACACCACCACGCCATCCCTGCCATGAGGGACTAAAACCATGAGCCCAAAGGAGTCTTTCCCTCTAACGTAACTAATACAGGAGTTTTGAAGTGAGTCAGTAACTCCTCCTGTGTGATATGTCACAGTGATGGGGTCTATTTTTGTCACTCTGCAAGTCTTGGAGGGCTGTGGCCTTGCATCATTTTGAGAAAGAATCTGTTAAGACTAAGCTACCTTGAAGTGAGATAAGAAATAATCACAAGTCAGTGAACCTGGGCTCAGTCTGTCACAGTCCCAGGTAAGTGACAACCATAGGAGACAGTTATGGAGAGGAAGAGGTGTGGTTGTCGACACACACAACCAGGTCAGGTTGCAGGAGGCTGAAAGAGTGGAGGATATGGCAGTTGGTAGCCTTACTGTCTGTGCAAGTATGTGAGTCTATCACATGGTATAATGGCTAATCCTGGGTGTCAACTTGACTGGATCTGTGATTAACTGAAATGAAAGAGATATTCTTGATTGGATCATCTGAAGCCAGAAGACACACCCTCAGAGGAGAATGCCAGGCTTCTTGCTGCTTGCCTTCTCTCTCGCTGGTGAGTTCGTCTTGCTGCTGTAGACTGAAGACTAGCTGATCTTTTGGAATTTGTCAGACCTTCAGCGCCAGATTGGGACTACTGAGACATCCAGCCTTGTGGACTGAGCGACTACAGATTCTCAGCCCCTCCAGTGTGGTGAAGCCATTGTTGGACTACTCAGACTCTATCCTGTGAGCTAAGTTGATAAATCTCTATACATATTCATTCTACTGGTTCTGATTCTTTGGAGAACCCTGACTAATACAGATTGTGGTACCAGGAGCGGTTCTAGAGAAACAGAATTGAAAGGATGGATTTCTTTAATGGGCTTGTTGGTATTTGGAGGACACTCTCCAACTCAGAGTCTTCAGATAGCATGGAGAGCACTGAATATCCGTGGTGTAGACTATTTGAAACAATTATGGCGATAGACCCATTTGGATCTCCTAACTCACCTCTTGTGAAGAGTAAGAAATTTAGTGACTCTATACATAAAACATTTGACAATTTCTGGACAAATAAGACAAATAATGATGCTGGCTGGTTACTTCTAGCATCTCTGGATAAAGCGATGAAGATAAACAATGAGCTTAATGATAAAATTGACAAGCTCCAGATTCGAATCAAGAGTTTAAATGTTTCCAAGTGTGCCCTGGAAGAGAATCTTCTCGCCAGCAACCAGAGAGCTAAAGCTGCAGAAAATCAAGCTGGAGCCCTTATTACACATTTGGCTGCCCTACAACGCAAATTTAATTCCCAGCCTCGAAGGGTGTCAACAGTAAAGGTGAGGGCATTGGTAGGAAAAGATTGGAATCCTGACATGTGGGATGGAGATGTATGGGAGAACCCTGAGGAGGCTGAAGATTTAGAATCCTCAGATTCTGAGGAATTTGATTCACCTGATGAACTAATCTTCCCACCCTCAGCAGACCCACCCTCCCCACTGATGTCCCTCAGGGCCCAGTTGTTGTTGCCTCTAGACTCAAAGCTAAGCAGGCCCCTAGAGGAGAGATAGAAAGTGTGGTCCATGAGGAGGTGCGCTACACCACTAAAGAACTTAGTGAATTTGCTAATTCTTTCAAGCAGAAATCTAATGAATATGTCTGGGAATGGATTTTAAGGGTATGGGATAATGGTGGAAGGAAAATAAAATTGGATCAGGCTGAGTTTATTGACATGGGCCCCCTGACTGGAGATTCTAGGTTTAATATGGAAGCTCGTGCTGTTAAAAAGGGTGTTAAAAGTTTATTTGATTGGTTGGCTGAGGTATTTATCAAGAGATGGCCTACTGACAGAGAGCTGGAAATACCTGATATCCCTTGGCTTAGTGTTGATGAAGGGATTGTAAGGCTCAGGCAAATTGGTATGCTTGAGTGGATTCGCAGTACAACACCCAAATTCTCCACAATGGGAAGGCCCAGAGGACATGCCTTTTACTGATTTTATAAGATGGAAAGTACTGAGAGAGACACCAGAATGTTTGAAGAACTTTGTTTTTGCTCTTTTCTTTATGCCGAATCTTATGGCTGGAGATGCTGCTGCTCAATTGCATAAATTAAATGTAAATATAATAGGTGTAACAGGACCTCGGAATAGGGGTCAGGTGACAGTACTGAATTACCAAAGACAAGGTGAGCATACTTACCATAATGGGAGGCAAAGGCAAAACAATACCTACAATGGCATGACTCGAATGGTGTTTCCAGGGACCACATATATAAGGAGCCTACTAAGTTTTTATTTGATCTGTATAAGCAGAAAAGCTCTAGGACAAATGGCAGGAAGTCAGTATTGGATTGTAGAAATAGAGAATCTCGCTCAGTCAACCAATTTCCAAACTTGAGAGAGTTTACAGACCCAGAACCCCTTGAATGAAGGGAAGGCCAGGTGCCCTTGAGGAAGGACC
>NW_008353482.1:2323503-2324519 GCF_000622305.1 Nannospalax galili | reverse complement strand
TCACACTGGTCCACTATATTGATGATGTTATGCTGATTGGATCCAGTGAGCAGGAGGTAGCAGACAGTCTGGACTTGTTGGTTAAGCATATGCGCATGAGAGGATGGGAAATAAATCCAACCAAAATTCAAGGGCCTTCTACCTCAGTGAAATTTCTAGGAGTTCAGTGGTGTGGAGCATGCAGAGACATTCCTTCTAAGTCTAAGAATAAGTTGTTGCATTTGGCCCCTCCCTCTACCAAGGAAGAAGCACAACACTTGGGGGGCCTGTTTGGATTCTGGAGGCAGCACATTCCTCATCTGGGTGTGTTACTACGACCCATATATCAAGTGACTCGGAAGGCAGCTACCTTTGAGTGGGGCCTAGAACAGGAAAGGGCCCTTCAACAGGACCAGGCTGCTGTGTAAGCTGCTCTGCCCCTTGGGCCATATGATCCAGGAGACCCAATGGTGCTTGAGGTATCAGTGGAAGATAAGATGCTGTTTGGAGTCTTTGGCAGGCCCCCATAGAGGAATCACAGGGGAGGCCATTGGGATTTTGGAGTAAGGCTTTGCCTTCATCTGCGGACAACTATTCTCCCTTTGAGTGACAGCTCTTAGCCTGCTATTGGGCCTTAGTGGAAACTGAACGTTTGACAATGGGCCACCAAGTCACCATGCTACTGGAGCTGCCCATCATGAGCTGGGTGTTATCTGACCCTCCAAGCCAAAAAGTAGGCCATGCATAGCAACAATCCATTATCAAATGGAAGTGGTATATACGTGATCAGGTTCAAGCAGGCCTGGAGGGCACAAGCAAGTTACATGAAGAAGTTGCCCAAATGCCTATGGTTCCTACACCTGTTATGATGCCTCCTGTTCTCAAGCATGCACCTATGGCTTCATGGGGTGTGTCCTATGATTGGTTGACTGAGGAAGAGAAGACTATGACTTGGTTTATAGGTGGTTCTTTATGTTATTCAGGCACCACTCAGAAGTGGACAGCTGCAGCATTACAGCCAATTTCTGGAACAACAC
>NW_008353482.1:2321955-2322296 GCF_000622305.1 Nannospalax galili | reverse complement strand
AAGGGGTGGAAGTGGGAATGATTCCACTCACTATCACCCCTGGTGACCCAGCACGAAAATTTTTGCTTCCTGTACCCTCAACTTTGCACTCTGCTGGCACAGATGTTTTGGTTCCAGAGGAGGGAGTGCTTCTGCCAGGAGAGACAACAAACATTCCATTGAACTGGAAGCTAAGACTTCCCCTTGGACACTTTGGGCTTCTGATACCCTTAAGTCAGCAGGCTAAGAAAGGAATAACAACAGTATTAGGAGGTGTGATGACCCAGACTACCAGGGGGAAATTGGACTGGTTCTCTACAATGGAGGTAATGAAGATTATATCTGGAAGGCAGGAGATTCCT
>NW_008353482.1:2315598-2321641 GCF_000622305.1 Nannospalax galili | reverse complement strand
TTGACTGGATCTGGGATTAACTGAAATGAAAGAGATCTTCTTAACTGGATCATCTGAAGCTGGAAGACACACCCTAAATGTGGGTGTTACCTTCTGAACTATGGAGATAACAAAATATCAGAGTTTGAAGAGAAGGTAGAAGAATTGGAACACTCAGTGTCAAAGATAAATTAATAAGAAGGTTAAAAGAACAATTTATATCTACAGGACAGTATGAAAAGACTAAATGTACAAAGTATGGGCATTGAAGGAGAAGAATTTTCATACCAAAGGCATAGAAAACATTTTCAATAAAATACCAGAAAATATACTAGAGGTATTTATAACACTAAAATGGACATGACCAGAAAAGACACTCCCCATATCATATTATAATTAAAACATTAACTATATAGAACAAAGGATGTATATTGAAATCTGAAAGAAACTGAGTCACATATAAAGCCAGGCCCACTGACATAGGGGCTGAGAACTCAGTAGACCACCTGAGAGTGCCTGATCTGGTGTCTGTCTGGCATAGAGGCTGCAAACTCAGCAGACCACTGGAGAGCACCTGGATCCAGCCCACATGGTGGTGAGCTTCCCCAAATCTCAGCATACTCAACCACCTAACTGGGATTATGTGAGGCTCCTTCCACAGGGCAGACCTCTGCCTTATGGTAGGGTAAGGCTGAGACCTTAGCAGATAGCCTGAGAGTGCCTGTTCTGGCCTCCATTGGTGTAGGGGCTGAGAATTCAGCTGACTGCTGAGAGTGCCAAAAATCAGACCTCCCCTTAGGGAACTCCCCAAATTGTGCTCTGAGTACCTGCTAGTAGGGTTCCAAATGTTAGAAGGAAGTCTGAGTGTATCTGGCTGGAGCCTGACTTGGGCTTCTGTGGGAGATCTAAGTAGTGGCTCTGAAGCCATCCAAAATAAAGCCTGAAAGAACCTGAAACCTAGACCAACCAGCTTTACATAACCAATAAGAAAATGACCAAGGCATACTAATAATACAAACAGAAGGAAACTTCAACTTATAATACAATAAATAATACAACTTATAATCCAACTAATAATACAAACAGAAGGAAACTTCAACTTGATTTTCATACCAGAATCACAACAGAAGAAACTCACCTGCCAAAACCACAACAGAAAAAATAATAATACAAAGGAAAGGGAAAATATTATGTCCCAACCAAACTCCACCAGTCCTGTAGAAGAGTTCTACAAGGAGAACCCCCTAGAGATAACCAAAGACACAGAATTTAAAAGAACAATCATAAACATGATCAAGGAATGCAATAAATTTAAAGAACACACAAACAAATAAAATAACTAAAAGAAGATAGGGATAAACTTCTCACTGAATTCACAAAAGAGATAGAAACATTGAAGAAAACTCAGGCTGAAATGAAGAAGGAAGTGAAAAACTCAATAAGCTAACTTGAAACAACAGGTGAAAGCCTCACCACTAGAATGAATGAAATGGAAAACAGAATATCAACAATAGAGGATAAATTTGAAGAACTGGACCACTCAAGCAAAGATTATGAAAAATTTAAAAAAGCACAGGAATAGAATATGCAGGAGATGTGGGACACCATGAAAAGACAAAATCTATGTATCATAGGCATAAAGGAAGGAGAAGAATTTCAGGTTAATGGTATTGACCAGATCTTAAACAGGACTGTAGAAAAAATTTTCCCCAAATTAAGGAAAGACATTCCCATACAAATACAGGAAGCACATAGAATGCCATATAGACAGGACCAGAAAAGAACCCCCCTGACAACATATAGTAAAAACATTAGGTGTACAGAACAAAGAGAGAATACTGAAAGCAGCAAAAGAAAAACAAGTCACATATAAAGGAAAGCCCATCCGAATTACAGCTGGCTTATCAATGCAAACTATGAAAGCCAAAAGAGCCTGGACCAAGGTATTTCCAGTTCTACATGACAATAGATGCCCAGAATTACAGCTGACTTATCAATGAAAACTATGAAAACCAGAAGAGCCTTGGCCAAAGTATTTCCAGTTCTACATAACAATAGATGCCAGCCCAGAACACTATACCCAACAAAAATGTCTATTATAGTTGAGGGGGAAAGAAAAATCTTCCATATAGTCTGTAGTCTGAAAGAATACATATCTACAAAACCAGCCCTTCAAAGAATACTTGAAGCAATACAAAGAACAGAGAAAGGAACAACTATAACCCAGGGACAATGAAAGAAACTAAATAAAGTCATAATTATGGAAACACAAATGTAGACAAAGAATGCATACAGTAATCAAAATGATGGCAACCAATACACATCTTTCAATAATAACTTTAAATATCAATGGACTGAACTCCCCAGTCAAAGGACACAGGCTAATTGAATGGATTAGGAAACAAAATCCATCTCTTTGCTGTCTGCAAGAAACCCAGCTCACCTTCAAGGACAGGCACTACCTTAAGGTGAAAGGCTGGAAAAGAATATTCAAAATAAATGCTAAGAAACAAGCAGGGAGTGCAATTCTAATATCTGACAAAAGAGGCTTCAAACTAAAACTAATTAGAAGAGATAAAGAGGGTCACTTCATTCTGATCAAAGGAAGAATTAACCAAGAAGATATCACAATCTTGAACATTTATGCACCAAACTCTGGTGCACCCAAATTCATGAAATCAACACTACAGGGCTTTAAGATACAGATTAACCCAAATTTAGTAATAGTAGGGAACTTCAATACACCACTGTCTCCATTAGACAGGTCAACTGGACAAAGAATAAACAGAGAGACATCTGAATTAAATGATACCATACATCAAATGGACCTAACAGACATCTTCTGAATATTCCATCCAAGCACCAAAGAATACACTTCTATTCAGCACCCCATGGAACTTTCTAAAAAATTGACCACATACTGGGGCACAAAACAAACCTTAACAAATACCAAAAATTGAAATAATTCCATGCATTCTATCAGATCACAATGCAATAAAGCTCAAAATCAACACTGGAAGAAGCCCTAGTCACTACAGGAACTCATGGTGATTAAACAACATACTCCTAAATGATGAATGGATCAAAGGAGAAATTAAAGAAAGAAAAGAATTCTTGGAATTGAACAAAAAGGACAATACAACACAACAAAACCTCTGGGACACATTAAAAGCAGTCCTAAGAGGGAAGTTTATAGCTCTACATGCCTACATTAAAAAATCAGAAAGAGCACAAATAAATAACTTAACGTTGCAACTCAAGACACTAGAAAGGCAAGAACAAATGAAACACAAACCCAGCAGAAGAGAAGAAATAACAAAAATAACAGCAGAAATTAATGAAATACAAATAAAGAAAAGAATACAAAGAATCAATGAATCTAAGAGCTGGTTCTTTGAAAAGCTAAACCAGATAGACAGACCCTTATTCCAGGTAACCAAAAGCAAAAGAAAGAAAGAGCAAATCCCAATCAACAAAATCAGAGATGAAAGGGGAAACATTACAACAGACACCCAAAAGATCCAGAACATTATAAGGGAATATTTTAAAAACCTATACTCTACGGAATTTGAAAATCTAAACAGATGGATATCTAAAATCATGGGAACCACCAAAGTTAAACCAAGAAGAGTTCAACAGTTTAAACCTTTAAACAGACCCACAACATATAAGGAAATCGAAACAGTAATACAAAGCCTCCAGACTAAAAAAAGTCCAGGCCCAGATGGATTTACAGCAGAATCCTATTAGACATTTAAAGAAGAACTCCAACCAATACTACTTAAATTATTCAAAAAGATAGAAACAGAGGGAGAACTCCCAAATTCCTTCTATGAAGCCAGCATCACTCTAATACCCAAACCAGGTAAAGACACAACCCAAAAGAAAACTATAGGCCCATACAAATTAGTATGTGACCCAGGATAAATAAAATTGTCAACAAAATATTCACAACCCACATAGACACACATATCAATAAGATCATACACCATGATCAAGTAGGCTTTATTCCAGAGATGCAGGGATGGTTAAATATATGCAAGTCAATAAACATCATCAATCATATAAATGGACTCAATGCAGAAAAGGCTTTTTGACAAAATTCAACATTCATTCATGACAAAAGTTCTAAAGGGAATTGGACTGGAGGGAACATATCTCAACATAATTAAAGCTGTATACAACAAACCCACAGCCAACATAATTTGACGAGATGGAAAAAAACCTGGAAGCATTCCCATTAAAATCAGGAACCAGACAAGGATGTCCACTATCTCCATTCCTTTTCAACATAGTGCTTGAAACTCTTTCTGGAGCAATAAGACAAGAGAAGGAAATTAAAAAGGAGTACTAATTGGAAAAGAAGAGGTCAAATTATTCCTTTTTGCAGACAATATGATACTATACCTAAGAGATCCCAAAAGTTCCATCAGTAAACCCCTAGAACTGATCAACACTTTCAGTAATGTGGCAGGTTACAAAATTAATCTACAAAAATCAGTAGCCTTTCTATATACCAATAACAAGCAGTTGGAGAAAGAATACAGGAAAATGCTCCCATTCACAAAAGCTGCAAAAAAATATCTTGGAATAAACCTGACCAAAGATATCAAAGATCTGTATAACAACAATTTTAAATCTTTAAAGAAAGATATTGAGGAAGATACCAGGAGATGGAAGGACTTCCCATGTTCATGGATTGGAAAAATTAATATTGTGAAAATGACCACCCTACCAAAAGCAATATATACACTCAATGTAATTTCAATCAAAATCCCCGTAACATATTTCACAGAATTAGAAAAAAAAGCCTTAAATTTGTACAGAAGCACAAAAGATCCTGGATAGCTAAAGCAACCCTGAGCACAAAGAGCAACACTGGGGGTTACTACACCAGATCTCAAAGTATACTATAGAGTTATAGTCATAAAACAGTGTGATACTGGCACAAAAATAGACACACAGATCAATGGAACATCACTGAGGACCCAAACCTGAGTACACGCAATTTCAGCCAACTGATATTTGACAAACATGCCAAGAACACACAATGGAAGAAAGACAGCATCTTCAGCAAATGGTGCTGTCAACACTGGATCTCCACCTGTAGATGAATGAAGCTAGATCCTTATCTTTCACCTTGTACAAAAATCAACTCCAAATGGATCAAAGATCTCAATGTGAAATGGGAAACCCTGAAAGTATTAGAAGAAAATATTGGCATTAACCTATAAGATATAGGTGTAGGAAAAGGTTTTCTAAATCGAGCAGCAGTTGCTCAGGAATTAAGGTCAATCAACAAGTGGGAACTCATTAAACTAAAAAGCTTCTGTACAGCAAAAGAAAAACATCAAGAAAGTGAAGAGAAAACCCACAGAGTGGGAAAAAAATCTTCACCAGTGACACACCTGACAGGTTTAATATCCAGAATATATAAAGAACTCAAAAAACAAAGAAGAAAGCAATGACCCAATTAAAAGATGGACTAAAGATCTAAAAAGAGAGTTCTCAAAGGAAGAAACAAAGATGGCTAAGAAACATCATTAAAAAATTTTATTATTTTTATTTCATGTGTATGTGTGTATTGCCTGCATGTATGTATGTGAACCCATGTCATGCAATGTCCATGGAGGTCAGAAGAGGGCCTTGGATCCCCTGGAACTGGGGTTACAGACAGTTGTTAGCTGCCATGTGGGTGCTGGGATCCAAACCCTGGTCTTCTGCAAGAACATTCAGTGTTCTTAATGGCTGAGCCAAAGCTCCAGCCCCTGGCTAAGAAATATCTTTAAAAGTATTCAACATCCTTAGTAATTAGCAAAATGCAAATTAAAATCAACTTGCTCTCTGAACCGCAGGCTCCTCTCTCTGGGCCAAGTCCATCATGCCCTCCATGCCTTGACTCCCCCAGCCTCATTCACCTGCCCCATCTCCCCTGCAGGTCTCTCCTCCTAGCCTGGGTCCTGTCCCATTCCTTGTCTTGGCGCCCCAGACACCTGGGAAACCACCACTGCTTCCTGATATTTTGCATCCAGACCAACCCAGTTCCTTCTCAGGTCCCCTGGAG
>NW_008353482.1:2313819-2315254 GCF_000622305.1 Nannospalax galili | reverse complement strand
GGGCCTCTGTGGGAACTCCTGAAGACAAAAGCAATCTGGCCACTCCAATATAAAATCAAAAGAGAGAACCTGAAGCTTAGACAAACCAGCTTTTCATGCCCAAAAAGTAAACCATAAAGACGTATAAAGTTCACAAAAGGAAGCAGACCTACACTTGAAGGCTTGAGTCTCACACAAGAAACAGTAACTACAAAAAAATTCACATGTCAAAATTACAGAGAAAAAATAGTAACATGAAAAACCAAAATAACATATGCCCACCAAATACCAATAGTATTCTAGAGGAGTGCAATGAGAATCCCCTAGAGATAATGCAGGACATGGATCTCAAAAGAACAATTACAAACATGATAAAAGAATTCAGTGAATTTAAATAACACACAGACAAAGAAATCAAAGAACTGAAGGAAGATAGGGATAAGCTTCTGAGTGAATTCAGAAAAGAGAAATATTGAAGATTACTCAGGCTGAAATGAAGAAGGAAGTGAAACACTCAATAAGCAATTAGAAACGACAGGAGAAAGCCTCACCAATAGTATGAATGAGATGGAAAACAGAGTATTAGGACTGGAAGATAAAGTGGATGAACTAGACCACTAAAGCTAAGATTATAAACAATTTAAGAAATCACAAGAATGGAATATGCAGGAATTGTGTGACACCATAAACAGACCAAACTTACAAATCATAGGCATACAGGAAGGAGAAGAATCCCAAGATAATGGCATGGACCAGCTCTTCAACAGAATCACAGACAGGACCAGAACAGAAACTCTCCACGGCACATCGTAGTAAAAACACTACATGCACAAAACAAAGAGAAAATTCTGAAAGCTGCAAAAGAGAAACAACAAGTCACATATAAAGGAAAACCCATTAGGATTACAGCTGACTTCTCAATGCAAAGTATGAAAGCCAGAAGAGCCTGGACCAAAGTATTCCCAGTTTTAAATGACCACAGATGCCAACCCAGAATACTATACCCGGCCCAAATGTCTATTATAGTCGAAGGGGAAAGAAAAATCTTCCATGACATAAATAGGCTGAAGGAATTCATGTCCACAGAACCAGCCCTTCAGAGAGTTCTGGAAGCAATACAAAGAGATGAAGGAAAGAATGACTATACCCAAGGGATTGAGGAAAGAAATCCAATGAAGGTTTAACTGTGGAAAAGCAGAGCTCTATCAAGAATGTAAACAGAAATAAAAATGACAGGATTCAATACACATCTTTCATTAATAACTTTAAACATTAATGGACTGAACTCCCCTGTCAAAAGACACAGACTATATGAATGGATTAAGAAACAAAACCCATCTTTTTGTTGTCTGCAAGAAACTTATCTCACTTTCAGGGACAGACACTATCTTAAAATGAAAGGATGGAAAAAAGTATACCAAGAAAATGGTTCTAAGAGAAAAGCAGGTGTAGCAAC
>NW_008353482.1:2312916-2313764 GCF_000622305.1 Nannospalax galili | reverse complement strand
CTATTTCATTCTGATCAAAAGAATGGTTAACCAAGAAGATATTACAATCCTTAACATACATGCACTAAACTCTGGTGCACCCAAATTCATAAAAACAATACTACAGGACTTTAAGACACAGAATAACCCCAACTCAGTAATAGTAGGGGACTTCCATGCCCCACTGTCTCCATTAGATAGGTCAACAGGGCAGAGAGTTAACAGAGAGACATCTGAATTAAACGATACCGTATATCAACACCTACCAACTATTCCAGTCAAGCACCAAAGGACATACTTTCTACTCAGCACCCCATGGAACCTTCTCCAAAATCGACCATATGCTGGGGTACAAAACAAACCTCAACAAATACAAAAAGGTTGAAATAATACCATGCATTCTGTCAGACCACAATGCAATAAAGCTTACAATCAACACTGGAAGAAGCCCTAGTCACCACATGAACACATGGAGATTAAACAACACACTCCTGAATGATGAATGGGTCAAAAGAGCAAATGACTTAATGTTGCTACTCAACGCACTTGAAAAGCAACAACAAATGAAACCCAAAACCAGCAGACAAGAAGAAATAACAAAAATCATGGTAGAAATTAATGAAATTGAAACAAAGAAAACAATACAAAGAATCAACAAATCCAAGAGCTGGTTCTTTGAAAAGATAAACAAGACTGACAGACTGCTAGCCCAGTTAACCAAAAGAAATAAAGAGCACCTCCAAATCAAAAAAATCAGAGATGAAGGGGGAAACATCACAACAGACACCAGAAAGATGTAGAACATTATAAGGGAATACTTTAAAAACCTATATGCTACTAAATTTGAAAACCTAAAAGAAATGGATGGA
>NW_008353482.1:2311165-2312808 GCF_000622305.1 Nannospalax galili | reverse complement strand
AACCAATACTGCTCAAATTATTCAAAAAGATAGAAATGGAGGGAGAACTCCAAAATTCCTTCTATGAAACCAGTATCACTCTCATACCAAAGCCTGGTAAAGATACAACCAAAAAAGAAAACTATAGACCCATATCCTTAATGAACATGGATGCAAAAATTCTCAATAAAATACTTGCAAACTTCATACAGACACACATCAAAAAGATCATCCACCATGATCAAGTAAGCTTTATCCCAGAGATGCAGGGATGGTTCAATATACATAAGTCAATAAACGTCATAAATCATACAAATTAAGCCAGTTGTGGTGGTGCATGCCTGTAGTCCCAGCTCTTGGAAGGCAGAGGCAGGTGGATCTCTGTGAGTTCAAGGCAAGCCTGGTCTACATAGTGAGTTCCAGGACAGCTGGGGCTACAGAGAGACCCTACTTCAAAAAGACAAAAAAAATGTGTATATAATGGGCTCAAAGCAAAACCACATGGTCATCTCAATAGATGCAGAGAAGGCCTTTGACAAAATTCAACATGCATTTATGTTCAAAGTCCTAGAGGGAATTGGACTGTAGGGAACATACCTCAACATAATTAAAACCATATATAACAAACCCACAGCTAACATCATTCTAAATGGAGAAAAACTGGAAGCATTCGCATTGAAATCAGGAATCAGACAAGACTGTCCACTATCTCCATTTCTCTTTAACATAGTGCTTGAAACTCTTGCAAGAGAAATGACAAGAGAAGGAAATTAAAGGAGCAATAATTGGAAAAGAAAATATCAAATTATCCCTTTTTGCAGATTATATGATATATCTAAGACACCAAAAATTCCACCAGAAAACTCCTAGAAATTATTAACACGTTCAGTAAAGTGGCAGGTTACAAAATTAACCTACAAAACTCTGTAGCCTTTCTATATACCAATAACAAGCAATCAGAGAAAGAGAATAGCTGCAAAAAAAATATCTTGGAATAAACCTGAACCAAGACATTAAAGAGCTCTACAATGAGAATTTTAAGTCTTTCAAGAAAGAGATTGAGAAAGACATCAGAAGATGGAAGGAGCGCCCATGCTTATGGATTGGAAGAATTAATATTTGAAAATGGCCATTCTACCAAAAGTCATTTATAGATTCAATGCAATGCCAATCAAAATCCCCATGACATTTTTCACAGAATTGCAAAAAACCATCCTAAGATTCATATGAACGAAGGAGCACAAAAGACCTCGGATAGCCAAAACCACCCTGAGCACTAAGACCAATGCTGGGGGGATTACTATATCAGATTTTAAGCTGTATTACAGAGCTATAGTAATAAAAACAACATGGTACTGGCACAAAAATAGACCCATAGATCAATAGAACAAAATTGAAGACCCAAATATGAGTGCATGCAATCTCAGCCCCTTGATATTTGACAAAGGGGCCAAGAACATTAACTGGAGGAAAGACAGCATGTTTAGCAAATGGTGCTGACAAAACTGGATCTCCACTTGTAGAAGAATGAAACTAAACCCCTATTTTTTACCCTGCACAAAAATCAATTCCAAATGGCTCAAAGGCCTCAATGTAAAGCCTGAAATCTGAAATTGTTAGAAGAAAACATTGGGGAAAACCTGTAAGATATAGGTGTAGGAGAG
>NW_008353482.1:2306424-2310677 GCF_000622305.1 Nannospalax galili | reverse complement strand
GACACTTGTACATCCATGTTTGTTGCTGCTCTTTTCGCAATAGCTAAGAGACGGTAGCAACCTAAGTGTCCCTTAATTGACGAGTGGATAATGAAAATGTGGTTCATTTATATGATGGAGTTTTACTCAGCAGTAAAGAAAGGTGAAATCATGAAATTTGCAGGTAAATGGATGGAACTAGAAACTGTTGTACTAAG
Source organism: Nannospalax galili (assembly GCF_000622305.1). Taxonomy (NCBI): domain Eukaryota; kingdom Metazoa; phylum Chordata; class Mammalia; order Rodentia; family Spalacidae; genus Nannospalax; species Nannospalax galili. Next base: position 2,310,480 of record NW_008353482.1, on the reverse strand, counting down.
TGAAGTAACACAGACTCAGAAAAAAAATCGACATATGTTCTCCCTCATATGTGGATCCTAGAACCAGACTCTAATAAATGAGTATGTAATCAGACATAACTACAGAAACCAGGATAATTGAAAGGAAACAGGGAGGTAAAGGAAAAGAAAGAACCTGAAAAAGAAGAACAGTAGGAAACAGGCCTTATTAAGGGAGATATGGATAAAAATTGGGTTAGTTTAAGGGTGGGGGGAGGGAAGGGTATACAAGGAAACCTAGGCTATAAAGGGAAAGAAGGAGCTCAAGAGAGGTGGGACCATAGGAGAAGGGTTTTATTAAGGGAGAAAAAGGGGAAATGGGGGCACCTTAAGTGGGGAAACCATGATAGAGGGGTGAGACAATGCGAGAGATAAACAATGCCTAGCTAATTTTGAGAACCAGAGGGAACCATATTACTCCTTTTACCTACTGACAAATTATACATAGCAGATCAAGAAATATATGTCTAGGTAAGGTTTATCTGAGAACAACTGGTCTTTGCCCAAGATTTATCTATTTGACACACGGTAATTGAAAGTACCAGACTGGTGGAACTAACCTTCTTGGATGTTTAACAGACATACTTTGAGGCCTATAGTAATTTGGTCAGAGGGACATAAAGGACACTTTTTGATCCTTGCCCTCCTAGGTCGACTAGTTCCAGGGGACTATGAGCATCTCTCAAAATGTCCTGTAATAGATGGAGTTGAACCAGTGTCAAGTCTACAAAGAGGAGGGTCAACACAGAGGAATCATGTACTCCATGCTTCCAAGAGAAGACAACCATGGTCAAGCAGGACCTTTGACTTATCTTCACATAGGTAAAACTGGTAAAAGAAAGGAGCCAGGGGCTCCTCCCAAGCCCATGTGACCCCTGAGGAACAGATCCTCAAACGACCTTAAGAGTAAAAATAAATTGGTTTATCTGGACCAACTGTATGGCCTTAAACACCCAAAAGGAAAGTATAACCAAAGATTAAATGGGTTAACATAATTTCATAAGAGTCCGTATGTATAACTAAAGGCTACATAACAAGCAACAATGCCAGACAAGCGATACTTTCTTTTCATTTGATGGCCATGGTGGCCAAAGGGATTCCCGGATAGTAACCCAGCATAGAACTGGGAAAATGAACAGCAGACCCCAATCTTATCCAAAGGAATATAGACAACTGATTACCGCTAGATGAATAACAGCTGACTCTCCTAAAACAAAGACCTCTAGATAGGCTGACTAGATTCATTAGAAGGGCAAATAGTGGGGAATGGCTGGGGGTGCCGACAACACAGCAGCTTCTTCAAATCATAAACAAAACAAAACAAAACAAAACAAAAAACCCCACAAAACAAAACAAAAAAATAGATTCACGGCTGAGTATGGTGGCACATGCCTTTAATCCCAACAATTTTGGGGGCAAAGGCAGGCAGATCTCCATCAGATGGAGGCCAGCCTGATCTACATAGTGAGTTCTAGACCAGCTGGGGCTATAAGGAGACCCTGTCTCCCAAAAATCCCAAACACACACACACACACACACACACACACACACACACACACACGCACACATACGTGTGGGTGTGCGTGCGTGCGTGTGTGTGAGATTTGATTTTTACTACTGATTTTTCTTTTTAGAGTGGCATTTAAATGGACTTTTCTCAAATTTTGCCTGGATAACCATGATGATTAAGGTGAATTCAAGAGCATTTGACTCCTGACATTTTCCTTGGCAACTTCTGGGTTTCTTATTTCTAATTTTATTTAATTCTTTTCACTGATTTAACATGTATGAGTTTCTACATTTTTCATATGGGAGTTTATGTATAAACATAGAGTGGTTCTAAGAATACTGTTTTATACTAGTTTTGGTACACCTTTTTTATTGGCGATGTGAACTATCATGCTGTACTATTTTCAATCAATGTTAGAAAAGTTGGCTGTGTAATTGTTTGTTGAGGCATATGGAAATGAAATGTAATTGTTACTGAAGGCTTTTTATTTATTTGTTTTCAATTTTTAATTCTACTCTAATAGTTGACTAAGTAGCATATGGTAGTCTGTTTTCTATACACACAAGGTAAGATGTGAACTGCCTTTAATAACAAATGAAAAAGCAGCTTGCATTCAGATGAGAATAGCCTACAGCTAAAATAAAGAATACAACTCTTAAGCCACCCAACCCAGGAAGAGTTTAATCATTTAGCCTTCACATTACAACTTAAAGCATTTTTTAGGGACACACACACACACACACACACACACACACACACATCCATACTCTGGAATTTGATTGTTAATTATATAAATCACCTTTTTGTTTAGCATAAAGAATGTGGCTTTTTAGTTCATTTTTACTTTTGCACTGTCTTAGTTCAGATTTTCTTTGATCAGAGGTGGGGGTGATATTCTAGATGCAGCAAACGAGAAATAAATGTATTTTCAATTGCCAGTAATATTTAATTTCTATCAACAATTTCTTAATTGTTCTTCTGAAAAATCAGAGCTTTAATGTGTCAGCCTAAATTACAATACAAAAGAAATAAAAAATTATGCTGTTAGCATTTCCCCTTTTTCAGATATTACTGATTAGATTAGAGAAAATGATTCCTTATAATTTAACTATAGAAAAGCTGTGCATTCAGTCATACCACCAAACTGACACAAAATGAAAGAGAAATGATGTCTTAACACAGTGTTTGCAGATTCTTTTTTTTGAGGAAGAAAGGTGGTGCTTTGGAATTTTGTTCATAGTGTGTTCTTATTAAAAGCTCTTGTCAGGGGATTCAACTTTTTCGATCTGGGCATTGCCTTAAAATACAAAGCTGGTAACGATGTTGTCTTGTAATAAAAATTAGACTGATTTTAATTTAAAGAGATTTGTGAGTAGATCCCTTGGGAATATTTTTTTTTGTTTTATTCAAAAGTTAGTAGATCAGAAGAAACATATTAATGATGTTTAGCTTACAAGTTAATGAAAAACAAATTCCCTATTGAAATAAACTAGGTATTTCTTTCCCTATAAAGAGATCAAACTCATGTCTAAGAAACTTTTAAAGCTTAAGGAAAACTGAACTAAATTTCTTTCTCACATTTTTAAGATCAAATACCTTCTCTATCACTGGAACCTTCTTAAAATTCACCAATGACATTTGGTGACTTGAACATTTTTTTTTTTTAGTATGAGATAAAGGTGGAAAATAGAAAAGGCATTTGAAAGGGTTCAGAAAAGCACTGCAACCTTCATTATTCACAAACAAACATCTTAAGAAATTTGTTTATTGTACACAAGAAAATCAAGCCAGTGTTATAAAAGAACAGAAAATAGATGTGTGTTTCACATCAGGTGAAAGTTGTGAAGCAGAAAGCATCTCTCATGAATTTGTTATCCTGGGTTTCATGGGCACTGGCAATCCAAAGATTTGTTTGAATATGTTACTTTGGGGGGAGGGGTGCTTTTAGCAAGTGTGTGCCTAAACACAAATTTGTGAGGATGGGCTGGAGAGATGGCTCAGAGGTTAAGAACACTGGTTGTTCTAGCAGAAGACCCGGGTTTCGAAGCAGAAAGCATCTCTCATGAATTTGTTATCCTGGGTTTCATGGGCACTGGCAATCCAAAGATTTGTTTGAATATGTTACTTTGGGGGGAGGGGTGCTTTTAGCAAGTGTGTGCCTAAACACAAATTTGTGAGGATGGGCTGGAGAGATGGCTCAGAGGTTAAGAACACTGGTTGTTCTAGCAGAAGACCCGGGTTTCGATCCCAGCACCTACATGGCAACTAACAACTGTTCATAACTCCAGTTCCAGGGGATCCAACGGCCTCTTCTGTTCTCCACGGGCATTGAATGACATGGGTGCACTTACCTACAAGTAGGCAATATATGCATACACATAAAATAAAATTGAGTAAAACAAATGAGAAAATCTCTTGGGGCTGGAGAAATGGCTCAGCTGTTAAGAGCACTGGCTGGTCTTGCAGAGTACACAGGTTTGATTCCCAGCACCGACATGGCAGGTGAGACCTTAAGTCCAGTTCCAGGG
>NW_008353482.1:2305393-2305801 GCF_000622305.1 Nannospalax galili | reverse complement strand
TCTTATCTAAAGGAATATTGACAACTGATTGCTGCTAGATGAGGAACAGCTGACCCTCCTAAAACAAAGACCTCCAGATAGGCTGACTAGATTCATCAGAGGGCAAGTAGTGGGGAATGGCTGGGGGTGCCGATAACACAGTAGGCAGTAGCAGGGATATCAGAGTATAAGGGCTCTAGTGGGGGGAGGGAGGCTATGGGAGGGTGCTATCTGGGAAGTGGGTGTATAGTCGAATGAGATGGTTTGGGATGTTCTGTGTGATACATACACACATGCACACACACAAAATCAACACATTTAAAAAAATATATTTGAGGAGGAAACATGGAAATTTACATCATGCTAATTAGTAGAGGTGATAAACAATACCATTGAAATCTACCTGATGACTTTATAGACATACACAGG
>NW_008353482.1:2302319-2304953 GCF_000622305.1 Nannospalax galili | reverse complement strand
TTTATATCCATGCTCAGATGCCAAGGAGCTCAGAAAGTAACCGACTGTGACTAGTAATCTGATACATAGAGATTAGAAATGCATGTGCAAACATCTTAATGTCAATTGCATTAAAAATGAAGTTTTCTGCAAAAAATTAATAAAATATAAAAAAGCCAGGCCCATTAGAATTAAAGCAGATTTCTCAATAGAAACTGTAAAAGTCAGGAGGACTTGGAATGTTGTACTTCAATGTCTCAAAGGCAACAGTTGTGCAAACTCCTAAACCCATACAACTATCTGCCATAACACAAATGAAGGAGAAAGAAAAACTTGCCATGAGGAAAACAGGCAAAATGAATCTGAGACCACTAAGCTAGCACAGAAGACGCTGGAAGAATCCTCTCTACAAAAGCGAAAGATAGACACATCCATGAGACTACACTAAAGAATAATTTATGATAGAGTAGTAATTAAGCAAGTTAGAAATAGAAAAGCACAAAACACTAAAACGACAACAAGATGACAGGAATTAATCCATTCCTTTCAATAATAACTATGAATATTAATGATCTCAATTGTCTAATCAAAAGACAGAGACCAACAAAATGGATTAAAAAGACATCTATTTGTTGCTTCCATGAAAAGCCATCAAAGATACATATTACTTTACAGCAAAAGGATAGAAAAAATATATTCTAAGGAAATGTAACTAGGAAATAAGCAGGTGTCACTGTTCTAATACCTGACAAAATACACTACAAACCAAAATCACTAAGAAGAGGAGAAAATATTACTTCATACTAATCAACCTGACAAGAACAACCCACCAAGAGAACATTCCAGTTTTAAACATAAAATAAATGCTACTAGATATAAAGTAATAGGTTAAACCTAGCATAGTAACAGTGGGTGACTGCAATGCCTTAGTTTCACAAAAAACAGGTCAACATGACAAAAATAGAAACATCTTAGTTAAATGACACCAAACATCAAATGCACTTAACAGACATCTGTAACATTCTACCCAAACACTATAGGTTTCACATTCTTCTCAAAAGCTAAAATAGGTCATATATTAGAAGTCTTAACAAATATGGAAAAACTAAAATAACTTCTTATAGTCTATCTGATAACAATGGAGAATAAAATCCCCAGAAATCAACAGCAGGAGACAGTATAGCACACACAGAAACTTATGGAGATGAAACAAAAGTTCTATACATACTATTGAATGATGAAAGGGTTATTGAAGAAGTCAAGAAGGAAATAAAAAATTCTTAGAATTTGAATGAAAATGAAAAAAAAATACCAAAACCTATTGGACAAAATGGAAGAAGTTTACATCTACAAGTGCTTACATTAATTAACAAAGTCAGAGAGATTTCAGATAAGTCACTTAATGATGCACTCTAAGGCCTTGGAAAAACAGGAACAAGTAGACCCAAAATCAGGAGATGGAAAGAAATAAGATCAGGATGGAAATTAATGAAGTGGAAACTAATAAAATACAAAGAATCAATGAAACCAAGGGTTGGTTTTTAGAAAGATAAACAAGGTAGGGAAAACTTTAGTTAGACTAAGAGGAAGAGAGAAGATTCAGATTAATAAAGTTAATAATGCAAAGGGAGTCACTATGATAGAAATGTGAAATTCAGGACATACCTTAAAAACTTATAATCCACCATATTAAAAAATATCTAAAAGAAATAGATGAATTTCTAGCACACAACCTACCAAAATCTAACAAAGATGGGATAGTAAATTATTTTTTGTCTTTTTGAGACAGGGTCTCCTTGTAGCCCAAGCTGTCCTGGAAGTCACTATGTAGACCAGGCTGGCCTTGAACTACCACAAAGATCCACCTGCCTCTGCCTCTGCCTCCCAAGTGCTGGGATTAAAGGCATGCACAACCACGCCCAGACTGGATAGTAAATTTTAACATGTTTAAAGCAAGCAATGAGATTGAAGCAATGATTAGAAAATCTCACAACTAAAAAAGGTCTAGGCTCACATGAATTCATTGCTGAATTCTAACATATCTTTAAAGAAGAACTAACACCGACTCCCATCCTCAGACCTCTTGGGGTAAGTCCATAGCGCAGCCCTCCGCGCTTTGACTCCCCAAGCCACATTCACCCTTTCATCTCCCGCGCTGTTCTCTACTCCTAGTTTGAGCCCTGTGCCATTCCTAGTCTTGGGGCCCCAGACACCTGGGGAACCAATACTGCTTCCTGATCTTTTTCACCCAGACCAACTTAGTGCCTTCCCTGGGCTCTAGGAGCACTGATTCTGGACCTGGCCCCGCCCTCACCTCCCTTTACTTCCCTGATCCTGCAACACCCGCTAGCCTCTTTCTGGGGCTGACAGCCTCTTTCTGGGGCTCCGAGGCTTATCTTTCCTCTCCCTGATCCTTTGCAGCCAGTACAACCCAGCTACTCAATCCAGTCCCTGGGAAATCTTGGGGCTTCTTCCCACCCCATCTGCCTTTGCATCCCTGCATGGCACAGCGACGGCAAGGGTCTCAGGTCAGTGCCACCCAAGTTCCTGAGGCCAAAAGCAATCTTAGAAGATTCCAGACCTAAGGAGAAAGTCTGAAAACTTCTGATCCACATTGGAATTGGGCCACCGCGGAACTCCTGAAGACAAAATCAA
>NW_008353482.1:2293099-2297061 GCF_000622305.1 Nannospalax galili | reverse complement strand
TATGTGAAAACGTCTCAATGTCAATTGCCTTGGAATGAATTTTTCTGTATGAAACTGTGTGTTTTGACAACGATTGGAACCTCATTTAATTTTATGTCTTATAGAGTTTATAAGGAGTTAAAGATTATATAAGTGTAATAATTCATCTTGAAACCTAAAAATGTACAGCGAATTTTGAAAGAGATATACCCTAGCTCAGAAAAATGTTATTGGATAGGTTAATGCTGTTGTAATGAAATGCTTCTTCTAATTGAAAAAAAAAATATTTTATTGAAAAAAAATGTAGGAAACAACATATCTTAAAATGAAGTGGAGATCTTCTTTAAAGGGTAAAAACTCATCCAATTTTATGTCCTACAGGGCTTTTACTGAGTTCATTATTGTATGACTGTATTAATTCAACTGTGAACCTAAAAATTTATAGCCACCTTTGAAAGAGATGTATCCTTGCTCTGGAATGTGTTACTGAATATGTTAAAGCTGTAATGAAATGCTTCTAAAAAAAAAAAACTTGAAAATGAAATTTGAAAAAAAAAAAAGAACTAACACCAATGTTTCTCAAACCATTCCATATAGAAAAAGAAGGAACATTATCAAATGCATAAGGAAGGCAGTATTAGCTTGATACCAAAACAAGATGAAGAAACAACAAATAATTATAGATCAATCTCCTTGATGAGCATGGATCCAAAAACTCTCAACATACTCTTGCAAACCAAATTTAAGAACACATAAAAAGATCATTTATCATGATTAAGTTGGCTTCATCCCAGAGATACAGGATTTAACTTGAACAAATCAATAAATGGAGTGTACCACACGAATGGACTCAGGGACAGAAATCACATGATCATCTCAATAGATGCAAAAAAGGTTGTTGATAAATTCCAACACTCCTTCATGATAAAAGACCTGAAGAAACTAAGAACAGAAAGAACATATCTCAACATACAAAGAGAAAAAAAAAGAAAAAGAAAAAAAAGAAGGTATATGTGGCGAGTTGAGAGCAGAAATCATGCTAGATAAGGTAAAACTCTAAGCATTTCTATCAGGAAGAAGACAAGGGGTCCACATTTTCAACTCTTAGTCAACTATAGTTTAAAGTCTTAGCTAGGGCAATGAAATAAGAGAAGGAAATGAAAGGGACAAAAATAGGAAAGGAAGAAGTTCAAGTACCTTTTTTTGCAGATGATATGATTTTATACACAAGAGACTCTAAAGACTCCACTAGAAAATTTTTCGAGGTGATATCAGTAGTCTTCCTACATACCAATAACAAACACTCTGAGAAAGAAATTGGAGAAATAATTCTATACACAGCTACCTAAAAAAAAATACCCTGGGATGAACCTAACCAAGGAAGCAAAAGACTTCTACAACTCAAACCTTAAAACGCTAAAGAAAGAAATCAAGGAACACATTAGAATATGGAAATACTTGCTAAGCTAATACATTGGAAGAACTAATATTATAAAAATACTATCTTATCAAAAGCAATGTACACATTCAGTGCAGTTCCCATTAATATTCTAACATTATTCTTCATAGAAACAGAAAAACAGTCTTAAAATTCATATGGAAGCACCAAAGATTCCAGATAGCCAAAGCAATCCTGATTAAAAAAAAAAAAGAAGACTGATCTGAGGATGTGATTCCTATGAATGCTGTATGTTTTAGGATAATCTGATATGGTGGTTTGAATGAAAAATGTTCCATAAAGGATCAGGTATTTGAACACTTTGTCCCCAGTTGGTGGTACTGTTTGGGAAGGTTTAGGAGGTACAGGCCTTGCTGGAGGAAGTATGTCATTGGGGGAAGGCTTTGAGAGTTCATAGTCTTGACTCACTTCTGGTTCACCCTGCTTTCTACATGTGGATGGAAGTGTAACCAGCCTGCTCTGGCCACCTGCTACCATACTCCACCTTGCCATTATGGATGCTCCCTCTGGAATCATAAGTCAAAATAATGTTCCTTTTATAAGTTGCCTTGGTATATATATGTCTTTTTGAGATAGGGTCTCTCTGTAGTCACAGTTGGCCTGGATTCACTATGGAGACCAAGCTGGCCTTGAACTCACAGAGATCCACCTGCCTCTGCTTCCCAAGTGCTAGTATTAAAGTGTGCCGCCATGCCTGGTGGTTATGATATTTTATCACAGCAACAGTAAAGTAACTTTTACACTGCTCAATAGCAAAAATGTATACTTTTGAAACTACTTAGGAAAAAAGTATGATGATTAAAATCTTAAATTGAATTAAAAGAAAATTCCTAAAGACAGGGAAGGATCCACATAAAACAGAGACAAACAAGAATTACTGTAAAAATAATGTACTTTTTGTCAAATTAATTTTGAGAATAAACAACACATACAGCTTACAAGAAACACACCCAAGACCCAGGAATCCTGAAGGAAATAGAGTATATAAAACAGTGCAATAGGTGAACTTTAACCCTAGGAAAGCTGGCTCAGCTGCCTCAGTACCATATAAGATAAACCAGAGGGCCAAGAAGCATTACTAGAGTTAATAAACACTTCACAATATCCAGCAGCTCAATCCATTAGGAAGGGAGTTTAACTGCTGCATCTAGTATGATAGCCTCATGTATGTATAAGTTTAAAAAGCCACAGTCGGGGCTGGAGCGATGGCTCAGCAGTTAAGAACACTTGCTGTTATTTCAGAGGATCTGGGTTTGATATAAGCACCCACATGGTGGCTAACAATCACCTGTAACTCCAGTTTCAGGGGATCCAACACCCTTTTCTGGCCTTTTCAGGTATTGCATGCACATGGTGCACTTACATACATGCAGGCAAACATTAAAAAACAAATAATCAATAATAACTAAAATAAAAAATAATAAAAGGCCACAGAAATAAAAGCAGATACAGGTAAGTGCATAATCCTAACATGTTTTATTGCATTTCCTCTGTTACTGAGAGACTAAGAACAAATAAAAAATAAGTATGCAGAAGATTAGAAAGACATAATACATGACCTGTGGACACTAACAAAACATGCAGCCAAAAGACTATATATTCTTTTCAAGCACACACAATAAAGTTATCATATTTTGACAATAGGGAAAAGTCAACAAGGTTGAAATGATATAATGATCCTTCCTGACCACAATATCAATAACAAAATCCATCTCTATGGGTAGTGAGATGGCTCCTGCATGCCATGCAAGCCTGATGACCTGAGTTTTATTCTTCCAGAAACAACAATGGAAAGAGAGAACAGACTCCTGAAAGTTGTCCTCTGACCTTCATACATGCCCTTTGCATGTATATGCATGCACATACACGTACACATAAAATGATACCAAGATTTAAAAATCACGAGAAATATTTCATATAGTTTCATTTATTTTCAAACAAGTACTTCCAAAATAATCATATAAAAGAATAAATAAAAATGAAAATCAGAAAATATTCTGGAGTATAAAATAAAAATACTGCATTTCAAAACTTGTGGGATGTAGTAAACAGAGTAAGAAAGGGAAAGTTAATAACCTTAAGCACTTATAATAGAAAGGCTAAGAATTAATGAAGTAAGCATTTTAAGATCTTAGAAAAGGAACAGTAAATAAATCTAAGGTGTAGGGAAGCAAATAATATATATCAGGACTCAGTAAGCTTCAGCCTGGACTACACAGCATAAGATTTATAAACTTGTGGTCTTTTCATTCCAGAGACAAAGAAGCCAGTGGAACAGAAGAGTCCAGAGTCAGAACCATCCCTCAGTCAACTGCTTCATGTCAAGGCTACCCTGCAATGCCACAGAGAACGGACAAAACAGCCCCACAACTTAGACAAGAAGACACAGCTTAAAAGGGCCAAATTCTGAAAGGCCTCCCTCTGTTCTCTGCCTTTGACAGATGCCCTCTCATTTCTGTCGGCACAGTGCCACTCTGCTGCCTTGAACACATCTGGCTTCTTAAAGGAGCGCTCCTTTGGGGAT